>NC_063201.1:1043435-1370935 GCF_017589495.1 Alosa alosa
AGCCTCTCTGAGAGGATGGAGCACGTTCAGAGCACTTACCTTTAGCTTTAGCCTTAGCATTAGCTTAGCATGCAGATGGAGCCTCTCTGAGGCCATCCTTAAAAATATTTTTGTTTGCAGTAACAGCCAAAAATATACAAAAATTGGTCGGTAGGTAGGTCAATTTTTTTTTTTTTCAAGATTCAAAGTAAAAAAAAAGTACAATTTTGGTCATGGTGATTACGTAGGTATGAATTTAAACAATTGTGCATATTGTGATGTAACTGACTGGGTCCTCAACCCGTGCCTTCAGGCGCATCACTGCAAACCTCAATCTGATGCAGGTTATGTAGACCAGCCTTTCTCAAACTTCTTTGACCTGAGGCCCAGTCATGGTAGACTTTGGGGCCATAGGGCTCATCTACACGTACCCAACCCCACTCCCTCCAAATCAAATTGTCATTATCATTATCACAATCATTATTATGCCTAGATTGTTATACATGCACTTTCACTTAAATATTTTGTGACATGCACATCAGAGGACTGCTTTAGTAATGTAAGATATAATTAGTTTCATTACTTTTGCATGGTTGCATGATGCTTGCATAAGAAAAGAAATACTTCTCAAAACAGCAACAATTATATGGGTGCTATTGTTTTGGGATGTTTCCCTCATGCAAGCATCATACATTGGTATGGAGAAAAAAAAAATATGTTTTTTTAATGAAGTTTAATTTGAATGCCTGAATGTAAGGATTCAGGAAACACAATCCCAGCTTTTTTGGCGAGCAGATAGGCGTAAATCACTGATCTGTTGATCTTTAACAGATAGAAAGAAGGCTACAATAGCTTTTGGCCACGTTATATTCAAATTTGACTATACAATACTCAGTGCTATACAGTGTATTATACAGTCTCTGCTCTGTTTCTATGGAAGTTCCAAAAATCAACGTCGTTCTATCAAGTGTCGTTAAACAATTAAATAGCATTCAACAGGTTGAAGCGAAGCTTTGATACCAACTTTATTGATTATTTTCAGTTTCTCTCGCGCAGACGCCTGCATTGAATGAACGCTCATACCACCACTTTATTGTATGGCTCCATGTTTAATGACATCGATAGCAGAAACTGATAGCAGTTTTTTTTCTTTTGTTGGCCCGCGGTATCTTGATCAACTTCGTAGCAAATTATCAGACGAAGCACCGGGCCTAATTTCACTCCACGACTCCGCGGACCATCAGTCTCCACGTTGCAGACCCATATTTTGAGAAATACTGAATAGACCACAACCAATTTCAATTCTTCAGCACAGTCACCGTTAGACTAGAGGGGAGAAGGTATGGGAAAAGATCTGGGCACAGTTCTTCCAGAACTTCGTGCCAAGTAATGAGCGTTGTCGAGATGTTTGTGTGAATGAAACGAAGCGTATAGGCCAGTGGTCCCCAAACTACGGCCCGCCACCTCATTTTGGGTGGCCCCCCAAAACATGTCCGTGGTATATAGCAACCGGCCCGCACGGGAGTACGACATCCTCAAACTATAACCTCCGTAATTTCCTCCATTCATTCTCTATGGCGAGTCTTAACAGTACACATGTAATACTCTTTTTGTCCACTGGTGGTTGTTTTGGCGCTGTTTCGCGTTTGCCATCAAAAACGGAATGAAATGTAGGCCTACCTGCAAACAATGTAAGAGGCCAATGCTGACTGCATCAGTGCTCAAAGTATTGTACAAGTTTATCAATTAATTGTTAATAACTAACTAACTTCTATTCAAGTCATATTTCTGGGACTTTCTGGGATAATTATTTCTATTTTGTATTCACTCGTTCAAATGTTCATAGGCCTACAAAGAGGTCACAAGTTCAGGTGAGTGAAAGTTAGAATGGTGGTCATTTCAGACCACTTCAGCGCTTTATAAAATTATCATAGTTTGAGAACTTTACATTTTCAGAGTTCAGAGTTCACACATTTGTAATAAAATATACTTTTGGGAATACAAAAGTCTTTTTATTAGTATTATTTAATTTGAGTTACGTTTTACACTGATATGGCATGATGGCAATATAAACACAGCTAACAATGGTATTAAATTGCAATAGCCTATAGATTAAATGTAATGGAATATTCAACTAAGGTCAACTGAGTCTCTGGCCCTCTCTTAGAGCCAGGCATAGTAAGCTGGCCCTCGGAAGAAAAAGTTTGGGGACCACTGGTATAGGCCATAGTGTGACATGCGTAAACCAATGGTGTACAGATGACGCCACAGGGTTTTATTTAAGAGAGCCTACGTTTGTATGTAGGCAATTTATATTCACAATACTTAGGCCTACTAAAATAAATAGTATTTTATTTGTATTGGTTGTTTAGAGTAAAAAATCGGGTCAGTCTTAACGAAGTTTACAACCGCAAGTCGGTCGGACTAAAAGGGGAAAAAAAAAATAAATATGTGGGTCGGTTCTAAATTGACAGGGTCGGTCGGGTTACGGCAAACGAAAATATTTTTAAGAATGGCCTGAGTGGATGGAAAATGCTAAGAGCACTCACCATTAGCTTTAGCCTTAGCATTAGCTTAGCTAGCAGATGAAGCCTCTCTGAGGGGATGGAGCTTGTTCAGAGCACTTACCTTTAGCTTTAGCCTTAGCATTAGCTTAGCTAGCAGATTAAGCCTCTCTGAGGGGATGGAGCTTGTTCAGAGCACTTACCTTTAGCTTTAGCCTTAGCATTAGCTTAGCTAGCAGATTAAGCCTCTCTGAGGGGGTGGAGCATGCTCAGAACACTTACCATTAGCTTTAGCCTTAGCATTAGCTTAGCTAGCAGATGGAGCCTCTCTGAGTGGATGGAAGCACTCAGGGTTCCATCCTGGTGCCATCAGATCAGCAAATATTTACAAACACAGAAGACCAACATCAGGGCAATCAGGAAGTCAGCACACAGCCCTCCATTTGAATTAAAGGAAAATAAAGACATTTTCTTCCACTGTCAGCAACAGCTTTCTTTTTGCTGGTTTGTAAAAAAAGTGCAAATGTAGCCAATTTTATCTAAGCAGTAAGCTTGTCCTTATCCGATTCAATGTTCAGTTGCTGATGTGAGCAGATAAACTAGTTTGGGAGATAAGACTGAGATATAATGCAACAGATAAATACACTGACTAAAATGATAGCAATCATTTCTTAAAAAGGTATTGGCTTCAGATCAGATTGACTATGACTGAAGTCTGCTCAGATAGTTAAACTAAGGAGGTTTTATCACTCTTCTTCCTAGCAAGGAGTTCCTCTATCCTTTTCGCCGAACTTTGACCTCCATGCCCACGTGGAGTCTTTGGGGCACGGCATAACCAACTGTTTGGGCGTCAGGCTGTTGCCACGGCGTTGTGGAGGCTTCTTGACCAAGCGTGGTGGGCGGGTGAAAACCTGGAGGAGGAGGTGGTTCCTCTTCGACCTGGACCATCGCAGATTAGCCTACTACACTGGTGAGAGCTGCATGTGTGTGTGTGTGTGTGTGTAGTGTGTGTGATTAGCCTACTACACTGGTGAGAGCTGCATGTGTGTGTGTGTGTGTGTAGTGTGTGTGATTAGCCTACTACACTGGTGAGAGCTGCATGTGTGTGTGTGTGTGTGTAGTGTGTGTGATTAGCCTACTACACTGGTGAGAGCTGCGTGTGTGTGTGTGTGTGTAGTGTGTGTGATTAGCCTACTACACTGGTGAGAGCTGCATGTGTGTGTGAGTGTGTGTAAGTGTAATTGTGTGTGTGTGTGTTGGTGGATGGATGAAATGGTTGTCAAGAGTTTTTGTGTAAACACATCTTCTATTGTCTACTATATTCATTATGACCTTTCTCTCTCTCTCTTTCTTTCTCTCTTTCTCTGTCTCTCTCTTTCTGTCTGTCCATCTGTCCATTTCATCTCTCTTAGACCAAGATGAGAAGAAGCTGAAGGGTGTTATCTATTTCCAGGCCATAGAGGAAGTGTATTATGACCACCTACGCACAGCCACCACAGTAATTTCCTTAATTATTGTAAATCATTGATTTCCTAGTAGTGTAAATGTTAACACAAAAGTGTGCATTGTCTTCTCCCTAGTGGATTTGACTATATCAACTCCATATGAATACAATATACAAATACAAAAGGCGTAGACCAGTTGTACGGTATTTAATATGAGACAATTATACAGTATACTTGTTTAACATTTCATCTGTGACTGATAGCTGAATATTGTCTTATTGTGCCCCACTCTCTCTCTCTCTCTCTCTCTCTCCCTCTCCCTCCCACGCCGTCTCACAGTCTCCACGACCAAGTCTGACGTTTTGTGTCAAAACCTACGAGCGACTTTTCTACCTGGTGGCTCCCAGTCCCGAGGCCATGCGGATCTGGATGGACGTCATAGTCACAGCGACAGACGAGCACTGCAGATACTGACAGGAACCCTCAACCACGGACGAGTAAAGGTGGAACCGTCAAACCCCCTGAACCTCCGCTACAGCCACCCACGGTTTGGACCTTGTCGGCCTGCCAAGCAGCTATCAGGGACCAGCGGCCTCTCTGAAGGACAGAGAGAAGTCAGAGGCCGTCTCGAGACCTACCAGTGTCAGTCCATGTTTCTGCATGTAACATCTCTACTCATGCAGCTCTCCATAGAGCCCTGCACATCTTCTTTTCCCTCCATTTTAAGTCTGAGAGGACAAAGTGCTGCCTGCCGCCATGTCCACCCCCACACCCTCCACCTCCCTGGAGAGTCCCGTTGGCATTCCACAGGGTCTTGGCATAAAGACGTCACAAAAATCCAGAGACCTTCGGGACTGAGGCTCCAATTTAGGCACAGGGTGAGGGAGCACAGAGGAGCCTGGTGCCCGCTGAGAGGCCTCAGGCTGGCATTTCTGTCTGTGGCAACGTAATGTAAGGGCTGCTTTGAGGGAGAGTGACATCATCATCGACGAGGAAGAATGTTATGAGGAGACATGTTACAGAGTGCTGGATGGAACGAAAACTCACAAAAAAACAGAAAGCTTCCAGCTGCTTTGCTGATGACATGATCTGTGGTGTGGTCAGCCTGTCAAACGAGCCCCGCGATCATCACCATGAATGTGGGGATTCAGCGCCCTCTAGTGGTGCGGCCAAACTTGACTTATTTTTCCTTTACAGTACACCTACACATACACATACACATACACAAAGCACTACAAGGTACACATACACATACACATACACATACATATACACATACACATACATATACACATACACATACACAAAACACATACACCAAACACATACACATACATATACACATACACATACACATACACATACACATACACACACATACACAAAACACATACACATAACATACACATACATATACACATACACATACACAAAACACATACATATACACATACATATACACATACACATACATATACACATACACATACACAAAACACATACAACTACATATACACATACACATACACATACACCAGTGTTGTGCCAGTTCACAGCTTTTCTGAACTAGTTCAAGTTCAGTTCATACATGCTCAAAGTGAACAGTTCACGTTCAAAGTTCACAATTTTAATTCTGAACTAGTTCAAAGTTCAGTTCATTTTACTTTTTACGTGAGATATTTAAATAAATACTTTTTTTCACACTACGAGCTAGAAATCACTATACGTTCTTTGAAGCTGCTCATTAGACATTTGCTCATGACACTGCAATTGTGGGTTTCTTACCAGGTGATGAAACTTGCAGCAGTACAGACAAGGTAGACCACTTAGTGCAATGAAATCCAGCCCTCGGCGCTCTCGTCGTTGCTATGCTCTGCTGCAATTCATCACGGGTAACGTTGTGCGGAAGCCAGTATGCTATTCAACTATTCTCAGCCGGACACTACGTTGCCCGCAATGCATTGCGCACACAATGTCAAAACCATTTCTGTCTGGTGATACATGATTTAAGCGGCACCAGCGAGAATACAGGAGGGAGGAACTTTCTCTTGTTGCGTTTCAGAAGAGAAAACAGATGTCACTCAGTTTTCAATGGAAAACAAATTCCAAAGTTAATTTACAGTGATGTCTGCCGTTCATGACACATAATGTGAACTAATTCACGTTCAAGTTCTTTATTAAAAAATGTGTTGCGTTCAGTTCAACGTTCACAAAAAAATGAGCGTGTTCAATGAACGCGTTCTTTTGAACTCGTTCACGCACAACACTGACATACACATACATATACAGATACATACACATACACAAAACACTACAAGGGAGTATTTCAAGTATGTGGTTTAGTGACAGACCTGTGGGGTATACCACGAAGCACGTTAGACATATCTAGGCTATGTAGACATATCGAGGCTTGACAAAGCCTTGACTCAGGGATATACAATAAGTGATACTACGATAGCAGTTATGTGATATATTTGTCAAACTAGGCTTTCAGCTCAGATCTGTGCGCGTTCTCGGTGTTGGGATGACTTTGGCCAATCGTGTAACATGGAGACGCACAAGACCGCCTCTATTTAAAAACAATTACTTCTGCATTCATAGCTTAATCTACACTGCGGTCATTTTTTGTGTCTAACCTATAACATCAAATAAATCAATTGTCATCAGTTGTTGTATGGTATGCACGTCCATAGTGGGATATTTGCACGCACAGCACTATTAAAGCGCATTCAAGATCCAAAATGTTAGTAGAGGCGTAGCTCCACCTGTAAGATATATGACAGAATCCTTCAAGTGAGAGAACTTCGTTTTTAAGACAATTGATTGGTCAGTGTGCGGTAGATTACATGATTTGAGCTATAACTTAGCACATAACCTCCTCCCGACCAGGTTTGGTTGACAGCATAAGATACCATGGTGATATAGCGACACTAAAACAGATCCACTTTCGTGTCACAGCATAGCCTGGCTTTGAGCGCAACATACCTCGCTAACCCACTAATCGAGATTCGTAGTACACCCCACGGGTAAGTTAACTCAAAGTAAGGTAAACCTCCTACAACAAGAGCCCTGTGGCATTGTTTTGTTAGGAGAATGAAGCCACACAGCTCTTCTATTAGAAGGTTTACCACTTACTTGGAGTTAACTGGTTTGTCACTAAACCACGTACTTGGAAAAAAACCCAGTTTTTTGTCTATCTTGTCTATCTCCACTGACAAGATCAAGGTCTCTTAGGGCTCTGCAGTGTCTGTACAGTTTTAATTTGTATTATTATTATTTTATTATTATTATTATTATTAATAAATTGTTGTTGATTATGTTGTTGTTGTTAGGCATAGTTAGTGTTGGTGTTTTTAAGTGTAATAAAAACTTGTATGAAAACAATGTAATGTTGCAATCTCTTTGTGATTTAAAAGTACGCAATTACTATCAAAGTACTGGTGGTGACAGTTTTAAGTAGGCCTAATCGGAAAAGACATGTCCCCACTGTCCTCACCATGAATTACAACCATGACCACTGTAGACTGGAGGAAAGGCTATATTGTGAATACAAGAACTGTTGAAATACTATGCATGCCATCAGTTCATCTCTGTCTTCAGAATGGATTCATGTGCCTCTTCAGTCACGACTGGCAATGACATCAGCAGAACATATGACAGTCCAACATCTGCTCATCCCTGTTCAACGTGGCGTGTTGTGTATCGGGGGTTAATCTTAAAGTGCCTTTGTATGACTCACAGGGAACCAGCAAAACAGTATACTGTACGTGAATGATCTCTTAAATGGTTGGAAAAAAAATTGAATATCCTGGAAAAGTTCATTTACCCCCCCTAATTTAGTTCAAAAAGTGGATCTTATATTCTAGATTATATCTTATATGATAGGCTATAAAGTGAAATATTTCAAGCAATTTTTTGTTTTCGGCTAATCTTGATAATTAGCCTACGGCTTACAGGTAATGAATATATTGGTTGGAGAAAAGTTTCAGTTTCAGTTCGAAAGAAAACGAAAGGACGTTATCATGGCGTCGGAAAGCATTGAAACATCTCGGCTAGAGGATGAAATATCGTGTTCAATTTGCTATGGGATCTACAAGAATCCTGTTTTATTATCCTGTAGTCACAGTTTCTGCAAAGAGTGTGTTCAAGAATTATGGAGCAAAACAGCCACGCAAGAATGTCCACTCTGTAGGAGAAAATCCTCCAAAGAGTTCCCTCCTTTAAACCTGGCACTGAAACAAGTCTGCGAACTGATTTTGAAGGGGAAAGCGCAGATTGGAGTCAGTAAAGCCCTCTGTCCTCTTCACGGAGAGAATCTCAAGCTTTACTGCAAACAGGATGACCAGGCTGTCTGCGTTGACTGCATAGGATCAGGGCAACACCAAAATCACGATGTTTGTCGGTTCAATGCCGTAGTTGAGGAACGAAAGGTAGGCCACGCGCGCAGTCTTGCACTTCGAAAAAAAACATGGCATTAATACTGTCGTTGACATGCCTCCCAATTCTCTCGTCAAATGCAGTTTTATTCACGCACCCGTGTATGTGCGCTATTTGGAACCATACGATGAATATTCATCCACCAAAGGCTTTTCCTGAAGCAAGTTTAGCACAGCAGAGTGCGCTGTGTTGCATGATATGTTGTCACTTTGTACCAATAGACTAGATAAGCTAACATCTGAACAAAATTATGTTTGACCCTTTGGAAACCACAGATTGATCTGAATCAGTCTAACATGGCATACTCATCTTGGAAACCACAGATTGGTCTGAATCAGTCTAACATGTCATACTCACCTTTTGCAGGAGAAGTTAATGACTGATCTGAAGCCCCTTAAAGAAAAGATTGACAATTTAGATAAGCTCAAGAGAGGTTGTGATGGGACTGCAACATTCTTAAAGGTAAGTGTTCATGGTGCACAGCAGTCTTTTTATTCAATAACTGCCTGCAGTGTGGCACACAGAGAGTTGTCATTCACTATGGTGACTAAATAGAGAGAATACAGGCCCTCTGCACTTTGTACCTAAGATTCTGATCTTCAATTAAAGTGTAACAGACTAAGGCAGTAAGAAGTCTGTGTTTGATGACATGACCAGCACAGCTATCAGTGCAAGCAATTAAAGCTGTCTTCAGCACATTTTTCTTAACAATATGAGGCTTTTCCCATTTGAAGTACATAATGTATTAACTTTAATGAGAATGGTTTCAATGTTTTGACAGTTCAGTTTCTCCTTTTGCCATTTTCAGAAACAGACGGATAAAACTGAAGCCGTTATCAAATCAGAGTTTGAGAAACTTCACAGGTTTCTGTATGAGGAAGAATCTGCCCGGATAGCCAGTCTGAGGAAGGAAGAACAACAGAAATCCCTGATGCTCCAGGACAGTGTGAAAACAATTACCAGCAAGCTGGCATCTCTCTCAGCTGTGATAGAGAGCATTGAACGTGAGATGGACATTCCAGATATGGAATTCCTGCAGGTGATTCCCTTAGTTCCACATTCGATGCTTTTTTGCCACTTGTGACAGTTTCTCAGCTGTTCCCCTGAGTAACTGCCACATATTAATACTTCTTTCTCAGCTGTTCCCCTGAATAACTGCCACATATTAATACTTCTTTCTCAGCTGTTCCCCTGAATAACTGCCACATATTAATACTTCTTTCTCAGCTGTTCCCCTGAATAACTGCCACATATTAATACTTCTTTCTCAGCTGTTCCCCTGAGTAACTGTCACATATTAATACTTCTTTGTTGGGGGAGCTGTGACACAAGCGGCAGCACCACACCGCATTTGGGTCTCAGCGCCCTATGGGGACCCAGGTTCAATTCCGGCCTGCGCTCATGTCTCGATCCCACCCCATCTCCCTCACCCATTCATCTCCTGTCTCTGTCCACTGTCCTATCGATACAAAAGCAAAAAAGTACTAATAAGAATTGTCTGTGCTTTTTAGAATTTCAAGAAGATCAAGACAAGGTAATAAGTTATTCATTTGGCATGAAAAGAAATTGGTAACCTGGTATCCACCGTGTTTTAAAGGGGAACTATGCAGGTTTTTTTTAGCTTAATTTACCTTAACTGAACAGCTTTGAAGTCATTGGAATGGTTATATTACTTTTTTTTTGATTGAACGGTGGCCGTCTCGCTTCCCCCTAGCTCCTGAGCAGAAAAACCACCCTTGCAACTTTGGGCCAGCGGGCCGACGGCCTCAGAGACAGAAAGTCTCGCAGCCATAGCTTGCTACCCTGCGATGTAACGAGTTGCTTTCCTTCACTACACACATGCACGCCAGGCTCCGGCTAGAACAAGGTAGCGATGGAGTTTCTCAGACATTCGTCATGGCAGAGCCAGCGAAAAGAAGCAGAAAGTGAGTAAACCGTTGTCAGAGGAACAGGGAAAGAGGAAACGGCAGACTGACCGATTGAGGAGTGTCATAAAATATACTCCGAAGCTGTAGGGGGAGCTCTGCAGAGATACCATCAAGCAAAAAGGGAGAAAACAGCGAAGAAATGGCCAAAACTGCATAGTTTCTCTTTAAATGTAATGTGAAGACAAACAAGTTGTACATCCATACACACTTTGTTCATACACCAAGATGATGCATCTTATATTGGACTTCCTTGATCAGGGTGCAGTGTACACTAGACGAGCCCGACTCTATTCCTGTGCCTTTGATTGACATCTCTAAGCACTTAAGTGCTCTGAAGTTTAGTGTCTGGGAGAAAATGCTTGGATCGATTCAGCACTGTGAGTATGCTAATGTTTTAGACCATACAATTCTGTGTGTAATAAGAGTTCCTTTAAAGGGATATTCCCCCATTTGGGGAATTACACTCATTTTTCACCTCCCTTGAGTTAAACAATTGATTTTTACCTTTCTCCAGTTCATCCAGCTGTTCTCTGAGTCTGGTGATAGCAATTTAAGCACCAGACTAACATAGATCATTAAATCAGATTAGACCATTAGCATCTTGCCTGCTAGCATCACGTTTAAAAGTGACTTAGATTCCCGGTAATGTTCCTATTTAAAACCGGTCTTTTTTAAGTTAGAAACTGTAATAAGACCAACGGAAAATTAAACGTGGCGATTTTCTAGGCTGATTTGACATGGAACTATACTCTCAAACAGGCGTAATAATCCAGTCACTAACCAATTCTTCTGCTGCAGCCAGGGATGGATTACTGCACGGGCCTACCGGGCCCAGGCCCAGGGGCCCAAGGGGTCAGGGGGCCCTGAAGCCCAAGCCTTTGCATGGAATCATTGCCTCAATATCAACAAATCAGGATGTAGACTATGAATGTGATTGAATTTAGTATTGGCCATCCCCAAAATGCACCAGAATACAGGAAATCACATCAAACAAATTAAAAATGTTCTGGGGGAGGACAGAAAATACGACAATAAGTGGGTGGCCCTTAATACATCTGGGCCCAGGGGCCCGAAAGTTCATAATCCGCCCATGGCTGCAGCTCAACCTTGCTGCTCGAAGTTAGCCTACAGGGATTATTTTCAGGTGCATGATATCATTGTGCTGCTGCGCCCATGGTTTTCCTTGATTATTACAAATGAGAGTGTAGTTCCATGATTTTCAGCCTAGAAAATCGCTACATTTGATTTTCTGTTGGTCTTATTACACTTGCTAACCTTAGAGGAGACAAGTTTTAAATAGGAACATTACCGGAAATCTTAGTCACTTTTAAACGTGATGCTAGCAGGCAAGATGCTAATGGTCTAATCCGATTCAATGATCTATGCTAGGCTGGAGCTAAAAGTTCTATCGCCAGACTCAGAGAACGGTTGGATGAATTGGAGAAAGGTAAAAATCAATTGTTTAACTCAAGGGGAGGTGGAAAATGAGTGTAATTCCCCAAATGGTGGAATATCCCTTTAAAGCAATTTTATGACAGTAAACACCCTTAGATCACTCTTCAGAATGAAGCTCACATTTCTTTCTTACTGTTTGATTTTTGGCGCAACCAGGCAAGAATATGTTAAAATTAAAAACATTGTCCAAAACTTTAACTTTGAGGAGTTCACACAGATCAAAGTTCAGTAAAAAAATAAAACTTTTCTTTTCTGATAGTTGTGAGAATACACCCATGCTAAAGTTGACTAAAAAGAGGAATACAATTTTGGAAATTGATCTTAATGTCTTAATTAAAAAAAATAGAAAAAAGAGAAACGTTTGTTATGTTTTCCCCTCTTTAACCTAAATATTTCTGTAATGCTGTGTGCTTGCACAGCTCCAGTGACGCTGGACCCATCATCAGCCCATCCTCAGCTTGCCTTGACTGACGAGCTGAGCAGCGTCCATTACAGCATCCGGGGGAAGAGCTTGCCCAGTAACCCCGAGCGCTTTGACCTGTATGTGTTCGTGCTGGGCTGCGAGGGCTACAGCCAGGGGGTCCACAGCTGGGAGGTGGAAGTCGGCAACAAACCCAACTGCCGCATCGGAGTAGCTCGCGAGTCCGTGCCCAGAAAGGGCAACTTCACTGTGTGTCCCAAGGAAGGCTTCTACACCATCATCCTGAGGAAGCGCGAGCTCCGTGCCGGCACGTGCCCCGAGACACGTCTGGAGTACGACAGGAAGCCGCAGAGGATCCGCATTCAGCTGGACTGTGACAAGGGCGAGGTGACCTTCAGTGACCCCAGCGAGGGCACACACATCTACACCTTCAAGGACACATTCACTGAGAAGATGTTCCCTCTCTTTGGCCCATCAAAAGATTCTGCTCAACTACGCATCTGTCCCAAGGGCGTTTATGTCCAGCATGAGCGGTGATGTGTTGGTGTGGCCATTTGCAGATTGTTCATGTAAATGTCTGAATGCTGTAAGTGATGCAGCTAGTGTGATTTGTAAAAGCAGATGCTAAATACCTCAACAGGAAATAAAGCCTTTGACATGGTATTTATTTATGGTAATCTGCTTACCTTATAACTCTAACAATCACTTGCGCAGGCCTGTGTCTGGGAATAAGGACATTGAAAGGTCTTCCTCACCTAACTTTAAAACAACTGGCTTGGAATGATGTTCTTCATGACTCTTCTCCAGTGTTCTCTTACCCCTGTATTCTGTTCTAAAATACGGTCCTGTGTGGATCACATGTCGCTGTAGTTTAAGTGAGGCTTTTAGTAGATGAATGACAGTATACATGTGTTTTGGATCTAACAGTCTGAAGTAGCTAAATTGGAAATAAAAAATGTAACAAAGAAACTATAAACATAGTATATAAATATAGTATATTCATATGTTTATAATTGTATTTGTACAAAAATAAACACATTTGTTTGTAAAAAGTTCTTGAACAAATTGTTTTAGTGTGACTTTATTTGGCTCATGAATGATGGTACACACAATAACAACCACATATACTAGTTTGACATGAAAGTTCATTCTTGTGATCCTTTACATTACAGCAGTACAAATGTCATCCCACCATATTCACAACCAATTCTAAAAATAAATGCTGAGTTTCAGCATGAATATCCTGAACAACTGACCTGTCACACCCCAGACTGGTTTAATTCTTTCAATAGCACTTCAAGACATTACGACCTTTTTTTATTTTGTGTGATCAACTGTTTATTGAGTTTCATAAACAGGTCTGGGGAGAGGGGGGGCTACAAGACGGGCACATGAAATGAAATACTAAAGCGTACATGACACATGACCATGTAAACAAGTGGAAACTAAAAGATAAAACATACCAAATGATAACAAAAAATCTATAATGATTTTTACAGAAACAGAAAAAAGAGCACTCAACAGAACATTATGACCTCTTCTGGGAACAGAAACCCCCAGAAGATATTGTGATATATATTACAAATCCAGTTGGGTTTCCCGGCATTTTGAGAGGTGCAACCAGTAGGGAAATGGAATTCTTCAGAGGATGGGATCTGTCATTCATGTAAACATTTGAAGTTACCCCAGGGAAAAGCATTTGGACATTGTATGGTACATAAGATTTCAAACTCATCCTGCCAACTTGGCAAGCTAGATAGACAAATGACTAAGCAAAAGGCCTTTTAATGGGAATATAATTTAGAAATACAGCTTGCAAATCACTTTCCTGGTAATAAATAAACATGAGATCAAATGTCAATCTCAAATGCACAATCTCTTCCGTGCTTGATAAATGTATGAATACTGCATGTGAACACTATGAAGCAAGTTGGACAGATTTAGCACTCTAGAAATGTGGCACATTTTACCTTATTGTCTTTTTCACACATTTGCATACCGTTTTACTAACACACAGTTCATTGTGCATGTTTGTTTTTGAAAAGATTTTCTCATGACTCATTTACCATTGCTTAACTACGTGTGTGTGTGTGGGGGGGGGGGTCCTTTTGAAAATGCAGGGAAAAGAAACCAATCTATGAGAACCATGAGAACAGGGGCCTGTTCCAGAAAGTGGGTTTTATTACAGTTTTTTCTGAATGCTTAAACACATTTTTTGTAACTATTACACACAAATGGCAAAACCACTCACTGAGTTCGCAAAACTAATAGCACAAACACTGCTTTGCACTCAGTTTGCAATTTTGTAACACACACTTTGCACAACTGTAGGCACAATGGCTATTGTTTACACTATTTTGCCAACTCTCTGGCACACTTTCTCATGTGAAAACTGTTTTAGATAATTAGTTCACTTTGCAATCAGCCTAAGCACTATAAATAAGCCACAGGTAATGTACAATGGGTACGATGAAGTGAGCAGGAAGAGTGAGAAGAGAAAAAACAGACAAAAAACAGTCTACATGTGGGGATATTGTCATGTCAGGCCTGGATCGCCATTCCAGAATATATTTTTCCGGTGCCTTGGACTAGGACATTGCATGTGATGTAGACAGAATTTTGAGAGAGACGACCCGATGTAGACTGATTTGTTTTGTCTCAGTGAAATGCTATTTTGTGTTTTGACTTGGAAAAACACACCTGTGTTTGTTTTGATGTGTGTAAATAAACACTAGTACTTGAAGTTGGGATCCCTGTATGTTTACAGAACTATGACAAAAGTATGACCTCAAACTGACATAGTCTACCTTGTGCACAGAGAAAGCAAAAGCCAGATGTGTTTTTTATTCATACCATCAGTGTGTTGTTGGCACATTGTGTGCTTACTATTGTGATGGCTTGTGTTTACTGTTAGATACTTAAAAACACCATTTTTTACGAAGGTGTGAAGAGTTAAGCAAGGTGTGTTAGCTTTTGCAAGAGAACTACAATGTTTTGCTGATTGGGTGAGAGGTTTTGCCATTTGTGTGTAGAGTTTTGCAAAAAAAGTATATAGTTACAAAAAATGTGCTTAAGCAATCAGAAAAAACTGTAAAAATCCTGTTAAAACTCCGGGAATATTTAGGCCTACCCCCATACACTGATGAATACGTAATTTTGAAATTAAATACAAATTTATTCAGTGGCTAAATATGTTACTACTTTTTCCACCTGTTAAGCTAATAGGCCATTAAAAGTTATTTGAAATTAATCTACTTGTAACAGGAGAAGGTCCACGCCCCTTGCCTAACCCAGTAGTGCAATTACGAGTGGCTCTTTGCATTCGGAGGCGAGCCAATTAGCGTAGGGAAGTGGCTACATAAATTGTAACTTTTAATTTGAAGGCCGACGTCATAGCTGCATACTGTTGGTTGTCCACCTGACTCCTGCCTTCACCGCGGAATCCCTTGTGCTCTTTTGGCCTCCTGCGCACTGTGCATGCATCCAGTGACATTCCTGGTAGGTTATCGTGGCATTGCGTGAGTAACGTTTCCTAAATGTTGTAGGCTAGTATAGCTAACACAAACTTTAGGGGTTTTAGGATTGCTGTCGGCTGCTGAACATGGGCCTCATAGCCGACCTCAGCTGATTGGTATGTAATTTTAACTGTCTTCAAAATAATATGTAGCTTGCGCGGGTTTTTAATTGTATCTTTTTCGTGTAGCAGAGCTTGCGGTAACACAAGGCATCTTGGTTCAAGTTCCGAACGCCGCTGTTTTGTTTTGTCCGCGCCCAAGTTGTGTTAGTCCATTTTAAACCTTCCACACGGGAGAACTGTACAACGGACGCTCTCGTCCAGTTTTATTCTGTCTGAAAGTGGCCTTGAACGCCCTGCGTGTTAAGTGTCCATAGAAGCTGTGGTTGCTAAATTAATGAACGTTTGTGTTTTTATTGTAAGTTGTCTCCAGAGTGTGAGTACATATACGATGTATGGTGTGTATTAGAATTAGGGGCTCATTCGTTGATCTCTCCCTCTCTCGCTGGACAGGAGCTGCAGGCCAATTGGGTGGCGGGCTATCTCGGTGGTGGTGTCCCTTCACTTTTCCTGCTGTGGTAAATCTTGAGTATCTGGTATTGACATGTTCACGTGTGGTGTGTCTCTAGACTACTCTGATATACTCTCCAGCCCTGGGTAAGCTTCAGCCCTGTTCCTGGCTCTTCCTACCCTCCATCAGATGTTAGCCCTCTAATCTTTTGCAACACAGTCTGCTGTGTGTGTGTATTTGTGCATGTGTGTCCAGGCCTTGTAGGCCATTTGTGTCAGTGCCTTAGTGACCAAGGTTCTGACTGTCTGGAGAGAACCCACTCCCTGTAGGTCATGTTTTAATATTTGTTAATAAAGACAGTTTATTTTTGGAACCACGCCTCTGGTTTTCTGTGACCACGAACCTGTGTTGCCTGGTTGGGCTTCATGTATGAAGTTATAGTCCAATTGGTTGAATATTCTGAGGGGCAGGGCCTCAGATGGCGTAGTCGACATTTCTATTAGAGAGCTAACCTCCCACTTGCCACCTACTGTATTAAATTCATTGGCGGTGCAGTCAAATAGTAGGCTAATCTTCAGCTTTATTTGGGTAGTTTATAGGTTAATTTATATTTACATTTAGTTAAACATGATGGACGTTTACTTTGTTAGTCAGTTTTTTTTAAATAGGTTACAGTCAGTTTTTTTAATAGGCTTCACTAAAATGGTGCGACTTTACAGGAATTCAATTACTGAGAATTTCCTTCTTTGTGTATTGACCCATCCATGTTTGTATGTAAATGTCATGTGCATGATATTAAATTAGCTAAATGATTTGGACTACTAATTTACTGAGCATTAATTTGTGTGCGACAGTATCAAAGTATTGCCAGCAAATTATATCCCTTTGTCTTTAACAGCTCAACTGCACTGGATGTAGAGTGTTGCTTTGGTGTGCTGATATGATTTTTTTTTTATTATTATTTTTTTTAATTAGTCTATTTCTAGTCTTTTTAACCTTTTAATGGCCATGACCGCGAAGAATTAACAGTAAATGAGTGGGAGAGAGAGATCGGGAATGGACTCGGGTCAGATTTCAATTTCCTCTGAATAAACAATGATTGATGATGGATTTAAAGCAGGGTCCCCTAGGACACTAGCCCCAAATATGGTTTGGGCATATGGGTTTGAATGGTTGATGTACTCACTTCAGATGTGGTAACGTGCTGTTCTCTATGGATCTGCTTAATTTGTATTGGAAAATGACCTGTGAGTGCCGTGGAGAAAATATGGGATGAAACCTCCTGTGACCCACAAAGCGCTTTCAGATATAACCTCTGGAGTATATGCGGAGGTTTGTCAAACGGAGGTCCTACCCTTCGGATTCAGATATGATGCTAACCTGCGGACCTTATACGCACCTATGTGTGAACGACATACACGCACATTACAGAATATCCGTGTGGTTGTCAAGTGAGGGCTGGAGGCTTGTAGAGTTCACAAGAGGCGAGATATGACTCAGAATATATGCGGCCACTGTCACAGCTGCTGTTTGTTTACAAAGTGTATGCATTATGTAGGCTAAAGAAGAAAAATCTATTGTGCGTAGGTTAATACTTGAAGTAGTCACGTAAGTGCGCACTTGAAATTGACCTACATGTGTGCGTCGAATAAACACATTTATCTGTTTACAACGTTATGTAGCAGAATTACTTGGCAATGGAACCCCAAATCTGGTTTGCGTTGGAGAGCATGCACAAACTTTATGGTAGCCTACTGAATTGGCTGGTAGGCTAACTCAAGACTTCAAGGCCATCATATACAACGTTTTTAACAACAAACAAAATACTAACATAACAGTGAAGTGGTTCATTTTTTCATGGTCTATTTTTCCAAAAGCATCCTCTCCATGTGTCTATTGCATTTACGTAAGGAGCTTGGAACAAAGTTGGGTTTTCTTCGTTTTCATTTTCTCTAGCCATATTTATGCTCAACAAATATCATCGAACTCAGCAGTGGTCATGAGAAGGCTATCAATGAACAGAAAACCAACCGTGTTGGCTAACAATTTATTAAATACTTCTGTTATTGTCGTCAACGATGTCGCTGTTGCCTTTTCAGCGCCTTCTGCTTATGATTTGGTCTTTTGAATTTCATTTCATACATGCAGTTGTAGGCTACATAAACGTGTCTCTTGCCGTTCCCTTCATATATTCTATCACAATGCTGTCTGCCCTCATGGACAGTAGCTCCGTGATGTCTGCATCTTTCCAGGTCGGCGATTTTCTGGACAGCACTATGCCACTCCATCATAACACTGGCATTTAAGTCAGATTTAACCACATGGACGCACAAAAGAAACATCACCGACACGCCCTCTGAAGGTGTCAATTTGACCGGTTAATGTCGTTTAGATACTGCCCCATCGTTTAACATCTGCAGAACCTCCGGTCTTACACGTATGTCTGAAAGCGCTTACACTCAAGTCAAGTCTATTTATATAGCGCATTTCATAGACAGAGGTCATTCAATGTGCTTTACAAAAGCAAACAGTAATAACACATAAAAACATAAAAGGGCAATATAGTGAAAGAATAGTTTAAAAGGTAAAGATCATAATAATAAAAAAAACCTCGAACGTACAAAGTAAAATCATTTTTTAAAAAAGAATAATTAAAAAGACAAAAGACACAAGGTAAAATCAGTGGCGCAAAAAGTGGGTATGCGCTATGTGCGGCGCATAGGGGCACAGCACTGTGGGGGTGCCAAAGTGATGTTAAAAAATAATATATTTGGTATATTCTATATGTAGCTACTGTTGTACTTACTGTATGTTTCTTAATCATTTCTGCATTTCCTCAATGTTAAATGACATTTTAGAGGACTAACAGGCTAGAGTAGGCGCCCTATATCATAAGATTCCATCATAGAATTTTGACATAGAAAAGGGAGTGGGGGCGCCGTGAGCGCTGAGTGAGCAGGTACGAGTAGTGAGTTTTCGTCTATGGAAAAAGATGGATACAGCAAAAAAAGCTGTCGGGGGCTAAACATAGAAAAAGAGAGAGGGGAAATGAGATGGCATGTCAAGGGATGTGACAGTAGTTAAATAAGTGGATGGTGAAAAGCAACAGGTAGGATTTAAAGTGTGACGTCTGCTTGGAGGCTTGCAAATATTCATGTTAACAGACTAACTAGTGTTTGTTAAGCATATGCCGATTGAAACATAACCTATTCCATTAAGATAGGTAGGTGGCTACCATGCTCATACTGAACTTTTAATGGCAAACTGCAAACAGAAATGTCACGCTAGCAACAACTCATTACATGTTTCCATTTCCTAACAATCCTAATATTAATAGCTTAATATTGTGCTGATAATGTGGCAAACAAAGGCTAGAGTTGGATCAGCCTTATCCTTTGTGAGCAACAGCTGGCAAAATGACGTTGTGAGAACCGTTTAGACTCTCTTAAAGTGACAATGCACCATTTAACAATACTTCAAGTTCAAATTGGCAGAATTTCTTAAAATAATTTACACTAGTAGTGTAAATTATTGGCCTTTTTGTTTTACTTTAGTTGTTTTGTTTGTTTGTTTTTTTGTTGGGGGGGGGGGGGCACCAATTTGTTGTTGCATACCCCTCAAAAAATGGGTACCGTAACTGCGCCCCTGGGTAGAATCATTTTCAAGGCAGATCCAGAATTTGTAACTCAAAGTTAGCAGAAAGCATGTGAGAACAGTTTGGTTTTAGGTCTAGATTTAAAACTGGCTACAGTTGGGGCCTTTTTAATGTCATCCGAAAGTTGGTTCCAGAGCTGAGCCACATATAGTAGCAGCTAAAAGCTGTGTTACCATGTTTAGTTCTAACAGCAGGTTTTACTAACAAGTTTTTCTCCTGAGACCTGAGAGGTCTGGAGGGTGTGTACTGCTGAAACATGTCTGAAAGGTATTTAGGTCCTGCTCCATTAAGTGATTTACAGTATAAACAAGCAGTAGTGCTTTAAAGTCAATTCTGTGACTTACTGGAAGCCAGTGGAGGACTTAAGAATTGGAGTAATGTGTTGTAATGTCAGTTCTTTACAGTTTTTGTGAGAACCCCAGTTGCTGCATTTTGTATCACCTGAAGCTGTTTAATAGTCTTTTTAGGAAGGCCTGTGAAAAGTCTATTGCTGTAATCAACCCTGCTGGAGATAAAGGCACCTAAACCCTCACTGCTCCCCGAGCGCCGCTGTTGTTGCAGGCAACTCACTGCGCCAGGATTAGTGTGTGCGCTTCACCTCACTGTGTGTTCACTGTGTGCTGAGTGTGTTTCACTAATTCATGGATTGGGATAAATGCAGAGACCAAATTTCCCTTTACGGGATCAAAAGAATATAAATACTTATATTATACTTATACTTTCTATATTATATTTTCTTTTTAAAGAAACTTATACTTTACATTACATTACATTTGGCTGACACATTTCTAACCAAAGCGACTCAAAAGATGGTAGTCAGTTTAAAGCTTTTTAAAACCATTCTCAACAATTCTAGAACAATTTAAAACAATATAAAGGTAGAGGACAATAAGAACAAGTGCATCAGTGAGTGCTGTTTTTATACAGTCAGGTGTCAGTTCTAGTCAGTTGATTAGTGCAAGTTAGGACAAATTGTAAGTAGTGCTACGAGAGGAGACCCTCTGAAGAGCTGGGTCTTCAGGAGTTTTACTTATATTACTATATTATTATTATTATTATTATTATTATTATTATTATTATTATTATTACATTTATAGTGATACATTCCCAGCAGTTTTGCTGTACTTCGCGCCACCGCTGGGGCCAGTTTTGCTGTATTCTGTGGTCACAGTAATAATATATATCATGTTGTAAAGGCAACAGAAGTGCAGAAGTGCCGTTCACCCTGTTACGAGTTGATGAACCACTGAAACGATTTTGGAAACATCAGTACAAAGTCAGTCATTAGGGTATTCCAAACGTGTGATGGACGCATGGATGGATTATGAACCCCTGGGCCCAGTTAAGATAGGGGGGTCTGGGGGCATGCTCCCTTGGAAGATTTTTTTTTTTTAAATGACTCTTTAAATGGTGACTTCTGGTGAGCTTTGTGGAAAGAGAAGAGAAGGGTGGAGAAAAAGCAGCTTCACGCAGAGGCTTGGGCTTTAGGGCCCCCTGAGCTCTTGGGCCCAGTAGGCCCATTCAGTAATCCATCCCTGGACATAGACCTGGGGCCTCATTTATAAAAGGGTTGCGTAGAAACCATCCTTCATTTGATCTTAGATCATTTCTGAAATTATCGTACGTGTGATTAGGGAGAAAGCGAGCGACGCGCACAAAAAAACGTCGTACACCACCACCCTTCCAGATGTGCCCATTATAAATCACAAATGAACGTCAACTTGTGCGCAGCCGGATGGTTTTAGGTCTCCGCCTTGTAAACACCACCTCATCAATATCATTAGCATATGTTTTAATGAAATCAATGGCCTAAAAGCGGTAGCCTATGTAAAATTATATATGGAAAACATTGTATAGTCCTAGCCTATGCCATCTGATGTTAACTAGCCTATGCGTCAGTTCGAATAGCTTAACTAATTATGTTTTTTCCAGCAAAGCTTTCTGGAAAGAGATCGTATGCATCCATGTCCATTGTCCTCTGCTCGCTTTCATTCCTTTTGCTTGCAGTAATGTGAATAATCAACATTTAGTATGTTTAGGCCTACTTTGCAGAAAAAAAATAGGCCTACCTTATGAAGGAAAGACCTCTAGGCCTACAGCATACTGTACGTTTCCAATATCACCCAGGGTAATATGCTGATTTAGCCTACAAAACAGAGGACTAAATTATAAGCGTGATCTGTCATGTAGGCTTAACGTTTCTTTTAGGATAGGCTATGTTTTTGCTGAAAAAGTAGCCTAGTTCGCCAGTCATTATTCATTCATTCTGCATATCTTTGCTATTGTTTTCTTTCAATAATGTCCAATGGCTTAAACATTGTCCTTTAATGTTGCTTTAGGCCAACCTTCATATTTTAGCCTACATTATTCAACTCACGTATTGTCATCTGATCTTGGGCACTGCCAGTCAAGAAAAGCAAACAGGTGCGAGCTCTGCACCTCTTTACGGAACTCCGACGCAACACTAAATGTGAAGATGCCCTGCTTTCAGAGGATAACTTCTGTTTCTTTGTTGTGTAGGCTATATATGATATAAAATATCTATAGCCTACATTGTATAGCTTACATTCAAATATTACCTTTCTGTTACGAAGCTGGGAATAGGTAGCCTGGCGGGGCCATCCTATATCATTGAGATGTATAGTCTGGAATCGAACCATTCACCTCGCTTAATCCAAGGGGCGAGCAGAGAATTGTCTTTCAAACTGCCTAGGCATGCAATAGGCCAGCCTTCGACCATATCCGTATCCGATTCGGCAAAGCGGCAAATACATCCTTCTTGAAAGGAATGACTTAAGTGCATTGTGTTGCTTTACTTTCAAAGAAAAGCACAAGTCCAACTCCTCCAAAGTTGACGCCAACGCCGATTCAAACAACCGCTCTTCATTCGCCATAGCCACCTTCCTTGTTGTTCACCGTCGCAGGATGTCGTTATCCTGTTAAGCCCGCCTTAAGACTCTCTAACGAAATAGAGCGCTGTGATTGGAGAACATCCACGGTGTTAAGCCAATAGAAATTCCTATGGTTCGATACTAGACGTACAGGCTGAGCAAATTAATTTGCCGCTAGGGTGCGCCTAGATTTCTAGGCTAGGGAATAGGCCTATGAGCGCAAATTAGGATGTAGTGAAGGCTAAACGCGAGTAAACGCAGTTTATCTACCTCTGACATTTCAGAAATAGAGTTTAGGCCTACCCACCTCTTATTAGAGTTTATCCACCTCTCAAAAGAGTTTATTCACATTAACATTCAAAACTGTATTATCCAATATTATCCTATAGGCCTATTCCCAATACTGCAACCATCCACCATTATCAAACATGTTCGAATGCCTTTTTTAAAAATCCGATACTGCATGGCGCAGTCCACCTCACCGAGATAGCAGAATTCATAGTTCACCCACCTCCTTATTTTACCACTACATCCCTGGCACGAATGTACTTTTCCTCTCCTAAACGAGGGCAATTGGACATTTTATGGTCAATATTAGATTGGTGAGAACACTAAATATACTAGATCACCTGTAAGAATGTTTCAATCATTCTATCGTAGGTCTTTTTTTATAGATATTATGAAATAAGTAAGCTATACCTTTTTTCACTTTCTTAAGTCACTTTTGAAAATGCATCGCACTTAGACCTCAGATTACTTGCAGTACCCCGGCATCGTACGTCAAGTTTGAACCTGACGTGGAGATAAGCACTTTTCCACGTCAAAGACAGTTTTTATAAATCTGAGCGTTGGCATGGATTTGAGCGTACGCACGGTCTAAGATCAAATCTGTGCGTAAGAACGCTTTATAAATGAGACCCCTGTGATATGACCAGGTGCCCCCAAAACAAAATGGCTAATAAGATATTACTTTTGCCACCTTTGTAACATTTTAGTTTTAGTGTAGCCAACCGTGGTGTATGACTTTAAACAGCGAATGTGCTTGGTATGGATGATCAGCTCCTCTAATGCAAGGTAGGACTACGTTTTGACAAGCATACAAATTCACCTTGTTCTTGCCCCATCTGAAATGACTTTACTTTTGCTGCCTCCATCCTTTCTGTATTTGTTGTGTAAAAAAACGTTGTATATGATGGCACTGAAGTCTTAAGTTAGTGAATTGGCTAACAGTGTTAGTTGGTAACCAAATAGCCTACACATTGCGCTACACGCTGCGTAGGCTACGTGCATTCTCTCTCCTGCTGATTTGCGGTTAGTAGCCAAGTGCATAATATTGCAAAAGTTGAAAAAATAAATGTGTGTTTTAGCCTACAGAAAATAAATAGCCTACTATCATACTGTCAGTTAATCGACTACAGTGCAGTGGAGAGTTTGGAGAGTAAAGTTATAATAATATAATAATAATAATAATAATAATAATAAAGCTTTATTTGTATAGCACCTTTCTTACACAGAATGCAGCTCAAAGTGCTTTACATTTGAAGCATGTAACACAATAATAGTCAGTCAGTCATTATCAATCACTTTTCTTTGCTGTTTATGATATACTCAGCAACATATCAAAAATATAGAAAATGACATCTTAAGACTGGCAGCCTTAACCCTCTTACCCCCCACAAGCACGCCATATGGCAACTGTGGCAAGGAAAAACTCCCATATTCCAGGAAGAAACCTTGAGCAGAACCTGACTTAATGGGGAGCCCATCTGCTTCTGGCTGGCTAAGCCCCCCAATAGTAGCAGATGTAGAATAATCTGAAAATGTAGTCTACAGGATAAGATGAGTTAACTAAAAGCTTTCCTGTACAGGTATGTTTTCAGATCTTTTTAAAAATATTTACTGAACTTCGCCTGCTTGATGTACAGAGGCAGGGTGTTCCATAGTTTTGGGGCATAATGGATAAACGCAGCTTCTCCACTTTGTTTGTGGAGCACTTTGGGTGCGATTAAAAGATTAGAATTGGATGATCTAAGTTTCCTTTGTGGTTGATAAGATATTAAAAGCTCAGAGATATATGAAGGTGCTATGCCATTCAGAGCTTTGTAAGTAATTAACATAACCTTAAAATCAATTCTATAGGAAATAGGGAGCCAGTGCAGTTCAGCCAACACAGGGGTGATGTGTTCTCTCTTCTTAGTCTTAGTTAAAAGTCTAGCCGCAGAGTTCTGTATGAGTGCCAGTTTCTTTAGATGTTTTTTGGGAAGACCAGTGAAAAGTGCATTGCAGTAGTCTAACCTGCTAGTGATGAAGGCGTGAATTAGTTTTTCTGCATCTTGTTGAGTTAAAAAGGGCTGCACTTTGGCAATGTTTCTCAAGTGGAAATAGGCTGTCTGAGTAACTTTACTGATATGGGGCTTAAAACTTAACTCTGCATCTAAGATGACACCGAGGCTTGTTACTTTTGGTTTGACCTGGTGTGCCAAATTCCCCAGATTACTAAGAATAATATCTCGCTTTAGTTTTGGTCCAACCAGAAATACCTCTGTTTTGTCGTCATTTAGTTTCAAAAAGTTTTTGCTCATCCACTGATTAATGGAGGTTAGGCATGCAGTGAGGGAGCAAAGGCCATCTGGGTTAGTTGGCTCCACAGAAAGATACAATTGGGTATCATCTGCGTAGCTGTGGAAGTTTACATTATGCTGACTTATGACGTTTCCCAATGGAAGCATATATAGAGAAAATAGCAGGGGACCAAGGCAGCTCCCCTGGGCCACACCAAAAGGCAAGTCATGTTTTTCAGATACATGATCTCCTAGACTGATATAAAAATCTCTGCCAGTAATGTAGGTTTGAAACCAGTTTAGAGCATTATCAGAGAGACCCACCCACTTCGCAAAGGCGGTGAATTAGGTTGCTATGATCAATGGTGTCAAATGCCGCACTCAAATCCAGAAGAATAAGGATTGAGACTTTGTTTGAGTCGGTAGCTAGTCTGAGATCATTGACTATTTTTACTAGAGCCGTTTCTGTGCTGTGATTTGATCTAAAACCTGATTGGAATTTTTCAAGGATACTGTTTTCATTGAGGAAGGTATTTAACTGATTACAAACAACTTTTTCAAGTACTTTGCTCAAAAAACGATAGATTTGATATAGGCCTGTAGTTGCTCAGATTGGTATGGTCAAGATTTGACTTTTTTAAGTAAAGGTTTCACAACAGCGGTTTTAAAAGCAGTTGGAAATATACCTGTTTCTAATGAGGTATTTATTACCTTGAGAAAAAAAAGGAGCTAAGCCATCATATACTTTTTTGAGGAATGTAGTAGGGATTGGATCTAAAACACATGTTGAGGAGCCGGTTTGAGTTATAATTTTACCAAGCTCAGATTGAGTAATAGTGCTAAAGGACCTTAATTTTGGGGGGCTGTTTTTGGGTGTACTATCAAACATATTACTTGTGTTACCAATAGCCTCCCTTATAGAAATGACTTTGTTTTTGAAGATGTCTGCAAATTCTTCGCATCTTAGAGAGGATGCCTGACTGAGTGTATCAAAAGGTGTTTGATGCAATAGCCTATCAATGGTAGAGAACAACACCCTAGAGTTTCCACTGTTTTCAGCAATTACCTTAGAGAAGTGGTTCCTCCTCTCATTCGAATAGCTCTATTAGAATTTGCAATTTTTTTTTTTAGAATGACACGGTGAACCTGTAACTTAGTTTTTTCTCCATGTTCTCTCAGCTTTCCTACATGATCTTTTTAGATCATGGATATTTTCGTTCATCCAAGGTGTCAGTTTGCTACAGGGCTTTTTTTTAGTCTTTTAAGGGTGCCACTCTGTCAAGCAGAGCCTAATTCACGATTGAGAGCCTCTACCATTTGATCAATGGGATGATGTAAAATATCTAAATTTATGGAGTCTATAAGAGCTATGAACTGCTGTTCTGCTCTATGTCCAAAGTCGCTGATTTGATTGCAATTTCGGGATGAATTTTTGGAGTATGTAGTACAATATTAAAAGATACACAATGATGATCAGACATATTTATATCATTTACTGATAAGTCTGTGACTTCTATCCCTCTGGAAATGACTAGATCGAGGGTGTTGCCAAGGTTGTGGGTGGGTCCTGTAACATGCTGCTTTAGCTCTAAACTGTCCAACACATTAAGGAACTTACTGGCTTTAGCATCAGTTGTCTTATTGACATGAATATTGAAGTCGCCATTTACAATTATCCGATCATAGCTAGTGATGATGAGCGACATAAGTTCAGAAAACTGGTCGAGAAAGCCAGTCCATAGTTTAGAGGGCGGTATAAGGTTAATAGAAGTACAGCTGGGTCAGCCTTCAGAGTGAGGGCAATATACTCAAAGGAAGCGAATTCGCCAAAGTTGACTCGTGTGCAACTATATTTGTTTGAGAGAATGGAGGCAATTCCACCACCTCGTTTGCCTTGTCTAATTGAGTGGAAGAAATTATAATTTGGGGGACAAGTCTCAACAAGAACAGCTTCGCTGTCTGAAGTCAGCCAGGTTTCAACAAGAAACAGAAAATCCAATTTTTTTTCACTAATAAAATCATTGATTGCAAAGGTTTTGGTAGTAAGTGCACCTATATTTAGTAAACCCATGTTAGCTGAAAATGCCTCTGGCTTTTGAGGAATATGCTGAGGTATGGAAAGAATATTTGTTAGGTTTCTAGTTTTAAATTAGTCTTTTCTTTTTACTATACGTTGGGTAGAAATCAACGTTGGAATAGAACTATGAGCATAAGTCATGCTATTGCATGACACAGCTTGATCTATGGTAGTAGTATTGTATGTTACCCTGCAGAAAACATTCTCAGACTCATCCACATGTATAATGCCATTCGAATCAATACCTGGGGGGCGTGAATCTGTAATATTTTCTACAGAATGTCAATGTCTCAGTGTGGACGCTTATGTTGTCAGAGAGTAGCCTGGCTCCATGTTGGTTTGGGTGGAGACCATCACGCTTCAGCATACTGGGCCTCTCCCAGAACAAGCCCCAGTTGTTGACATAGGGGATGCTTAGGGAAGCGCAGTAGCCGCGTTTGAGCCAGGTGTGGAGATCGAACAGTCTGGACCATCTCTCAGCACCTTTTCTGTAGGTAGGAGAGGCCCAGAGATGACAAAGCGTTTTTCTGTGCCCATCAGAGTGGTGATGAGAGTTTTGTAGTTTTCCTGCAGTGCTACTGACTGCTTATCTCTGATGTCGTTCGTGCTCCACGTTAATGCGATGATGTTGTTGACCTTGGTGTGGCGGGCCAGGATGCTTGGGAGTTTCTGCTGGATGTCAAGGACCTTGGCACCAGGGAAGCAGTAGACCTTGGAGGACCGCTACATGATGGGGGAATGCAGAGGTCTCTAACCATGGAACTGCCGATGACCAGGGTGGAGGTTGATGAGGTCGGGGGAGGAGGGGGTCGGGGCGCCGACTTTGAGGAGGGACCAGGATGGTTGTCTCGGGCTGGAGGGGCTCCTCATCCTCGGTCAGAATGGCATAGCGATTTTTCCAGTCGTATAGGTTGGGCTGGGCCTGAGTGCCGTCCGGACCGTCTGCCGTGCTTGTGATGCTTGCTTCTACGCCATGGCTCAGGCTGGTGTGGAGTGGAGCTGGCCAGCAGAGCAGGCTTGGTTCTCAGCAGAGGCCGGGAGAGGCAACAGGGGCAGAAGTTGCATTAGTGCATGGCATGGTTAAAGTATTGGAGGACAGAGTGAAATCAGGGCATCTGGCATTTGTGTGTGTAAGAGAGGTAACGTTATTTTACGGAGAGAATGGTGTCGAGGAACTGTTCATCCTTCTCAATCTGATGGAGGGTCGCTATTCTGGCTTCGAGTTCCACTATCTTTTCGCTGAGAAGGGCGCGATGAGTGCAGCCTGGTGCACAGCTGAGGGGAGGCATCGTGTTGCGGCGAGGGCTCGCCCGGTGTCAACTGTTTTTTAAGCGTTTGTTTGCTAGTTGGCTAGCAACAGCGATATCGTGCAGTTCCTTGATAACTTTCGAACACAGGTAGCGGGTAAGTAATCTGAGAAGATCTCACTTTTATATTGAGTCACTAGTTTTGAGAGACGTTAGAAGGAATTTGATGCTTTCTTCTTCCAGATATCGTTTCCTTGGCCCGGTATTATTTGCAGCCCTTGATACTGGCTTAACGTTAACGTTTGACAGAAAAGTTTGGCGATCAAGGTTATAGAGTCCGATAATCCAAAGCCTCGAGCAACAACAGTTTATGCAAGAGTTTGTTCACGAGATATAATCGGTAGCCAGTAAATCCGTAGAAAGTAGATGGTAACAAGGAGATTTAAGATAGATAAGTTTGGAAGTTTAGGTAGTTACATACGGAGCACGCCGACCGAGTTATAGGGCAACTTGAAGTTTTATGAAAATAATTTACGAACCAGAACATAAAGACCATGGAGCTTCTATTTCTTGCAGCTGTTAAAACACCCGCTAGATAGTTACCCACCAACATTCGTTTTTGCAGTAGCCTACAGATTATTTCTGAAAGTTATTTGTCTACTAGGCCTAGCCTACTGTCTGATTTATCAAACGAGTGCTTTCTCGTTCGTCCTCCGCAAACTACAGTGTTTCGGTAGAGAGCCATTGAATAAGCGATGCCAAGCAATTTCTGTAACACTTTTTGTGACATTCAGCAAATATCTCCTCATTTAATATAAGTTCCTTCAGACAATAGGCCTACGTTCTACTCTACGTGCAGTTGTCCTCCATCTCAGTTGCATCAGTTTTCTAAATTTTGAAGGTTCTAAAATATGACTATATGCTTCACTGAAACCTCGTTTTCTTTCATTTGTCCAGCTAACTTTTCCATTGAAACTAGCCATTTATGATGGATTACACATTCGACATTCTGAAATGTCCTGCACGATCAAGGCCAAATTAAGTTATCACGCAGCCACTGTGTCAGCAGCATGAGTGCTGACGGTGCGTTTCTGATGTCAGATTACTATGTAGGCTAGCCTACTAGACTGTTCTCACATTGCAGCGCTTTACTTATATGAAGTAGCATTAATCAATATGAGGCACAGAGGGGGATAAATGTTGTCCCCACCGGGGATAAAAATAATTTCGCAGAGGTAGGGATAGGAAAACCAGAGGGGGGGAAAATCCCCACCATCCCCCCCCCTACAAATTGCACCCTGGGTATGACTCCATTTGTCTCCAACATTTATATTTGAAAAGAAATTACAAACTAGAGTCTCTTTGTTAACCTCTATATTACACAGAATGCAATGGCTGTTTGACTAATTACCTTACACCTACACCTTTTAACTAAGGCTTAAACTCCTAGGTTTGGACCTACAGCCTAATAAGATTTTGTATTTGTGTTTTGATTTTATTATGCTAGCGGCTAAACACACAATTTTAACATAGTTTGAAAGGGACAGAATTCAGGAATAGAATAGGCTACTAAGAGACTAAGAGTCACTTCCTTTGTTAAAAGTGATCTATCAGACATTCATTAACACTATTCATGTCATATGTTATTGTTGGAAGTTGAGATATTTTTATTGATTTCAAATACCAAAATAATGTCCTGTGTCAAATTGACCTGAACAGTCCAAAAGGGAGCAAAATGTGAACACAATACAAGGATTAAACATCCTGGGGTTTTGTGCTTTGCTGTAAAATCACCCCCTGTCCCTCAGCCTCTTGGCCTTCGGTCACAGGGCCAATGCCGTCGTCCTCCAGGGCTCGGCGGAGAGCTCCAGAAATGCTCCTCTTGAAGTTCTTTTGCCGGTCCAGTCCCACGCAGAAATACAAGATGGGGTTGACGCAGCTGTTGAAGTAGGACAGCCCGGTGGCCACGGGCAGGCCGAGCTTCACCCACTGGCTCTTGCTGTTGACCATCTTGGCCAGGAGCAGGGCGTGGTAGGGCACCCAGCACAGGAAGAACGCCGAGACCAGCAGGACCAGGATGCGCAGGATCTTCATCTTCCTGTTCAGGCGCGACTGCCTGATGCCCCACCCGGCCAACACGTAGCAGCAGGCGATCACCAGGAATGGCAGGAGAAATCCAAACAGGAACCGCACCAGGTACAGACCAGTCCGACCTCCGGCACTCACCATGGTTTCCATGGTGCACTTGGTGTTGTTGTATGCGTCCAGCCCAGTGGTGCGGTTAATGGCGTACGGCAAGCTCAAGGCCAGCGCCGCCACCCAAACACCCGCACTGACCGCCCGGGACAGGGAAACGGTGCGCATGATCTTGGCCCGTAGAGGGCGCCAGATGCACAGGGCCCTGTCCACGCTGATGACCACCAGGAGGAAGACGCTGCAGAACATGTTTGTGTACTTGAGCAGGCCGTTCACCTGGCACAGCTGAACCCCGAACGACCACTGGCGGAGGCCGAGCGAGATGACGGTGAGGACGCGCGAGATGCAGAACACCAGGTCAGCCACCGCCAGGTTCACCAGCCACACGTTGGTAGCGGCCGGCTTCATTCGCACGCCGACCATCCAGATGACCACGGAGTTCCCCGCACTGCCCAGGATGATGGTCAGGAGGTAGAGCGTGATCTGGACACTCTTCACCACCTCCATCCCCAACTCATGAGCCATTCTAGTGGAGAGAAAAAAGATCAGTCACCAATTAGAGGCTTCTTTGTATAAATTACAAAGTACCATTTTGTATTTGAAATACATATTTTAAATATGTATCAGAAATACTGCCCATCCCCTGATTACACACATGCACGCCAGGCTCCGGCTAGAACAAGGTAGCGATGGAGTTTCTCAGACATTCGTCATGACAGAGCCAGCGAAAAGAAGCAGAAAGTGAGTAAACCGTTGTCAGAGGAACAGGGAAAGTTGAGGAGTGTCATAAAATATACTCCGAAGCTGTAGGGGGAGCTCTGCAGAGAAACCTGCGAGCAAAAAGTGAGAAAACGGCGAAGAAATTGCATAGTCATAAACGTTTATGACATAACGTAATTGGGGCAGCCGTGGCCTACTGGTTAGCGCTTCGGACTTGTAACCGGAGGGTTGCCGGTTCGAAAACCCCGACCAGTAGGCACGGCACTTTGAGCAAGGCACCTAACCCCTCACTGTTCCCCGAGCGCCGCTGTGGTTGCAGGCAGCTCACTGCGCCGGGATTAGTGTGTGCTTCACCTCACTATGTGCTGAGTGTGTTTCACTAATTCACGGATTGGGATAAATGCAGAGACCAAATTTCCCTCACGGGATCAAAATAGTATATATACTTATACTTATAACGCTTCTGTTATTAAGTGACATTCTGTTTTTGTCATAACAAGTTAGGTTTAGGGTTAGGGTTCATGTGTCATGACAGTGTCGTGTTCATGACAGTGTCATGTCACTCTTATGTCGATATGGTCAAGTGTTACCAAAGATAATTAATGCGTAGCAAGATGGGTGGTCCCAGTTCATGTCTATGAGGGCAAAGTGGAGTTCAGTCAGAGACGGGCTCTGGTTCAGTCCCCGCCTGCACAGGGGCGTGTCACTGACGTATGACTGACGTTTGAACGCCTCGGTTCCACGCCAGACAGAAACCGGAGTACAAAATAAACTTGGTGTACACCTTCATTAATGTTTCTCCTGACCAGAGGGTCATACTGTCACGACATTCTCCTGAAATGGGGAGGAGGGTTTGGAGATCATGATACCGTGTCCGAAATGTGCATCCGTTGCTCAGAAAAATAAGGCTTTGACAAATTCTGGGAAATTCTTGGATTCTGCTATAGACCTCAATGTTAAAAAGGGAGCCCGATCACTGCAAAAATGTGGGATAGTGCCCCTGTGCAGGGCGTGTACTACTGCTACCCTATTTGCATACATTTCCTGGGACAGGAAATGACCTCTCAGGAAGTATCTTCGTAATCAACCATCTTTGGTGTTACCATCAAAAGCACTAGGCCTTCCTGTTCAGTAATGATCATCTTCAAGGGCAAAACGGTTGCACCACACAAAAGGCATTACTTTCTCCTCATGTTATGCTCTACAACACTCTCTGTTTTATGTTTTAAATAAAGATCAACAAGTGAATCTGAGAAAATGCCATGTCTTCAAAATGTGAGTGGACATAGCAGAAGTGTCTTCTTGATTAATAGTTGTTTAGTTAAGGGGGTCTATGAACATGAGGTCAGAGCACATTTTTACTGAGTACTCATTACTCAGTCCTTCTGGAATGCTCAAAAAGACTTAGTGTACTTGAGAAAGTCATTGCACAAAATGTCCATAATATATCAACCAACGAAAATGTAACCCATTCTATGAACTGGTATGATGCTGCAAAACAGTGGCATTAAACACGTGTCTGTTCATCATAACAGGCGCCTTCAGACATTCATAATGCTGCTAATTGAAAATAAACACAGGACTGATGTTACATTTCTTGTGCTATTGGTAAGGAATTTCACACAACGGCCAATCAACAACCAAGTCTATTTACTGTCAAAAACACTACTCACTACTTCACTACTTTTGTAGGCAAAAAACCCCATCCACAACAGAACAGCCTTTGAGAGCATTTCACTGGCGTTCTCAAGCAAGAAACATCCCAGCAGGCCCATGACCTCTCCAAAAGGCTCAACAGTGGCATCTGACGTGAAATGAAACTCAATGGAAATGAGCTGAAATTTTTTTCTTTATTTGAAGTATTATGCAAACAAGTATTTTCTGGAAAAATATTTTCTACCCAGTTTGGGCACACTCTCTGCCACTGCTGCTACTAATTTAATAGAAACAAACATCAAATTAAATCTGCAATATTTGGAATTATGAGCTTTCACTTTCTCAGAAAAATCAGTTGATTATCAGTGTACTGTATCCTCTACAAATGTCTGCAGAATGAATAAAATGCCAAGGACACAACATACTGATGATTGCATAATAGACAATAAGTTGTTTCCAGATATTTATACTGACATCAATCATCAATGGCAGTGAAAAGACGCGCTGACATACTAAACCGACGCATGAAGTTCTGAGAAAGCGTATGATGTCATATGTAAGCTCTAGATATGAAGAGTGGCTCTTACCTGTTAGATGATCTAAAAACAAAATGAAGCGGAAGAGTCGTTATCTTGTCTGGTGTCTCCACACCACAACATGTTTAGTGAGAATGGAAATTTGTGTGTTCCTGTGTGCTCGTTTTGCATGTGTGTGAGGGAGATAGGATGTGCATGTTGCCGTGCTCAAATATATCCTCCCACTCGAGCACTCTAGACCAACGGCGGGGGGATTGGTCAGTAAATAGTAAATAAACAAAGGCTAGGACAATGCCCATGCATAACTAGGTCGGGTTCACAGATCTTTTAGCATGTCCACTCACAAGAGACTTGTCTGAATTGCGACACAAATATACAATCCTAGTCTCAATCATTCAACAAAAAACTTACAGAGACTCTCCAAACTACTTAGAGACATCGCTAAGGAGTAAAAAAAAAGCTAAAAGGTGTTCTGATGTTATAATGTGCGCACTTAGAGAACCCTAAAATTAGTCTAACGCAACACAGTTCCGTACCCCCCCCCCCCTTTTTTTCCCTTTTTATTAGTTTCACATACAGTACGATAACCATGCTCCAGTCTTACATAGTTGAACTCCGCACAACATCATATCTTCTCCAGAAAACATGCAACATGTTATCAATACACCATAGCATAGTCTTGTCTTGTGTTGTTATCAATACACCATAGCATAGTCTTGTGTTGTTGAACTTGTGTCCCATGCGGCTGGGCTGGGAGAGCCCCCGTTCCCAGTGAAAGATACACAGCGTAGCATAATGAGGTAGGCCTACCTTAAGTAAGATAATCACATACACAGATCACAAATTTTCGACCTTTGTAGCCTACTCATCATTTACATCCTCTCTCACTTTTTCCGCACTGGGAACTCTGAGTTTGTAAATGGCTGCAAATGCAGATGTTGAGAGTCAACAGCGTCTGGACAGAGGCCATTAGGCACGTTCTCTCCAGGTAATCAGCGCTCAAACCGGAAAAACAGGCACTTGGCGCCGGCTGGAACTGGTCCATCTATGTGGTCTCCATCTGGTTTGCTATCAGTCAAGTTCCCTTTCTCTCATTCACGAGTGGGTGGATCAGTAACCTAACAGATATTTTTTATCAGACAGACAGAAATCTTTTAGACTGATGTAATGGAACAATCCGACCAAGTTTTCTGTGTCAAAATAAATAAAACAAATCTATTTTGAATTGGTGTTCACAGCATAGCAAATGACCTTAGGCCACACCTTTTGTAAAACTAGACCTGTGGATAAACCCCAGCAAGACATCCCCAACCCCCAAACAAAGATGGCCCCCTCTGACCACTCAATAGCCAGTGGTACACTCTGAAAGCCCCTTGACATGCCCCGGCAAGACACCCACACACCAAAACAAAGATGGACCCCTCTCCCCATTAAAACCCCAATGGTACAGTCTGAAAACCCCCTTGACATGCCCCGGCAAAGACACAACTACCCAAAACAATGGCCGCTATCCTCCATTCATAATTATTAAGAACTATTATAAACCCATAGATATCTCATGGGGACAGACCAACCCAAAACAAAGACATCAAGTCTAACCAGTAACCACTCATATACGTAAGACAGACATAGTCCCATTCAGACACTCTGACCAGTAACCACTCATATACGTGTAACCCCTTCTTAACGGGTGTGCACAGGCACTTGTTACGATCAGTACAATGGCGCAAACAGGATCCTACTGTAAGCTCTCAGCGGTGGAATGGTGAGCTGGCTGAGCTATTCCTGAATATCAGTAGGCTATTAAACAATTAAATACAATAAACAATAGCGCGGTGCCTCCACTGTAAAAATACTACACTTACCTTAAAGCTTGTGTAAAATGCACTTCTACAGAATAAGAATTATAGAATGTATGTGTAATTACACTAGTGGTGAATGCAGTCACAATGAATTGCCAATACGCCATGGAAATAATGTAATATAATAATCAAATATTTATTTAATAATAATAATAGCCACGTAATAAAAGTGACAACCCAATAGCTGACACATGTCAGCGAGCGAACAATTCACTCCTAAGTTAAGGGGAACAGGGTAAACGAACGTTAACGTTAATGGACTTTAGCTAACGTTAATGGTTAGCCAACACAGTTAGCTTAAGCTAAAAAGTTAAGTTACCAGTATGGAAGACAATACAATATATACAGACAGTAATGCACCGTGTAAAAGGTAACGGTAACACAGATAAACCACCATATGTAGACAATATACAATGATAATTGACAATAAGGGGGTTAGGTACTTGGGCACTTCAGCGTGCCTACGTGCCGAACCCGGCAACCCTCGGTCTCAGAGTGCTAACCAGTGGGCACTTCTGTGTGTAATAATGTGTGTGTGTGTGTGCCTGTGTGTGTGTGTGTGTGTGTGTGTGTGTGTGTGTGTGTGTGTGTGGCAATGTGTGTGTGTGTGTGTAAGTGTGTGTGTGTGTACAAGTGTGTGTGTGTGTGTGTGTGTGTGTGTGTGTGTGTGTGGGTGTGTGTGTGTGTGTGTGTGTGTGTGTGTGTGTGTGTGTGTGTGTGTGTGTGTGTGTGTGTGTGTGTGTGACGTTACTCACGACCGATCACTCAGAACCGGGAGATTCCGCTCAGTCCTGACTCAGAGGATGGGAGGCAGCAATGTCCAAGCTAGCCGAGGATGCGACTCCGGTGGAGGATGTTGCTGCAGTCAGCCGGCAAACCTCAACAGCAGCAGCGGGTAGTTGGTGGTTGGCACTCCGGTGGGCTCAGCACCGAAGCACAAATCGAGTCCGTCTCCGAAGGAGAATGCAACAGGAGTTAAGTCAGCTAGCATCCAGGTCAGGATAGCTTCAGCTACAAAATAGCACCGACAAATAGCTAGCGGAAAATCTGACCAGGACTTGACCGATAACTTAGAAGAGAAAATAAACCTGAGGAGTAAACAAGTACGATGCGCCGATGTTACGGAGTAAGTGGGCCTATGAACTTGTCTCCACAAACTACAGACAGCAAAGTATATCCTCTCTTTCTCCAGTGCTAACTCGGACTGATGAGACTTCTCTCTGAGGAGATGGAACCTTCACATAACCCGCGATTTCGCGGGCATAAACAAATAACAAATAATGATTGGCTGAGTATAAAATTCAAATAAAACTTATCAAACAAATACATCTGATTGGTCTATACAGAATTCCAGATCACAACATAAACATTTAAACAAAGCATTGTGGTCATTGTAGTGACAGGGGAAAAAAACACAGGAATAGACGCTAAACTGCAAACACTTTTTGCAGGTGCTTACACTCTCCCCCCCACCAAATATACAGCATGCCCCCATGCTGAGTCACATACACTTTAAGACAAAACAAACTAAGAAATACACTAAAATCAAACAACCAAAACAACAAACAAAGGTTAGTACTCAAAAACTAGCTGTGGGTGTAATGGCAGGTGAAGTGTATGGCAAAAGTAAAGGCGTGTCTGTATGTGTTACAAAGAGCTTGAGAACTACTGCACCACCAGGCATGTGAACTACTGCACTGATGCTATATGACACTGCTAAATAGTTCCTGCTTTGCACTCCCGGCTTGCCGTATGACAAGCGGTCAGTAGGCTTCCTTTCCCTATGGGACCTACGTACTACAGGAGGTACTGAGTCTGTGGGACCTAAATCCAAGTGGGTTAAGGAGTGAGCATCAGGAGAACTACAACCCTGGTTTACCCGTTCTACAACCTCAGTCGTCCTATATGAGTTTATAGGGAGTTCAGGGAACTACCGATATATCATTAGGTGAGTGCACTGGACTAGGGACACTAGGAGTAGTGGGGACACACGGCACAGTGGAGTTCAGCTCCAGGACAGGCGGGGAATTCTGTGTGGCGTCATTCAGAGGAGCGTTTTGCAATGCATCCTCAACACCACAGCCGAACTCAGAATCAGAATCCGAAGAGCTTTCTTGTCTAAGAACTGCAGGAGGCAACACTTCAAGATCAACAGCTCTATGCTTCTCTTTAGCCTTTCTACGCCTCACAGCTCTAGGACATGAAGCTAGAGCGGTATCAACCACAGGACCCAATCTTACCTCCTGTCCCAGAGGCAAAATATGGTTACGGTGCATCACCTTCACCGGCCCTGCACCGTCAACAGGCTTCAGTCTGTACACAGGGCAGACATCTCAACCTGCAAAAAGTCATTTCAGGGAGGTTCATGAAGCCAGTACTGTGTGTGTGTGTGTATGTGTATATATATATATATATATATATATATATATATATATATATATATATATATATATATATATATATATATATATATATATATATTAAATTAAATAAATACTATAAAGTCAGTACACCAAATAAGTAGGCTAATTGTGAAAATAAAATATGTGGATCTTGCAGTTTGGTCTTTTCATGTAGCCTTGGCAACTAGCCATCTAGTATAGGCCTGATAATATGCACATTAACTGACACTAGTTTTGCAATCATTTAACCTACCATGGGCAATGCTAACACTGTTACAAACAGTGCAGCATGCAAGACTAGACCTATCATTATTTTTTACTCTTATAAACAAGGGTACACTTTGAAATGGGTCTTACATTTTACTTTTTTGGGGGCACTGACTCTGCCGTGACTCTCCTGTTCCTACACTGAACTGATTTAGTTCGTGAGAAAAGAGATAAAAAGCCCGCCCACACTGAAAACTGATTGGTTGATTTAGCGAAACAGGCCAATCAGGATGCTCTCTGTCTTGGATGCGCTCAGACACACATGCACCACCCCTCTCTCTCCCCCGTCATGTGCGCGCTACACTCAGATGCACACGGCATTTTAGGTCTCCCTCTCGCGTGCGCGCTCTTGATCGCTCGCTCTAGATTCCGGGAGATTTTATCTAATTTGCGGGCGTCAGGGAGCCGCTATCAATATGCGGGAGACTCCCGGAACTTCCGGGAGACTTGGGATGTCTGACAGGGAGATCCGAAAACTGACTGTCCACAACATACGGACAAGAGCTCCATCTGTCTGCCAGCTTTTGCTTCCCTTTAAGACCCAGATTCCGAATCAACACCCGATCCCCAGGACTCCGGCTATGATGGCGCACTTTCTGGTCATAACGCTCCTTATTGCTCTGGTTCATCCTATCCACCGAGGCTTGGGCTAGCTGGTAAGCAGCTTGCAACTCCTCTTTCATCTTTGTCACATCCCTCAAATGTGACGCAGATGACGTGTCATTAGACGAAACACCAAAACAGACATCAACAGGGAGTCGAGCTTCCCTACCAAACATCAAAAAATAGGGTGAGTACCCTGTTGATGTCTGTTTTGGTGTTTCGTCTAATGACACGTCATCTGCATCACTGGTAAACAGGAGATCCTGGGTTCGAATCCCAGCGGTGCCTCCAAAATGTAACCCCTTCTTAACGGGTGTGCACAGGCACTAGTTACGATCAGTACAATGGCGCAAACAGGATCCTACTGTAAGCTCTCAGCGGTGGAATGGTGAGCTGGCTGAGCTATTCCTGAATATCAATAGGCTATTAAACAATTAAATACAACAATACAACAAAACAACATTAAACAATAGCGCGGTGCCTCCACTGTAAAAATACTACACTTACCTTAAAGCTCGTGTAAAATGCACTTCTACAGAATAAGAATTATGTTACAGTGAATTATGTTACAGTGAAGGAGACTGTATGCTGTAAGGATGTGGAGTTATTAGTGGTTAGTCTCCATCCGTACTACATGCCTTGGGAGTTCTCGCACGCAATTGCTGTCTGTGTTTACGTTCCACCTCGAGCTCTCCCAGATACAGTGTGTGACGTCATCCACTCCACAATCGCAAGGCTTCAAACCGAACACACTGACGCCTTTTTTGTGATCTCTGGCGACTTCAATCACATAACACTGGATTCCACTCTCACGAATTTCTACCAGTATGTTGACTGCCCTACAAGGAAAAACAGGACAATAGACCTCATGTATGCAAACGTGAGGGATGCATACAGTGCAAACCCCCTCCCCCCACTGGGAAAGTCAGACCACAACCTCATTCATCTCCAGCCAATGTACAAGCCCAAAGTACAGAGGCTACCAGTTGCCACACGCACCTTCAGGAAGTGGACACCTGAAGCGGATGAGGCTCTGAGAGACTGCTTCGAGTGCACTGACTGGAGTGTGTTACAGAATGGAGAGGAATTAGAGGAGGTCACACAGTGCACAACTGACTACCTGAACTTCTGCATGGACATTGTTGTTCCCACCAGAACTGTACGCTGCTTTCCCAACAACAAGCCTTGGATAACCAGCAATGTCAAGACCCTTCTTAACAGAAAAAAGATGGCGTTCAGAGAGGGGGACATGGCAGAGCTGAGGCGCGTGCAAGGGGAACTCAAATTTAAGCTGAAGGAAGCTAAGGAGGACTACAGAAGGAAGGTGGAACAGAAGTTGCAGGAAAACAACTTGAAGGAGACATGGGACGGCATGAAGATTATCACTGGCCTGAAGAAGAACAGCAGCTCTGTGGAGGGGGACCTGGACAGGGCGAACCAGTTGAACCACTTCTACAACAGGTTTGACTGCCCTGCTCCAGCTCCAATGGCGGTGGTCTGTCCACCATCCCCCAGCCCCCACCCCCACACCCCCTCAATACCAGTGCAACACTCACCTCCATCATCACAGGCTATCGTACCCCCACCATCACTGGATTTTGCACCCCTCCCCCACATGGCGATCACGAACAATGAGGTGACAACGACCTCTATCATCAGCCATCAGACACACAGATCCCAGATGCACCCCTCCCCTCCCCTTACACCCCTCACCATTACAAAAGATCAAGTGACAGTCCAATTTAAGAGATTGCGCAGCAATAAAGCAGCGGGGCCTGACAGACTGTGTCCAAGGCTACTCAAGACCTGTGTTGCTGAACTGGGGGAGCCACTGAAGCACATCTTCAATTTGAGCACACACCTTGGACAAGTTCCAACACTGTGGAAGACATCATGTCTCACCCCTGTCCCTAAGAAGCCACACCCTAGTGAGCTTAATGACTACAGACCTGTCGCTCTTACATCACATGTGATGAAGACAATGGAGCGATTGGTCTTAGGCATGCTCAGACCCCAGGTACCCCATGCACTAGACCCGTTACAGTTTGCATACCAGGAGAAAGTGGGCGTGGATGATGCCATCACTTATCTTCTACACTGGACACATTCCCATCTAGACAAGGGGAAAAGTGCTGTGAGAATCATGTTCTTTGATTTCTCAAGTGCTTTTAACACCATCCAACCCCTTAGATTGGGAGACAAGCTCTTGCAGATGGGTGTCGATGCTCACCTGGTAACCTGGATTACAGACTACCTGACCGAGCGACCACAGTTCGTCAGACTGAAGAACTTTCTCTCTGACACTGATCAGCAGCACCGGAGCGCCACAGGGAACTGTGCTCTCTCCAGTCCTGTTCACCCTGTACACATCTGACTTCTGCTACAACACCGAGTCATGCCACATGCAGAAGTTTTCTGATGATACTGCAATTGTGGGGTGTATCAGGGACGAGCAAGAGGAGGAGTACAGGAGCCTGGTGGAGGACTTTGTGCAATGGTGCAAACTCAATCACCTTCAACTAAACACTTCAAAGACCAAGGAGATGGTGGTGGATTTCCTTGAGGTCTAAGCCCACTCTGCTACCAGTCCACATTGATGGGGTCAATGTGGAGGTGGTTAGCACCTACAAGTATCTGGGTCTCCACCTGGACAATAAACTGGACTGGTCAGCCAACACTGCACTCTACAAGAAAGGGCAGAGCAGGCTGTACTTCCTGAGGAGGCTGCGGTCCTTCAATGTGTGCAGCAAGCTCCTCAGGATGTTCTACCAGTCTGTTGTTGCCAGCGTCCTCTTCTATGCAGTAGTATGTTGGGGAGGAAGCACAAAGAAGAAGGATGCGGGGCGAATTGACAGGCTGGTAAGGAAAGCTGGCTCTGTAGTGGGAGCTGAACTGGAGTGCATCACTTCACTATCTGACAAAAGGACCCTGAACAAACTGATTAACATCTTGGACAATGAGTGTCACGCACTCCACAGCACTATTGTTAAGCAGAAGAGCCTGATCAGCTGGAGACTTCGCTCACTGCCTTGCACAACAGACAGACTGAGAAAGTAATTTGTCCCCAGGGCCATTGAACTGTTCAATGCTTCACTTAAGGGAAGAGGAGAGAGACTTCTCTGCATAGTCTGTCTGCCTCTTCACCCCCTCCATGTTTGGATACTGTCTGTCCACTAGCCACTTTTACCACTGTCTTCTGCCTCACTGGTTGCATGCTATATTAGCACATTAGCACATATGCATAACCCCTCCCTCCATGCCACAACCGAACTGTGGCCACACTTTTACCTTTTCTTAAAATAGTTAAATATATAGATATACAGACTTTACTTTACTTTATTTCTGCATTGTTGCACTGTTGGACTTACTCATTTGCACTACCACCATGACCACTATCACCATTGCACTATCACCATGACATTCACATTCACATAGAGCACCTTACCCTACCTTACCTTACTATGCACAGAGATGCCCTTACTATGCCCTGCCTCAGTCATTGCAAGCGCCTCTGATTGATTAATCACCACTATGTGGATACTGTTTTTAGAATTGATTTAGATTAAGTGTTAGTTAGTATAATTTGTATTTTAGTATATTAAGCATATTCTTTATCTTCAGTAGTACAGGGTGAGGGGGTAGTGCAGGGTGAGGGGGTAGTCCAGTAGTACAGGGTGAGGGGGTAGTCCAGGGTGAGGGGACAGTACAGGGTGAGGAGGTAGTACAGTAGTACAGGGTGAGGGGGTAATAAAGTAGTACAGGGTGAGGGAGCAGTACAGTAGTACAGGGTGAGGGGGTAGTCCAGTAGTACAGGGTGAGGGGGCAGTCCAGTAGTACAGGGTGAGGGGCAGTACAGGGTGAGGGGCAGTACAGGGTGAGGGGGCAGTACAGTAGTACAGGGTGAGGGTGATGGCAATAATTTTACGTTATGTAAATTAACTTAACGTTTACGTTAATTTTTGTTTTGGCACCATTTTCTTCTTTGTTTAAAGCATTTAAAAGTAACTAAACTGCAATGTTTGTCAGATAATAAGACTTGGACTTAGTCTAAGACTAGGAGGATGTAGAACGGAAGAGAGGAGAAGTTGGCTACAGGCCAACCTAGGCCTTCCAGGCCTGGGCTAGGCCTACATAGACCATAGACCATTTTTTTGTACCCTCTCTGCTTGTAACAGAATAAACTTAATTCCTGAGTTTTTTTACTGAAGTTTGCCAGTCTAAGATTTAATATTAAGTAATTATTCACCACAATTACTTTCAGGGGGTAGTACAGGGTGAGGGGGTAGTCCAGTAGTACAGGGTGAGGGGTAGTACAGGGTGAGGGGGTAGTCCAGTAGTACAGGGTGAGGGGTAGTACAGGGTGAGGGGGTAGTCCAGTAGTACCAGAGGCAATTGCTCTAAGACTACAGGGGAAGCTCAGCCTCCTCTAAAATCACGGGAAATCGCATCAAATAACACTATTACATTAGCTTCTAGCCTACTATATTCCAACTAGAACATGCTGAAAACATGTTCATCTTCATGGCTAGTTTGTTCAGCAATAAGGTTTTGCCGGTCATTTATTGTGATTTCACACCCGTAATACATTGCTGTGACGACACGATCCATCAAAAAAACATGCAAAAAACCCATAGACGCTCGGCTTCACTGGACTTTCAATGGCACTACAGAGTGGGCTGATCTCAGTGCAGAAAAGCTACACGTTTATTGGACAAGCGCCACGAAATAGTCATTTCCAGGAAAGCCCGGCGTCTCTGGGAGTGAATGGGACAGTGGGATGGCCCGGACGCCGAGCTTCTGTATGATGACTGGAGGAACCGGCATAGAGGCTGGACTCTTTGTGTATGACCGCATATGTCACGATCTGACAGGAAGTGGTTCAAGTTCAAGGGATGCGTTAACGTTAGTGTTGGCAGGTGAAGTCGAGAAGCAAGGCAAGTTGCAGCTCAAATTCTCATAATTTGGGAGCAATACAGTCGGTTTCTATTTGTCTTTGTAAATAGCATACTGTAAATAAAACCGAAATGTGGAGTTACAGAGTTTGTGACTTGCTTTTGATTCAGTTGTGTATTTAGGCTAAGTTAGGTAGCGCGCTATATGACGGTGTAGGCTACATTATGCCATAGATAGATAGATTGATAGATACTTTATTGATCCCCAGGGGAAATTCAAGGTCTCAGCAGCATACATACAACACAAACACAGAATTGGCCTATTCTGGGTTTTGGGATAATTTTTGCCCTCAAATAACAATATAGCACCTTAATAATATTAATTTAATAATTGACCATTTTTATCAGAGCTTCCCGTGTTCCAAAGAGCAGCAACGCCACTGAGTAGTACAGGGGAGGGGGTAGTACACGGTGAGGGGGTAGTAAAGTAGTACAGGGTGGGGGGGGTAGTCCAGTAGTACAGGGTGAGGGGGTAGTACAGGGGGAGGGAGCAGTACAGGGGCAGTAAAGGGTGAGGGGGCAGTACAGTAGTACAGGGTGAGTGGGTAGTACAGGGTGAGGGGGTAGTCCAGTAGTACAGGGTGAGGGGGTAGTCCAGGGTGAGGGGGCAGTACAGTAGTTCAGGGTGAGGGGGTAGGGAGGGGTGAGGGGGTAGTTCAGGGTGAGGGCAGTACAGGGTGAGGGGGTAAACGCAATTCTCACAGGCTACAGGACTAATGATGATGGGGTATGATTGATTCAGAATCTGTCTGGATGTCACCTTTTTTTTGACGGATTCTAAACCCATCAAAAATAATTTTGACAAAGCTAGGATAATAACTACTTGTGTGTGTGTGTGTGTGTGTGTCTGTCTGTCTGTCTTCATGTGTATATGGACAGACACCATAGGAAACAACCATATAATTAATTGTGTTATGAGCACCTTGTGGAGCACCACACTTTTAGAGATTTCTTTTTGGCTTGCAGAGGTACTGTTGGTCTGTTAAACATGGATAAGAATAAGATAACTATAGCTATTATCTACAGATAACTATAGCTATTATCTACAGCATTAACAAAATAGGACCTCTTATCAAACCATGTGGCTTATGTGAAGTGGAGGACCATTTGCCCATGATCGTGTATTTGCATGCATGGAGAAGTTAATTATAGTGAAGTTCCTCTCTGTGGCCATGTCTGCGAGGCAAGCCAGTTGAGTTTGTTGCCCAATTCTGCTGAGTTCATTTGAGTTGATGCTATTTGAGGATTAGGCGTGTAAGATTCAGCACGGACTAAGAATGACTACCGAATAACTCATTTTACAGTAACATACAACATACACCCTATGCACATCCTACCAGATGTGACCCAGAGGCCAACTGCCTGGTAAACATATTGTGAAAAGAATGCATGCAGCATTCCCAAAAGGATAACAGTGAGTTATCATCGGTCATCTGTGTTCTGGACGTAGAGATCAAAACGTTTGTTTGTATAATAACTGGTCATCAGTGAGACGTCAAAGAGATCAGAGGCCAAGTGTTTGGTTCCTGAGAAATCACAGAACTAACAACACCATAAACAACACCATATTTAGAAAAGAATAACATATTTTATTTTATATATATAAAGTTGACTTGACATTAATATAAATACTGAAATATCTGTAATATGTACACAAACTATTTTTAATAGTCACTTTCTTTTTCATTTCCACAACCAAGGGCTCCTGACTCCTGGGTCTGAGTTGGGGTGTGGTAGCCTGGGGCTAAATTAGCACGGTAGTAGTGCTGCTACTGGGTCTGAGTTGGGGTGTGGTAGCCTGGGGCTAAATTAGCACGGTAGTAGTGCTGCTACTGGGTCTGAGTTGGGGTGTGGTAGCCTGGGGCTAAATTAGCACGGTAGGAGCATGTACTTAAGTAAACAATAGTCCCATATCCAATTCATTAAAGAAGATATCAATGTCTCTGTCCAAAGAGAAAGTCTCAATGGGCCATGGCTGCTCTCATAAAGGCTGGTTGTTGACTGAGAGTTACTGACGGGTGCACAGGCTGTGGTCCCATCCACTTCTCACCTGCAACACATGACAAAGACACGATTGGAGAAATAGACATGGATTTGAATATGGCTAAAGGTGATGAGTCATGGAACAACCTTTTGAGCAATGTTGCTGGTGCATTAACAGCTGTGCAATACTACAGCTAGGCAAATACTAGTAAATATAGATAATGGCTTGTTACAGTTAGCTACATCATCATGTGATTGATATGATCAACTCATTTTGACAATACTAAAACTCTAAATGCTTAGTTAACAAATACTACCAAGTGGGTTTTACTGACCGAGACAGTGAGCCATTAGTTCAAATCTGTCTGATCCAAAGAAGATTTTGGCCTCTCCGTTTACATGGCAGACTGTGAGGGGAAATCCAAAACCCTAAGAAGACAATAAGGAGGGGTGGTAAAAAAAGACACTGTGAGCAATGGTATATCAGAAAAGAATATCTTTAGCCTAATGCCCTCTTTCAGACTAGTGCAGCAAGAATGTATATAGTTTGATTAAAAACATGTCCACATAGTGAGATTGTGTAGCTGAGATCAGGAGTATGTTTCCCAAAAGGATCGTTGCTAATTATGCAGATGAATACAAAACAATCTCTTGACCTGGTGCATCTCTTGACCTGTGGTTGAAGCACAGTTCTGACATGGCACTGATATTAGTGTTCAAATGAATAATTAATGTTTAACGTTTAATGTTAAAGTTAATAAAAAACGCAAGTTGAAGACACACCTGCAGGCAATAATGCAAGATGTGCAGCTCTGTTCAGTCCGTTGATTATGTGCAGCCTTAGATATTAATATTCTCTTATTGTGAGAAAGGAAACATAATGTGCCTCACCCCACTGAATCACAGACAAACAGCAGGCTAGGTTCAATAAGTAAGAATAGAGGGGACACCTGGTTTATTCTACATGTTTATCTTAAATTATTATGTATACGATTCAAATCAGTCATTCATTTTACAAGGTCAGCCTATATGAACAAATGAATAAACTTGTCCTAGACAATAAAATAAAATAAAGTTTAAAATCACAGATGAAACTGGGAGCCCATCACATGTGTTATGTACAGGCCTGTCACTCCACGTGCTACCACAAGTCATTAACCATATTAGCACTAATCACTACATTTGGGAAACTATCATGGTTCAAATTCAAAGAGTATATTGGTCTGACAGTTTTGGTAAACCATGGATAGTTAAATGTTGGTTAGATGGACAGTGCATCGTACCAAGTTCAAAGCTAACCTCCATAGTTGTATGAGAAACAAACTGCTGATAGACATAGGGCCCGTCTACATGACGCTGGGTTTTTTTGAAACCGGTGAATTTGTTTTATCGGTTAGGCCTTGCGTCTAAATGACCCTGGCATTTTAGGAGGCTGTAACCAATATTTTTTGAAACCGGGTTCCGATGTGAGATTTTTTTAAACAGCCGGTTAACTTTTGCCGTGTAGACAGCAAAGCCGGTAATTCTGACATTCTGCTTGTCAGAACAAACCAAAATTTGTCATATTAAAATGTTTTTCTTTTCCCTGTCATGATTTATGTGCACACGGTGTCAGCAGAGAATGTATTTATTATTATTATTATTATTATTATTATTATATATGATACGGGAGGAACTTCCACTCTCGGAAAACTTCCGATTTCTGAACTTGTTGCAGTTTCTCCTCTGATCCACGTGGCAGTGCTCTCAGGCGAGTGCAGAATGAATGGAGCTCTATGGATCTGTACCCCTCGCAGGCGAGTGCAGAATGAATGGAGCTCCCCGACAAACACGGGACGTCCCCCGGACCTTATGCCGACATTCACGACGTCCCCGATTGGTCCCGAATGTCATGTTCTCTAGCGGATGTTCCGGTGACCTTATTGACCTCCGGAGCAAGTTATCGTTTGGTTATTGCGTGACGTCCGGTGCAGGACTTTCTGGGGATGTCACCGTCAGGTCCCTCGGATGACATTTGCATTTGGTCATTTCAAATAGCTTCTAAGGACCCGACAATAACGTTATACCGGGGACATGGGGGGGACGTTTGTTTATTCACACATGGCAGCGGAGTTGAGAGCGCTCTGGCTACCGCCTGCAGGACGGAGACATCATATCCATGCACGACTTCACGTTACACGTCTGGGGATGACTAAAGTATCTATCTATCTAGTCTCTCTAGCAGTAGCTGCATTAGCCTACCGCAGTCTAAGGCAACATATCATACAGTTTATGAAGTTGTGCGTCTATGAGCAAAGTATATGTCTACTTTGCTCATAGACGCACAACTTCATAAACTGGGAAAAGGGTTGTTAACGTTAAACTTAAAATGTATGTGCTACATAATTCAGCATGTCTGACATACTGAATTATGTAGCACATACATTTTGAGTTTAACGTTAATGTATAATGTTACAAACTAAGGAAGGAATTTTATCAAATTCATGTTAGCTGATGTAATGCTTGGTGTAAGGTTAGCGAAGTCGCTGTTCTTAGCTTCTAGCTTAGCCTACAATGCGCATTTCTTCAGATAACTGTCATTAAGTGATGCATGTAACATGCTCTAAATAGGCAGTGGTTTATTTAACGTAGTCACGTACTTATTATCTGTTTTATTTTTAGAAACACACACACGGCTACATTGCAGAAGAATTAAGGATACTGCTTCTTCATGACTTGTTTAAATGTCATTGTAATTTATTTGACGCATGCTCGCGTTTAAAAGTGTCACACATAGCTGTCCCCGATGTTACAGCAGCTCCTTGTGGAAACAGCAAAGAGTGCACATATCCGATGAGATTTCTGACGAGGAGCAATCTCTCTGCCTCACCAGAGCCTTACTGTTTATTAATAAAACAATGGTATAGCATAGAAACATCTGGAATCTATTTATTTCATCTTAAAGTTGGCTACAAAGAGCATTCAGAGAAAACGATACATTTTTCTTTATCTGCAATGTTCCAGGAAGATAGGCTTACATTTATAGGCTGTCCCTCTTTGATCACAGGTCCAAGAAAACGAGTGGATATAACGTCAATGCATTCTAGTTATGTTTCATGTAGGCTACTTTATTTCATGTTGAGTTTTGCTTCCCAGCATGCATTACGATTCATTTAGTATTTTTGGCTATTATTACTTTTTAATATTTTGAAACAATATGGTTTGAACAATTTATCTTCGGCTAGCCTAGGCCTACTCTGATGATGTTTTGAACAAGATGCTACGGGATATGCCCATTAAAACGTATTAGTTTATTAAGAAAATGACACCGTAGATGTGAAAGCAGCACATGCTAGCCCGGTATAAATGTCCATGTCGGAGGACGTGATTTCATACATGCGTGAAAATATGAAGTGAGTGAAGTTGATTGTGTAGTTGTAGAACAAGTCGTTAATGCGTGTTCATGTTCCGTCTACCTCTCTCCTAGCAACGCTGAGACTTACATGTAATGGATGTAATAGCCTACCATACTAAATCGCACTTCATATTTTTTTTTTTTTTATCATCGCGGAAATATAAACGTCACGCGCATAACGTTGCGGTGACCATTACAGGACGTCCTCTCAAAGTCTCGTGGACGTCTTTTAGACCTCCCGAACAGAGGTCCGCGGTACGTAAAGGGAACCCTACACAATGTCGAGCAGGTGACGTTCGCCAGGGGACCTTTATGGGACGTCGCCAGGACTTTATTTTGTTTACTGAGTCTATGGATCTGTACCCCTCGCAGGCGAGTGCAGAATGAATGGAGCTCTATGGATCTGTACCCCTCGCAGGCGAGTGCAGAATGAATGGAGCTCTATGGATCTGTACCCCTCCAAATCCATGTCATTTTTTGTCTAGTAATTTGAATGAGGCAAAAGAAAATACACACTCCTGAATATTATATTTTTAAAGTCACTTAATTGTTCTAAAAAGCCTTTCAAACATGTCAATGACGTCATTCATTAGCACAATGCTAGGGTGTTATGGGCAACAACGACCCAACCTGTAAGAAATCGAAAGGACATAAGTACTCGTTCATTCAACCTTCAACCTATAATCCATATTGAACTTGCAAAAACTACAATCAAATCTGAGATTTCTCAACGACAATCAGGTGAAAGAGACAAATTTAACCGTCTAGCTCCATTAACTCCCATTCATTTTGCACTCATCGGCGATCGCCCCCAGTGGAACTCTGGTGGAACTACAACCAAATTCGATACAATGGCACTTAATAGGAAGTGAACAGGCTCTCTGTAGACGGGATCTGGTATCAGCCTTTTGTGGCTAAATTAGAAGCACACCATTAGCTTAACCAGAAACTTTCTAATGTGGAGACACAGCACTCCAAAAATACTCCATAGAAATGCATGGGGCTAGTTTGTCACGCCAATATGGCCGTTGTCTACACATATCCCACCCCTTCCTCGGCAAAACGTCGACATGTAAATACATTGAGCCAATCATGTCTGCCGAAATGGATGCCCAACGAGTGCTCAAAAAGCGTTGTCATATGGCCGCCGAGTGGAGGGGCTTGCCTAAAAGGACTTTGGCTTAACTTAGTTAAACATTAGCTTCCTACAACCTATGACTAATGCATGTTAACGATTTCTCCAGTGTAACATGCTCAACTAATGCAAAACGTAAAAACATTTAAAATTCCACATAGCAGTCACATACCTTGAAAATTAACTTTAATGAGTTTTTCAGTTGAATTGAAAACAGAATTGTCTGTAGTTTCCCTATTTAATGTGACTTTAACTAACTGCTTTAACAAAGCTTTGTCTTCTAATTAAATGTGTAAAAATGCTTCTGCACGGCCGTCACGGCGCCATCGACTGGCCTGGCATGTGCACTACAGCACTTTTAGCCACTTTCACCTCTGTGTGTGCGCCACCCACTGGTCTGGCGTATGCACTACAGTCACGGCGCCATCCACTGGTCTGGCGTATGCACTACAGCACTTTTAGCCGCTTTCACCTCTGTGTAGACGCAAGGATTTTTGCGTTTTTACCGGTATCGTTAAAGGTGTGAAAGCGGTAAGAAAATGTACACCTGTTGGTTTTGTGTAGACGTGGCCTAAGCAGCATGGTTTGATAACGGGACATGTAGACGTGGCCTAAGCAGCATGGTTTGATAACGGGACCTGTAGACGTGGCCTAAGCAGCATGGTTTGTTAACGGGACGTGTAGACGTGGCCTAAGCAGCATGGTTTGTTAACGGGACGTGTAGACGTGGCCTAAGCAGCATGGTTTGATAACGGGACGTGTAGACGTGGCCTAAGCAGCATGGTTTGATAACGGGACGTGTAGACGTGGCCGTAGATGAAGTAAAGTTTTGCACAGGCAGTGACAAATAAATCAAAGTGGATGTAAAGGAACTAACCCCATAATCAAGGGCTTCTTGGGTAGTTGTCCACAACTTGTCCTTGATTGCCTTACTCTGAGACATTTCCAGTAATTCTTGTACCTTCTTGTCAGATAGTCCAGCATTTAGACCCACCTGTAGTGAGAAAAAGCATGTATGCAAATCAACATATCAGATGTAAACGCGCAGACATGTGATGGGTGGGACTGTTGAAGCACTGATGTCAGTTATTGGTGTTCAAATTAATAATTAACGTTAAGTTAATAAAAAAACAAGTTGAAGACACACACCTGACTAAACACGCAGACATGTACGCACAACAATCACACAAACATACTTCAGATATGTGATGGATGGGATATAGTGTAGCTATTAATATGGTACCTCTGCAAGAGAGCTGAGCTGGGTGATGTCTTGGCTATTACTCCAGATTCTCATCCACAGCTCCCTGGAGACCTTCTCCACCTGGGCATCTCCACCTGTCTCCTTCTCAGCCACTGCAGTCACAAAGCGCATGGCCTCCAGAGAACCTGAAAGCAAACGGCAGAAACATGTTACACAGACAAATGCAGATAAATAATCACCAGAGTATAGCAAAGAGATGTTATGACAAGAAAAGAACAGAACAGATTGGTGCAAAGATGAAGTATCTCAATCTTAATATCATGTTAATCTTTTGACTATAAAAGCATTTAAAGCAACACCAAAGAACTTTACCTCTGTCGCACGCACTATTAGTTTATCCAGCACAGGCTTTGCAAATAACAATGTCCACAGACAAGGTAGAATATGTTGCATGATGTTATGAAAGTACGATGTATTGCGACATCAGATGCAAGTCAAATTTGTAGTTTCTTATGTCTCATTCCATCGAACTACAGATCCGCTACCGATCTGGCAAACTTATAGTGCGGTTATAGAAAAATAAAGGGCCGCAAAACGAATGCAGAAGTGCCGTTCACCCTGTTACAAGTTGATGAACCACTGGAACGATTTGGAAACATTATTTTAAGGTACAAAAAACTCTTTGGGGTTAAATCGGAGCTGATCTGAATGAAAGCTGAAATCTATATAATCCTGAGCATACTGTACCTTTGGCCATCAAAACATTGACAGGCTGAGCAGGAACTCTGAGTGGAACTCCGGCGTAGGAGCCCAAGCGGAGTAGGTCTGCTGCCATGTAGTGGAACTTTCTAGGAACCTCATCAGGACTCCTGTTACCTACAACATACAGTGAAGTGGAGTGAGCTGAGGTGATTCATTTATATTGGGGAAGATTTGGGAAGGAAATGCCATCATTTTACCTTTCTACACATACAAGCTTAAGCATAATCTTAGACCAAATGTTAAACAACCTATTAAGATATCTAGTATACTCTTTTGATCCTTTGAGGGAAATTTGGTCTCTGCATTTATCCCAACCCGTGAATTAGTGAAACACTCTCAGCGAACACACAGTGAGGTGAAGCACACACTAATCCCGGCGCAGTGAGCTGCCTGCATCAACAGCGGCGCTCGGGGAGCAGTGAGGGGTTAGGTGCCTTGCTCAAGGGCACTTCAGCCGTGCCTACTGGTCGGGGTTCAAACCGGCAACCCTCCGGTAACAAGTCCGAAGCGCTAACCAGTGGGCCACAGCTGCCCCACTTCCTCTTCCTCACCTTCCTAGAATAATGGCATAATTTTTCAGAAAATACAAAAAACGGAACCAAAAATTGAATGATGATTTAAGCAAAGAAAAAAATGTCAAATAATGACTTATGCCATTATTTTAGGAAGGTGAATATAATACTTGTAGTGTGATGATTTGTATCTCCTGCCACTAGGTGTCAGTATTGTTCCTTAATTAGATAAGAGTCAATACGTTTAAGATTGGAGTTAGTAGAAGATACGACTAAAGATGTAATGTGAAATCTGCTCTGGCTTAATAAAAGAAATGACAGAAACTAAATTTATTTTTTTAAGAGAACAAAGCAGAGACTATATTACAGCCAACCAAAAGCAAGATATAGTGGATTGTGTTATCAGCTATACAGGCTGACATGTCATGAAATTAGCAGAAGTAATACATCTCTGTGTTGGTTTGTAGAGGATTAGAGCTTTTCCTTACCGGCACCTTTATAGACTCCACCCAGAAGGGCAGGTCGCAACTTCAGATTGATATTCCATACGTTCCTGTACCGACAAAACACCTAAAGCAGATGGTAAAATAAACACTTTTACTGATCCCCATGAGTTAAACCTACCTACATTATTAGTTTACTTATCCCCATGAGTTAAACCTACCTACATTATTAGTTTAAAAACAATCATGTAGTATGGGTAAGCAATTAAAACATTAAAAACTGATATTCAACAATAATCGACACAACAATATCATCACTTACCTCAAATGCTAGCCATGAGTAAGGGGATATTACATCATAAAACAATTCCACCAGTTTCAGTTTGCCGTAACTTGACATCTAGGAACAAGAGATCAATAGCGTTAAAGGGAATACTGGCCACAAACACACACAGTCCAGTCCTGCAGTCCACACACGGTCCTCTGGGGATCGCTGTAACTGACATTTGAGTTCAAATATCAATAACCTTTCACAAGTAGTGGACTGTATCTTGGCTCGTTCAGGACACAATTCAAGCCCTACTACACAATGCACTACAATGGAAACGACGCACGCCTCGAACCGGGACTTCATCTGGCACGGCCCTTTCTACTCGACACAAGCTCCAAAGCTTCATTGGGCACATCACCAGCAGACGCGACTCTGAGCTTGTGCAGCTGATGCTAGACTGTTATAGGTGGGGCTAGGGATCGGTCAATTGCTGTTGTCTATTTGTTGTCTATCAACAGACGTGATAGCGGAATGTAAACGTCTAGCTTCTCTAGGGACAGCCTTTTTGTTGTATACAAAATCGAGGGAAGCGCGCTCAGGTGACATGAATGACTAGGTACCGTTGCTCATGTGTCCCTCATCATATAAAGCCCTAACGGTTTGTTTGGTGCGCAGTGCGCACGGCTTTCATAAAGCCAGACTAAATCAAGTCCAACCTCAAATTTTGTGGGCGGGTTTACATTTTGGCTAGCTTCCAGGCTACATTAACACTGATACACTTATGTAACAGCAAAACACATGCTCAGGAAAACAACACTAACCCTGATACACTTATGTAACAGCACCATTCATGCTCAGGAAAACAACACTAACCCTGCTAAACATAATCAAAATAAAAACTTTCAAGTTCTATTTGTATGGGAACTATTTGATTCTCAGCAGAAGCCTTGACACAGTCACAAAATAATTGTAGGTCCTGTCCACATAAACAGGTAAATATGAACACACAGTAGTATTTCTCTCTTTAGCCTGACTGTCCACATTAAAGGCTGCTCCACATGAACTCAATAAGTTTTGGCCTTTCATCCACACACATTAAAAGACATATTGTGTGAAGTTATTTTCCCATTTTGGACAGTAGCTGTATGAATGTGTTCAGGGGCATTCATCAGTTTCATTCATAGTTATTGCTGTCCAGCCTACATTGTAGTAACAGTATCTACACTGGACTGTTTTGATGTTGGATGTTAACTCTCCACACCAACCCATCTCCAGTAGGGCCTACCATACTGTGTTAAATTGGGTTTAACAAAGATGCGTAAGTAGTTCTGTATTCTGTTTTAACGTTATTTTGTCATTTTTGCTGCTATGCCCTGTTATGTCTCCTTATTGTTTTCCAGTGATGATGGTAGATATGAAGTTTTCCTATAAATGTGCATAATAGCCTAGAGCAGGGGTGTCAAACATAAGGCCCAGGGCCAGATCAGGCCCGCCAGCAGGTTTCATACGGAAGGGAAGATTAAAGGGGGGAAAAGATATTCACATCCAGTTGTCTTGAACAATGTGTAATAACCAATATCTCTATGATAAATTGACTACAAATCATGCTGGAAAAAGTGCATGCAGAAAAATGATAATACCATGACAATGGCGGCCCCCACGGGTCTCATTCCAACAAATCCGGCCCACTGCCTAATATGAGTTTGACCCCCAACAACCAGACAAGAAAATGACACAAAAAAAAGCCAAGTGTAACACCATGAGCTAATGTCACGATGATGATGTAAAACTAGTTGCCTGATATCCTACCTCAAGTTTCATAGTGTTACGTTAGACAACCAACAAACATGATGCTACTTCTATTGCTATTAAAATATAAGAACAAATGATGGTAGTTTATAGGCTAACCTTTGCCTAAGTACATGGGAAACTATGCAAGAGTTAGACTGAGGAAGTTCGTATAAAATGGACAAAATGCATTGCTTCAGCTTCTGCACTGACACTGTCAAAAGTTAACTTGAAATGTCAATAGTGAAATATTACCATAGAGCCTCTTCCAGGTCCAGCGTGTGAGTAGTCTATCCTCAGAAATCAGCAGTCAACAGAATGGTACGACAATCATTGTATCTGTGAGACCGGTTAGCTTTTAAGGTGTCTCATTTGCCTAATACCCCTCCCTTCCCTTCAGGGTGCGTGCGTGACATGAGTCATGGGCATGTGATGCAGCGTGCTCCTTGGTCAAACTGCACGTCGCCATGGTTTCCGTTGTCTGGTTACAGTTCCCGGTGTTAAATGTTTGTCCATGCATGAAAGCGTTTCACGATTGATGACGTTTATTCGACAGATGTGGCCGCTTGCAGACATTTGTGACTTTCTGATATAAACTGAAGACGAACAAAATAGAAATATGCATACAGAGCTGCCAACTTTTCAAAATCTATTGTAAGATTTGGTAGGGGCAACCAAAATTGTGCCACGTAGGCTACACAGCTGTTTTGTTTGGCTCCTTCAGCATCATTAGCCTAATGTACAGCAAACAAAAAAAATATATAGGCCTGTAGAGCGTGCAGGTTACTTTATTTGAACCCGGGTACTGAGAACACGAGTCCACTAGAAAGGGTAGGTTTATTGTACAATGAATCACTATAGAAAGTTACATTTAGGGGGGAGAGCAAACTCCTGTTGTAAAGTGCCCTTGGTCCCCTGGGAATTAGCAGAGGATTACACACAGAAAGTGCACATGTGCTCAATGGCAATAAATAACACAGTTCATCTCCATCACAAATAGATAGATAGATACTTTATTGATCCCCAAGGGGAAATTCAAGAATTCAATCACAAAAACGAAAGTAGACTACATAAAACCACTGTGTATAAACACTGCATCAACACACAATTGACACAGCAAAGGCTACGTAGGCTATCACACCCTTATTCCCGGCCACAGCTGAGGCTCGGATTAGGCTATCCAGCAACAGAAGGAGCGCTTCTTTCTCCCCACCCTCTCTCACACACGATCGAGATAGATAGATAGATAGATAGATCCTCAAGGCGATAGGCCTAGGCTGACTGCTGACTCCGTCACCACTGCTGCCGGACGTGGGATTTGTCGGAGTATACCCACGATCGCACTAGAAGGGCACATACTCCCTAATTTAGGCCTAATGGTGCTATACCCAAAATGATTTGTCAACAGTACCGACGCAGAAAAGATTGCCCACGTCCCAGCACGGCAGCCATTTATCTCATCCCTCATTAACAAATGCAGCACAGGTGTGCTAAGTGTAACTGGGTAGACTTCTGCGTTGTGTTGATTATTAATAAAGATGACCCAAAACGAGCACGGGATAGGCTACTGCTGAAGTTTTATTCTGCACACACGCACAGCAAAGCATACAGGGTGAGTTCGCCAATAGCTCCTTTCTCCATAAAGATATTACACAGGCAAACAAAAATGCATGTAAAGTGAAGAATAATAACAAAACATACCTGCACACACGCACAGCAAAGCATACAGTGCAGGGTGAGTTCGCCAATAGCTCCTGAAAAAGTTCACACATAGGCTACCAACTATATTACAGGTGCTAATGTGCTATCCCAGCTACCTAACTACTGTACATCGCTGTAGGGCTATTTTTGGCATGTGGCTAGACGGACGTAAACAATGCATTTAAAAAGTAAATTCACAAAAATAACTCACAAATAATATAGGCCTACATTAACTGAATACAAACAATATAAAGTGAAGCAATCTTATGGATGACAATATTTAATAGAAATATTTATAAGATTGCTTATGAGGCTGCAATCAGTCAACCTACCTCTCTCCATAAAGATATTACAGGAAAGAGGAAGGGGGGAGACAGGGGTCAAGACCAAGGGGGAGAGGAGGGGCTTCTAGAGACCCTCAATACCAGTGTGTAATAAATTGAATAGATTTACACTGTAATTCGATAACCTAGATCTATTGTGCAATTATGTGATTCATACAGTATGTATAAGGTCTAACCTATTACATAAGGCACCCACCCCAACACCCCAGTTTACTGGACTGGGCCACGCCCTCATCAACAACAGTCATTATCGTGACACACCCGCTCACAATTTCATCAGTAGTTCCCAGAATTAAATTAACATTAGGGTAGGCTACCACTGAAATTCTGAAGAATGAGAACCACTAATTTACATACATTGTAATCCTTACCAAACAAAATAGAAATAAACATTTTGGTTATTGGCTGAACCTGCATTCCTCTGATGTTGTGCAATCCTAGAAGAGTCCAGGGGCATGCTCCCCTGTATTTTTTGTATATTTTAATGTTTAAATGCATCAATTTGGTGCAGTTTGAAACACAATTCAGATATCAGGGGTGAATATCATAACGATAGGCTGTGGTTGAGGAGCCCAATTAAGACATAATATCACTTAACATAACCTGTGTTATTTGACTGAGGGGCCCTGTACAGATATGAGGGGTGGAGAACACAGTAGCGACTTCACGCAGAGGCTTGGGCTCCGGGGCCCTCTGCATGGCCGGTTCTAACCTAATACATTTGGGTGGGCAGCATAGCAAAGTGGTCAAATTGGATCAAAATGGACATTAACACAAAACACAAAAACAAAAAAATCGGTACTACCTAGCTTGTGTTGCTGCAGCCAAACGCCAGGAATAGGCAGTATTTCTGATACATATATTTAAAATATATTTCAGTATTTCATATTTTGTCATTTGTATCAAAATACTTCATAAGTGCATATTTTTGCAATCATGCCAATTATTTTTACTTTGTTATTATTTTGTTACCAATTATAATAACTCAAAAGGCCCAACAGCGACTACACTTCCTGAGAATTCTCAGGAAAAACCACCTTGAACAGAAGCTGCTGGTGTCCTTCTACCGGTCTATCATTAAAAGCATACTCACCTTTTGCGTCACAGCTTGGTATGCGGGTTGCTCGGCAGCAGACAGGAAGGGATCATAGGCAGGAAGGGATCATAGGCACAGCCCAAAAGATCATAGGCTGCCCTCTGCCTTCCTTGGAAGAGCCCCCAATCTTCCCATTCCCGGGGGGGTCAGTGTTTATACCGGATCTGTGTTTGCATATTTAATACGTTTCATACACGTGTTTTAACACTGTATTTCGGTCGTTGCTTTTACCTTACCATTACCTTACGCATGCCAGTTATGTATCCGCCAGCTGCCTGCCTGCAGCCTACTTCCAAAACTCCAAAGCTGCTTGCTGTCAGATTTGGTTCCGAGGGAACAAGTTCAGTGTATCAACAACACTCAATAACAGTTTATGTGATGTGTTCATCAATTAAATTCCCAACAATTTCACAACAGCTAGTTCTGGAGTAGGCCATTCATCTAGCCCGCTTGCTTACGACGAGACTCAGACCCGCGCAGTTGGCACCCGCTTCCTTATTTGGGTTTTGGGTTGCCAGGTTTTAGCCTATGACAAAACGGTTGAAATTGAAACTAAGTGATCGTGTATGTGTAGGGTGTATTTCATGCACAATCTGGCAACCTGAATGCATCAATGATTTTAAAAGTTGAAGTTTGATGGCCATGCAAATTACGGGAGTTAATAACAAAACGGGAGGGTGCTGGGAGATGACCTTGAAATACGGGAGAAACCCGGGAAAAACGGGAGTGTTGACAGGTATGCTATATGGCATCAGGAGGGGGATTTACCTAACACACATACATGGACCCACTGCACAGCTGTGTACAAGCTACCATTACACTCAACACCAACTCATCTACATCCAAGCTGGGTTTGAGGCTACACACTGCACAGATGCACAACTGAAAAAATCTTGACTTTGTTTGGGTGGGCAACACACAGTGCTTGGGTGGGCAACACACAGTGCCATGTTGATATTCAAATAGTTTAATGGGTGTGTATAGGTAGATATTTGACGATAACTGAAAGTTGGAATGGCTCTAATGTTTGCTAGCAGTTATGCTAAGATTTTTAACTATGCTAACCATGCTACTTAGCTAATGTTTTGTAGCAGTGTTAGCAATGCTAACATAATAACCATGCTACTTAGCTAACTTAGCCAATGTTTTCTAGCAGTTTAATTAATGTTGATATTCAAATAGTTTAATGGCTGTGTATAGGTAGATATTTGACGATAACTGAAAGTTGGGATGGCTCTAATGTTTGCTAGCAGTTATGCTAAGATTTTTAACTATGCTAACCATGTTACTTAGCTAATGTTTTATAGCAGTGTTAGCAATGCTAACATGCTAACCATATTACTTAGCTAACTTAGCTAACGTTTTCTAGCAGTTTTGCTAAACATGCTAACTATGCTAGCAATGCTACTTAGCTAACTTAACTAATGTTTTCTAGCAGTTTTGCTAAACATGCTAACTATGTTAGCAGTGCTAACATGTTAACTATGTTAACCATGTGACTTAGCTAACCTAGCTTATCATTTTTAGTAGTTATGCTAACTATGCTAACTAGCATGCTAACAATGTTAACATGCTAACTATGCTAATTATGTGACTTAGCTAACCTAACTAATCATTTTTAGTAGTTATGCTAACTAACATGCTAACTATGCTAACCATGTGACTTAGCTAACCTAGCTAATCATTTTTAGCAGTTATGTTAACTAGCATGTTAACAATGCTAAAATGCTAACTATGCTAACCATGTTACTTAGCTAACTTAGCTAATAATTTTTAGCAGTTTTGCTAAAAATGCTAACTAGCATGCTAACAATGCTAACATGCTAACTATGTTAGCCATGTTACTTAGCTAACTTAGCTAATCATTTTTAGCAGTTTTGCTAAAAATGCTAACTAGCATGCTAACAATATTAACATGCTAACTATGCTAACTAGCTACAGTGGGTAGGAGTCATAGTTGATGACAAGTAACAGTTACAATGGCTGAACAGTTAAAAAGTTCAGTAGTTTAAAGGGTTAAATTGTTTAATAGTGAAATATTGTAGTGAGGACTTTTATTTTGAAACAGTTTTTGGCAGAGGAAGCAATTGAACAGGATGTGTAGTCTTAATAGGGCCAGTTTGTATGCTTAACCCTTAAAGGAGAATGTTGAGAAATGAACGTTCTAAAGAATATCTGGGTTCATTGAATTCAACATAGAATTTTAGAACCTTCAATTGTTGCGGAACTTAGAACGTTCAAAAACCTACACCTTTAAGGGTTAAAGCCTGAGACTGGCAGTTGATCCAGGTGGCCTGAACACCTGCCATAGGATTCTAATTGCTTAACGGCCGTATTATGATGTCACAATCGGCAATGTTAAGTCTATGGGGATTTTTAAAAACTTTTTCTTTAATAGTTTAAAAAGTATAAAAGTTTCAAAGTTGAAAAGACATAGCAACCCGATCTGTTTGAAGACCTACATTACAAAGTTTGAATGAAGTTTCTAAGTTAAACTGTTCAAGAGAAATTGCGTACGGAAAAAGTGGTAAGCGGAATAATAATAATAAGAAGTTGCCTAGGAAGAACAGTACAGTGCATTTTCATGCACTGTAATAATTCACGTTTAACAATTCCAGGATACGCGTTTTTCATTGGTTGTTGCGTTAAATCTTACCCACATACAATACAGTTATTTTCTGATTGGCTATTGTGTAGCCCCTCTCGTTATTTTTGATTGGCTGATAAGTGGCAGGCTCAACTCCAGGGGAGACGCGCTTGATTCCTGCCGGTTCCATAGTGAGAGCGGCGTGGCCAGAGACATTTTGGGCGCTGCCGCAGCATATTAAATATATAAATAGTTTTTCTGCGTGAGAAATACAATGTGTGGCGGGAGAGCGTGACAAAAGACTGAAATGAGTGACTGTCACGTTCAATGCGTGACACTTGAGAGCCCTGTGTTAAGTGACATAGCAGGCAGCAAGATGCAACCGTTAACTAGCATAACAGCCAATCTTATCGTTTTATTACGTTGGTGACGTACATCGTTCGAGACGAGAGATGTAGTCCACTGAGCGGATTCACACAAAACCAACATAACTTTTGAAGTCTACCGAACAACAGTACTTTCTTGACGTGAAAAATTATCTTTTAAATTCACACACATCATATGTGAAATTCGTGGCACAATTCAAACTGGACCAAAAAATAATTGTTATCTCTCCATTAACTCCTGTTCATATTTTTTTGAAAGACAGGTCCCTTGTAGCGGAAATAAAACGGAAGTCACTGGGACACTCTATACATGGATTTCTATGGAATGTCACGAAAACATGCGTGCGCAACCAAGAGGCAGAAAGCACCATAGAACAGCATAGAGCAATGCAAAAGAGCAAAAGAATAAAATGAATTTTTGTGCTGAAAACTGCACCAATTCGAAATCACGATGATTAGAGAATGTTAAATATGTTCAATATCCCTAACGGAATGCATGTCTTCACCAAAAATGACAAAATACGATGTTATATTAATAATCCAAATGAACGTCAAACTTTGAAATATAGTCTGAAATGAGATGTTATTATCATTGAGACAACAGGGGTATACAAAAAAATCCGATTGTAGCTTACAGCAGCCGACTATTTAGGTTAAGTTTATAACGTTGTGGACGGCCACCAAGCGTCTTCTGCCTCAACACTGGGGCAGCAGAGGGGGCACTCCATAATGACACCCTTTGGAACACTGGGGCAGCATAGAGGCCACTCCATAATGACACCCTTTGGAACACTGGGGCAGCATAGAGGCCACTCCATAATGACACCCTTTTCCAATGGAAGGGCACACAGGAAATGCCATGTATAGACCATTTTAAAGGGCACCTTATAGAGTCTTGCATTGTGTTTACGACACTAGAAGGGTACTCATTAAGACACGTCCTTCAAACTTAGTGGCACTCTAGAGGCAGTGAAACAAGGCCAGCCCACCGGCATTTTGCCCAATTGTCCAGGAAACTGAAACCTTGCCGGTCACGCAGACCGGAACCAATTTATTTCTAGTGGAAATGCTGTCACACACTTTCCCGTTTTGGCAATTCCACATGAATTCACTTGACGTAGGCTATGCTGACAGATACTTCAGGAAGCGGAAAAGTACAGGGGACATGTAGAAGGCCGGCTGGGTAGGGCCAAAGGGTCAAAGTGTGAGGGCTGGACACTTTTTATCCCTACTGACAAATAATTTGTCAGATTGAGACAATAGGTGTGGTTATTCTTGTAACAGGCTACATTCCCCCACAGAAAATAACTTTTAATACTATAAGATTTTAGAATTTAAGAATATAAGAGCTAGAATCATGTTCTGTAATAGACTACCTCTATAATATCCTGACCCTCTACTAGTCTAGGCCAAGTGTTCTTATAGTCCATGGTCTTATAGCATTTTGCCACATATCAGAAGTATTGAAAGATTCCTATAGTTCTTTTTTGTAAGGGATGGTAGTCAAGAGAGTAAAAAATACTTGGGAAGGCTGTATGACTTTGGGATATTACTTCACTGGAATAACCTTTCCTTGTTCTGTCATTCTCTACTTTGAAAGCCCCACCTGTCCCCTATCACCACAACAAAATGGTAATGACTTTAAACCATTCTATTCATTCTATATGGTTCCACGTTACATTATATTCATTCTATGGTTCCACGTTACATTATATTCATTCTATGGTTCCGCGTTACATTATATTCATTCTATATGGTTCTGCGTTACATTATATTCATTCTATGGTTCCACGTTACATTCTATTCATTCTATGGTTCCACGTTACATTATCCTCCCGGTCCCCTGCATCTGATATGAAAAGTCTTCACAAAGAAAGGCACAAAAAAGACAAATGTGCTCTTATTAATCGCCCCACCTGCCATGTCTCGCCCCACCTGTCATGCCTCATTCCCCACTTGAAGGGCCTGCTCCACACCAAGAACCAAGGGGCTACTAAACCCAAGGGGATACTAAGGTTGCTGAGTGCGATTACTCTCCCTTAGCCCTGACCCAGCCGGTCTCTGTTCACATTACATTTTAGTTTGCTGACCTGGATCCGTTTGTCATAAACACTAGCTTCTATTTACCAATATCGCTTGGCAACGTCGCAGAAATGGCAGTTTATTTCCTGGTTTTGGAACAGATAGCATTTAAACTGCTCCAGAGTTCTAACAAACCGTTCACACTATCAAAAATCACCGAACCATTAGTCCAAACGAACGAGTTAACTTACCCAGGTTTGTCACTAAACCACGTACTTGGAACACTCCCAGTTCAGTGGTATGGTAACATAGGCCATAAATCCTGAATAGAAGTGTGTTCAAATCTGTCAGGCAGAGGTGTTCCTATAGTTATTGTCCAAGTTATCAGTCCATTTGGACTAAATTTAAACAGTGACGAAAAGTGAAATTCATAACTGGGAAACTGTTGCCCAAATCTTCCCCAAGTTTGTTGTTCCCACATGAGATGGCATTCGACATGCTTTTGCCTTCTGTTGGAGATTTATTTTGGTACCTTGTTGTCATGGGAATATGGGCATGCCCATTGCTGTCAATACTTGCTCGGAACGTTCCATCTCTTCTTAGGAAGTCCTGGTCAGTAAAACCAGTTACTGACGCAGTTATGTAAGGGATGTACGCCACAGCCTTCAGGTAGGAAAGGTTACAGTAATGCAGTTTGGTGAAATCACTGTTGTCCTTAGTCCTTATGTTGTGTAGCACCACTACAAGCTCTCTCTTATACAGCAGCTTCAAATCGTACAATTTTGTTTGTTTAAATGCTGTATTAACATGTAAAAGGTATATACTTATACTTATGAATGATTATGATATTCTGTTTTATGATGCAATGAGAAGTGTTGTATCCCACTGCTTAGGTAGATGTGAGTAAGTGTGTGTGTGTGTGTGTGGGGGTGTGTGTGTAAGTGTGTGTGTGTGTGTGTGTGTGTTTTTGTGTGTGTAAAAGTCAGAAAACAGAGTCAAAAGTTCACTCACTCGGGCGGAGGAGTGCCCTCGTCCATTAATTCCGTATAACAGGACACCTCGGCGGCCGTTATCCCTTAGGCTACATACATGACGGATCATAATTCACTTCTTGGTGATAAAACTTACATCTAGTCCTATACATATATTTGATGGTAGAGCCATAGCAAATTGATATTGTATATTGTGTTTCAGTGTCGGCAACTTCAACAGCCAGAGGTTCAACTCCACCTGATCCTGGTGAGTTATTATAACTCGGTATGAATAAGTCATTATAACTGAATACAGGTGCTTGTTATTTTGAGCATTCAAATGTCAGTTTAGTGATTTACTCATGCTGAGTGTGATCTATGGACCTGTCTGAGCAAGCCTAATTCATGACTAATGCCTAATGACTGTGCGTGCGGTACTACTGCCAAACATCCAAACCAGCTCTGGAATGAAGCTGTGGCAGGCCACTTACTCTTCACTGCAATGTCGTCGCTCTGTTTCTGTGTTTCTGTGTTGATTGGGCTCTGTGCCACGCATGCTGTTTTGATTGGGCTCTATGGCATGCATGCTGTGTTGATTGGGCGCTGTGGCACGCATGCTGCACATGGGGCGTGTTTGCAACTGCCACAACTGAATCTTACTTCATGTGTAAACTGAAATAGGCTTGGCCGTTGATCAGCCACTGTGGAAAATAGCACAAGGAATTGAAGATATTTCCTATGTATGTATGAAATCACTTTGGTTGACTGATATTTAGCAGACGCTTTTATCCAAAGCGACACGGACTCGCAACAGCGGGAATCGAACCCGGGTCGACCCATCGTCAGTCGGGGACGTCATTGTCCAGTCAGCACTACAAATGTAACTACCATTTCTGACATGGTGAATCTATTCCAAATCATCACAGTTACACTTTTAACTTTTTAATTTTAACTTTCTTTTTATTTCAACAGCATAATTTCATACCTGATCATGCAGTTTTATTTAAGGTATCTTGCCCAGGTTTCAGTTATTAAAGGCCCAGTTTGTGGAAAAGACTCTGATCTCCAACATCTGTTTCTGTGATTTTATTCTAAATAATGTGATTAATGTTTTTTAGGGCAAAGTGTAAGGGTGAAATGCATTGATTATTTCAGGTCATTCATAGTGGCATACTTGAATTGCTCTCATGTCAGAGCAAAAATATGTTTTTTTTCACATACTGGGAATAACCTTAATTCAGGACAGAAAACTGATTTATTTGCTTGCCTGTCGCAATCATCATTGTGCATAATTTGGTTATCTGTTACTTTCACTCTGGTTCTCCCTATATGTACAATAAACATAGAATAGCATTAATATTTACTTTATGCATTTTTTCCAAAACTTAATTTGGTATTTAAATGTTAAATTGATGACAATTAATGAGCTGGTTTTGCTCAAATATTAGCAACCTTTTGCCAGAATGGAGGAGTGTCTCTTTTAGAAGCTTTGTTGCAACATATCCTGTGTGCGACATGATTCGCTTGTAGTCTACAATAGCTGTTGTAACCTTTGATTACAATTACTCACATCACCGGACGTGCAGTAGACTACGTATCATCTATTGATTGATGGTTTCAGAGGAACCTCTGATAAACTGTGTCTGTGGGTGGGGTGGGGTGGCGTTGTGCTGTGGCGCAGCAGTGCCCATACCATATACAGGCCCAAGTGCCCACGGCGGGCGTTGTGCTGTGGCGCAGCAGTGCCCATACCATAAACAGGCCCAAGTGCCCACGGCGGGAAAGCAGGTTCCAGTCTCCCTCTTCCAGTCATTTCCTGTCAATCTCTCATTGTCCTACCGACACGTGCAGAGCGGGGGCGCTAAAGGTACTGAAGCACTTTTCAATTAGTTGCAAAATTGTAGGCCTACAATTAGCCGTGAGCATTTTATAATTATCTATGAAATAATAATTTAGGCCTATTTTAAAATAAAAAATTACCTCACTGCTGTCGGTCAGTTTAGGCTAAGCCTACATCACATCGATTACATGATACGTTTTAGATGTGCCTGTTGGTGTAGTTGTAGATGTGCCTGTGGGTGCCTGTGGGTGTTTTAGATGTGCCTGATGTGCCTGTGGGTGTCTGCAGGGTCAGAGAGAGAAAGAGAGAGATAAGGGGTGTAGACTACAAATAATCACATCAAAGAGCCTTCACATCATCATCAAAGAGCCTTCACATTATCAAAGATAGCCTTCACATTATCAAAGATAGCTTTCACATGATCTCTAAATCACCTGAATAGCACATCAAAGAGCCTTCACATGCATGGGCGTAGATTTAGGGTGGGACGCTAAGGACTAGTCCTAATCAATATTTTAAGATGACAGAATTGTCCCCACCAATATTTTAGCGAACTTATTTGTGCTGCTGATCATTCCGACAGCCAGCACAACAGTACAAAAAACGTCATCATATGATTTGCTGAAAAACAGGGAAGGGGGAAGGGTTATCTGACATGCACGCTACAATAGGCCTACACGCACGGAAAGTTTCAAAAGGCTATTGTACTTGTTTGCACCGGCAGTCAAGCGAGCGGGTGTGTTAATGACAACGGTAAGTTAGGGCTGTCTGCCAATACATAGCCTATCCCAAAAAAGGCCAGAGTAAAACATTGTGATATTCCCTTTGCCCTTCAGCATGTCCATCTTTGCCCCTTTTTGTGGTTTGTAGATCAGCTTTGCCACCCCAAAATAGGAAGCTTTTTCATTGCAGTTTAGGCAAAATAATTAGCCATACAAACTGGCAACTGGTGACCAGGCTTTCAAATGCGTATTTTACTGTGTACAATAGCATTAGCTGTTAGGATATTACCCATGATATTGTCACAGCTAAGCTAGCTTCTGTAATCTTTCAACCAAAGTTAGGATTCATGTTGAATAAGGGTGTGCCGCACGGACAGTCACATAGGCTATAAGTCACCATCACTGACTGTTAGGCTAATTGGGCTACCGATCTTGCAGTCACAATAAACAATGGATCCGAGACATTTTCCTGTTCCTATATTCTGTTTATGTAGGCTAATGTATTTGTGAATGTAGCCTGCACAATGCAAAGAAATAAAAGATAAACTGGTGCATTTCCATACTCATAAATGAACATTGCGAGACACTTATCTCTTCTATGATCTCATCCCAGAAAGATTTCCTTTGACTTGTTAGTTTTTTTAACATTTATTTTATCTAATGACATAGCAAACATGCTGAATTGAATCCACATATCCCTAACTATTTTTCAGCATTCACGTTCCTCTTAAAGTGACAGGCACTCAATTAGATTTACACACCAAATGTGATGATATAGACAAGTGTAGTCTAATAATTTAAATATCAATATGATGTAATCAAATTACTAAATATGTTTAGCTATTAGTAATCATGTAGATCATAAAATACTATAAATAATTATCAATATAAATTTATAGTTTATATGAATTACAAAATATGAAAAAGAAACCTATGACAACCATCACTTTCTATGTGTGTGTGTGTGGAGGGTCAATCAAATTCTATGATTACCACTGAGGTGAATGATCTCACAAATCACACAAATCAAATTTTAATCTTTAATCTTCACTTGCTATTGGTATTGAAACAATAATGTTGGTATCGTGACAACAGGAGTTGTGGATGTGTCCCTACCAAAGCTGAGACCAAACCTACGCCCTTGTTCACATGATCTCTAAATCACCTGAATAGCATTTATCAGGACCTGCTATGGCTTCACCATCTCTCACTTGAGAAGGCCTCAAACTAGGCCTTCTTTTCCTGACATCTCTCACTTGAGAAGGCCTCAAACTAGGCCTTCTTTTCCTGAAATCTCTCACTTGAGAAGGCCTCAAACTAGGCCTTCTTTTCCTGACATCTCTCACTTGAGAAGGCCTCAAACTAGGCCTTCTTTTCCTGACATCTCTCACTTGAGAAGGCCTCAAACTAGGCCGAGAAGGCCTCAAACTAGGCCTTCTTTTCCTGACATCTCTCACTTGAGAAGGCCTCAAACGAGGCCTTCTTTTCCTGACATCTCTCACTTGAGAAGGCCTCAAACTAGGCCTTCTTTTCCTGACATCTCTCACTTGAGAAGGCCTCAAACGAGGCCTTCTTTTCCTGACATCTCTCACTTGAGAAGACCTCAAACTAGGCCTTCTTTTCCTGAAATCTCTCACTTGAGAAGGCCTCAAACTAGGCCGAGAAGGCCTCAAACTAGGCCTTCTTTTCCTGAAATCTCTTGGTGGCTCTTCTCCCTCCATTTCTCACATGATAAAAACTGCTTGAGGTTTCTTTGTCTCTATAGTTTTGATATAAGTATGAAAAACTCCATTGGTGTTAGTTTACTTGTTAATAGGCTATTTTATATCAAAATAGTAATCCTTCCGTCATTGCATTAAGTTTGATAGTTGATATGGCATTAGGCTTCTTTGCAGTTGTTTCAGTCTATCACTGATTTCCTACAGATTGTATGAAAAAGGCATCAATAGCCAACCAGTTGGGCAGAAAGCAATGTGCTGTGTGAGTTTAGTTGTTTGGTTATTCTCACTTCTTGCCGTACGATAATTTGACAACACTTCTTGCCATACCAGAATTCAAACTTGTGCGCTTGTTTTAATGCAGAACAGACATTCATCTTGAGGTTAGGTGCTGTAAACAAGTCTGCAATGCTGTAAACAAGTCTGCAGTGCTGTAAACAAGTCTGCAGTGCTGTAAACAAGTCTGCAATGCTGTAAACAAGTCTGCAATGCTGCAGTGCTGTAAACAAGTCTGCAATGCTGTAAACAAGTCTGCAATGCTGTAAGCAATGCTGTAAACAAGTCTGTAGTGCTGTAAACAAGTCTGCAATGCTGTAAACAAGTCAGCAGTGGTGTAAACAAGTCTGCAATGCTGCAGTGCTGTAAACAAGTCTGCAGTGCTGTAAACAAGTCAGCAATGCTGCAGTGCTGTAAACAAGTCTGCAGTGCTGTAAAAAATTCTGCAATGCTGCAATGCTGTAAACAAGTCTGCAGTGCTGTAAACAAGTCTGCAATGCTGCAGTGCTGTAAACAAGTCTGCAGTGCTGTAAACAAGTCTGCAGTGCTGTAAACAAGTCTGCAATGCTGTAAACAAGTCTGCAATGCTGTAGTGCTGTAAACAAGTCTGCAATGCTGCAGTGCTGTAAACAAGTCTGCAATGCTGTAAACAAGTCTGCAGTGCTGTAAACAAGTCTGCAATGCTGTAAACAAGTCTGCAGTGCTGTAAACAAGTCTGCAATGCTGCAGTGCTGTAAACAAGTCTGCAATGCTGTAAACAAGTCTGCAATGCTGTAAACAAGTCTGCAATGCTGCAGTGTTGTACAAAAGTCTGCAGTGCTGTAAACAAGTCTGCAATGCTACAGTGCTGTACACAAGTCTGCAGTGCTGTAAACAAGTCTGCAATGCTGTAAACAAGTCTGCAATGCTGTAAACAAGTCTTCAGTGCTGTAAACACGTCTGCGATGCTGTAAACAAGTCTGCAGTGCTGTAAACAAGTCTGCGGTGCTGTAAACAAGTCTACAGTGCTGCAACGCTGTAAACAAATCTGCAATGCTGTAAACAAGTCTGCAGTGCTGTAAACAAGTCTGCGGTGCTGTAAACAAGTCTACAGTGCTGCAATGCTGTAAACAAGTCTGCAATGTTGTAAACAAGTCTGCAATGTTGTAAACAAGTCTGCGGTGCTGTAAACAAGTCTGCGGTGCTGTAAACAAGTCTACAGTGCTGCAACGCTGTAAACAAGTCTGCAATGCTGTAAACAAGTCTGCAGTGCTGCAATGCTGTAAACAAGTCTGCAATGCTGTAAACAAGTCTGCAATGCTGTAAACAAGTCTGCAATGCTGTAAACAAGTCTGCAATGCTGTAAAACAGTCTGCAGTGCTGCAATGCTGTAAACAAGTCTGCAGTGCTGTAAACAATTCTGCAATGCTGTAAACAAGTCTGCAATGCTGTAAAACAGTCTGCAGTGCTGCAATGCTGTAAACAAGTCTGCAATGCTGTAAACAAGTCTGCAGTGCTGCAATGCTGTAAACAAGTCTGCAGTGCTGTAAACAAGTCTGCAATGCTGTAGTGCTGTAAACAAGTCTGCAATGCTGTAAACAAGTCTGCAGTGCTGTAAACAAGTCTACAATGCTGTAAACAAGTCTGCAATGCTGTAGTGCTGTAAACAAGTCTGCAATGCTGTAAACAAGTCTGCAGTGCTGTAAACAAGTCTGCAATGCTGTAAACAAGTCTGCAGTGCTGTAAACAAGTCTGCGGTGCTGTAAACAAGTCTACAGTGCTGCAATGCTGTAAACAAGTTTGCAATGCTGTAAACAAGTCTGCAGTGCTGTAAACAAGTCTGCAGTGCTGCAATGCTGTAAACAAGTCTGCAAAGCTGTAAACAAGTCTGCAGTGCTGTAAACAAATCTGCAATGCTGTAAACAAGTCTGCAGTGCTGTAAACAAAGTCTGCCGTGCTGGAAACAGGTCTGCAGTGCTGCAATGCTGTAAACAAGTCTGCAATGTTGTAAACAAGTCTGCAGTGCTGTAAACAAGTCTGCAATGCTGTAAACAAGTCTGCAATGCTGCAGTGCTGTAAACAAGTCTGCAATGCTGTAAACAAGTCTGCAATGCTGTAAGCAATGCTGTAAACAAGTCTGTAGTGCTGTAAAGAAGTCTGCAATGCTGTAAACAAGTCAGCAGTGCTGTAAACAAGTCTGCAATGCTGAAGTGCTGTAAACAAGTCTGCAGTGCTGTAAACAAGTCAGCAATGCTGCAGTGCTGTAAACAAGTCTGCAGTGCTGTAAAAAATTCTGCAATGCTGCAATGCTGTAAACAAGTCTGCAGTGCTGTAAACAAGTCTGCAATGCTGCAGTGCTGTAAACAAGTCTGCAATGCTGTAAACAAGTCTGCAATGCTGCAATGCTGTAAACAAGTCTGCAGTGCTGTAAACAAGTCTGCAATGCTGTAAACAAGTCTGCAATGCTGTAGTGCTGTAAACAAGTCTGCAATGCTGCAGTGCTGTAAACAAGTCTGCAATGCTGTAAACAAGTCTGAATGCTGCAATGCTGTAAACAAGTCTGCAGTGCTGTAAACAAGTCTGCAATGCTGTAAACAAGTCTGCAGTGCTGTAAACAAGTCTGCAATGCTGCAGTGCTGTAAACAAGTCTGCAATGCTGTAAACAAGTCTGCAATGCTGCAGTGTTGTACAAAAGTCTGCAGTGCTGTAAACAAGTCTGCAATGCTACAGTGCTGTACACAAGTCTGCAGTGCTGTAAACAAGTCTGCAATGCTGTAAACAAGTCTGCAGTGCTGTAAACAAGTCTGCGGTGCTGTAAACAAGTCTACAGTGCTGCAACGCTGTAAACAAATCTGCAATGCTGTAAACAAGTCTGCAGTGCTGTAAACAAGTCTGCGGTGCTGTAAACAAGTCTACAGTTGTCCATCAACAACAGAGTCCATTCTGCCTGGCGAACACGAATTGGATATACCGATCGGGGTGTCTGAAGTGTCGGAGTCTCTGATGACCTGATTATCATCAGATAGAACCGGTCTCGTGGCTATGAAATAGAATGGATATTGAATGTGTAAATATAAAAAGAAACACTTTTAGATTAAGACACGATATCAAGCAGTAAACTCCAGGGAAACCATACCTTCAGAAGCACAATCACCCTCTGCCTTGTCAAGTATATCACCATGCACTGAAAATGTAGAAACAATCAGAATACACTATTAACAAATAGCCTACTAATAAAAAGAATAGGAAACAGGAATAAACAAATACAAATCTCCACACAAGGTAATATTTAGCTTGGGGGGACTTACAAAGTAGGCTTAGATATCCGGGTCTAACATTAGATGCTATAGGATCACCAGTTGTATTCAATGAACCACCAAGGATTGACAAACTGTTAAAAACAAAAACAAAAAAAAACAAAAATGCGTTAATGGCAATTAAAGTATTTCATGTGTGTTATAGACAACCATTGACAGTAAGGGTAAATAGATCTTAATGCAAATACATACTCACATGTACTGAGGTCCATGCTGCACAGCTATCTTCTGACTACAGACAAGTCAATGATGAAGACTGATGAATACCTGGCAGAATGTTCTAACAGGATTTTTTTTTTAAACCTTAGGGGCTGACCATTCAAAATGTAGGCCGGTAATATGTCATTACATTAGTTTGTAGGTTTGGCCCCCTGGCCTTCAATTGGTCAACGGAACATCGACCATGACCCTCATCACCCCGCCTACTGTATGCCATAGGCCTTATTACAAATGCAGATCCAGACAGTCGCCACCCCCTGCCAATACGTTTTTAATTGTTTGATCCTTTGTCCAATACACTAACTACTTACATCCTGATATGCATAGTAGTTGGCAATATCAGACACCAAGTCTCCGGTTCTAACCAGCATCCCCGTTTAATTGTTTGATCCTAAGCCCCATACACTAACTGCTTACATCCCCCTATGCAGAGTAGTTAGCAACATCAGGGCAGACACATGGCTACCTAGCACAACCAAAACACATCATTATAATGACTCTACGTGCATGCATACAGTTGTCACTAGCCATATACAGTTCTCACAGATACATTTGTGTATGTAATCAGTTAAACAGGACGACAGCGTCTAGCCCTCTATATGGAGCATACATGGAAGGGTCTTCAAACAGTCTGCGGCAAAATGCAAGCAAATATTTTTTTATTCTGAGTCAGGATATGGCGAGTCAATGTCATTATTCATTATTTGTCCAATGTTAGCCTACAGACCAGTTGCATAGCCTAGTGCACATCTTATCAATGGTTTGAATGTCGAGTGTGTTTCTGCTCATTGACAAATAGCGTTCAGCACAATGATTCATGCCCAACTAATTCACCCTGTTAAAGTGCTTTGTTACATTAGTTTGGTTTCGTGATGTAGCCTATGATAAACGGCTTATGGCCAAATAGCCTATGTGACTCAGCTAATAGGTAGCCTAATTCCCCCTCTTAAAGACAAGCTGGTGTGGCCTATTAGCCTATTATTAAAATGCACCGACAGGTATAGGCTACGTGTAAAGTAGCCTAAGCTATCGTGTGATTTCACGCACGTAAGTGAAAGGGCCTCGCACCCCCTTGCGACGGCCCTCCTCCTAAGACAGCGGGGAAAAAAGTTCAAATACGTGATATAAACCTGGAAAAAGTTGACAGGTATGTTTCGGTCCTGGTGATTATTTGTGCAATTGTGCAAACGACAGCCTTTTCAAGTTAGTTAGTTAGTTAGTTAGTTAGTTAGTTAGTTTATTTGTCCTTACATAGGAAATTTGTTTTCACATACCATACAAGCCTCACAGACATGAAATACATAGATACACACAGTCACGGTTCTTCACCCACCACCCACCACCCTGCCACCACATACCCCACCCACATATATCACAACAGCACACAAACAGCACATATACATCACATTACACAGATACAAACAGGAAAACCATCACCAGTTGACATTACAGAGGAATGAGGGCGGCACAGTGATCCATCACCGCTGTGATCTGTTGTTAAGTGCTGCTATTGCAGAGGGCACAAAGCTTTTCCCGAAGCGTACTCGCTTCCACCCCATAGCCCTGTATCTGCGTTTTGATGGAAGCTGAATGAAGAAGGGATTGAGGGGGTGGGTGGGGTCATGAGCGATGGTCCGTGCTCTGTTCTTGGTGAGTGTGCTGTTGGGGTCTGATAAATTAGGGGTGGGGAGGCCTATTGCTTTGGCTGCTTTATGGGTGATGCGTGTGAGTCTGTTTCTGTTGGCAGCAGTTAGCATGTTGAAAAAGCAGGGAAGGCAGTAGAGGAGGATGGGCTGGACTATGCTTTTGTACAGGAGGAGCAAGTGACAGGGGACAACAGAAAGTGATCTGAGCTTACAGATGGCATAGAGTCTCTGTTGACTGCTTTTGTATGTCAGTGGTGTGTTGCTCAAAGCTGAGTTTATTGTCCAGGGTGAGTGAGGGTATTTGAAACAGTCCACTATTTCTACGGTGTCGTTGTTGATGCAGTTGGGGTTGTGGATTGTGTCAGATGGTGTTCTGGTGTTGGTGATTACAAGTTCCTTGGTTTTACTGATGTTGAGCTGAAGGTAGTTGTCAGTGCAACATTGTGTGAGGTGAGAAATGGAGTCTTGGTATGCAGATATGGAGTTATTGTCATTGAGAAGTGCAAGTACAGCAGTGTCATCAGAGTATTTGAAGTGTGTGATGATGGGTGTGGGACTGACGCAGTCATTGGTGTAGAGGGTGAAGAGGAAGGGGCTTAGGACACACCCCTGCGGGGCGCCGGTGTTAATTGTGGTGAGTGGTGATGTGACTGTATTAATCTTGACGGCTTGTGGTCACTGAGGAAGTTGTGGATCCAGTGGATGAGGGTCGGGGGGACGTGCAGGTGGTGGAGTTTGTTGATCATCAGGTGGCGTTGGATGGTGTTGAAGGCAGAACTGAAGTCAATGAAGAGTAATCTGGCGAAGTTTGTAGGTGTTTCAAGATGTTGGAGGAGGGAGTGGAGGAGACATGCCACAGCATCCTCCGTCCCTCTCCTGGCCTTGTAGGCAAACTGGTGGCTGTCCAGCTGTGGGCTGACAGCTAGGAGGAGGGTTCTGAGGATCAGTTTTTCCAGGCATCTCATGATTATTGAGGTGAGTGCAACTGGCCGGTAGTGGTTGAGTTCGGAGGGGCGGGGTTTCTTGGGTATTGGTATGAAAGTAGAGTAGTTTTCAAGGCATTTCAAGGAAGGAGTGGTAGCTCCCAAATTGACCCAGTACAAAAGGCACCAATAAATTGTTGGGGAGGGTCATGTGTTTTTTCTCAATCACTTTGGAGGGTCATAGAAAAAAAATTCTTGCTGGCGAGGGAGGGTGACGTCTTTTTTGACTAACGCTCCCAAAACTCCTCCGGTGACCTCTTAAATAAATAACGAACAGTCCCTAAATCATTTTTTTTGCATTTCTCCCACTGCATTTTTTGGTGTTTGCAGGCGTTGTTCCTACCATTTGCCATAGCCCTTTTGGTTTCAGCATACCTTTTCGTTGCACTGGGCAGGTAGTCTCTGCCGACCTACGGAAACGCTAGTGAACTATCGTGTTCCATTTTCGTATAGGCTATACGACAAGAATTTAAAACTATACTTTCACCCCTGCTTATCACCTGGGCTGAAAAGGATTTTCTTGGTTAGCACTTCAAAAACATAAATGTAGGCTATTCCACCTCATCAGTCTCTTGTGTTTAATGCATGTAGCCATGGTACATTTTGAAGAATTATTTTCATTCCTTATGAGACCAACCTTACAGTACATGGCTTTTCGCAGATTTATTTTGGAACAATCCTGCCCTTTGATAAAAAAAACACAACATGTTTATTTGTGTAAGTTATGAAGTTATTTCTGACACTTGCATTGTGTTTATATACTGCATGAAAGTTCATCCCAAATGAAAGCTTATAGGCTACCTGCACAGACTTACCACTAGGGGGCATGCTGTCCCTATTCTTGTTCATTCTGTCAAAGTAACTGTTTTAGACTTGATTTAGATTTAGTGTTATATAATTTGTATTTTAGTATATTCTTTATCTTCTACTGTCCTTATTGCTTAGTTATGTTTTTTATATTATATACTTTTAATTATTTTTTCTGCTGTTAGTGAATGTTGTGTGTGATGTCTGTATATGCTACTGAGACCTATTTCCCCTTGGGGATCAATAAAGTATCTATCTATCTATCTATCTATCTACTAACCACAAGAGTATCAAGTTCTCAGCCACACTGTCACCCTTTTCACTCTTGTAAAGGTAAGGCCTTTCAACTCTGAAAATAACTGAAAATAACTAACTGTACGACTGACCTGACCTAGGCCTACCATGATAATATAATTGTAACTCTTTAGTGTTATCGGGTATTTATTTATGTATTTATTTATGCATTCTTTGTCATATAGAGCACTGCATTTAATTTAATTTTGGATTAATAATAAAAACGAATCACAATATCAAACTAAAGCTAAACCATGGCATTTTGTAGGAGTCTAAGCAAACATGCTAAAAGACAACTGAACATTTACATTTAATCTTTTTAAATATAAAACATACATTGTGTGAGGTTAATTTCATCATATCTTAGTCTTTGCTCAACCCTTAATATTTATGGATAGTTTTGTTAAAGATTGCTTTTTAAAAGTGCAGTGATCTGTTCAATGCATAAAAAACAAATGTAGCCTAATACATTATGGAAAAGGAGGGGTCCAATGAGAATCCTAACCAATAGTGTTTCAGAGAAAATTGAATTCCATTTGTGGTGGTTGGTTTGCAGAATTAACTTTTTAACAAATTAGCACAGCGTGGTTATGATGCTAACCAGATTTAAGCACAATTTAGGCTAGTACAACCTGGAAAATCATTGTGTGGTGGTCAATGTTGATGTGATGAGCCACCACAAATAAGTCAATGTGGGAAACACTGAATAGTTGTCCAAAGCCCTGAGCTCTTTGGCGTTTGGTCATAGCTAAAATGTTCTATGGACATACTTTCAAAATTTATTATGATAAGTCCCCGATATCAATGTGCTATGAAAACTGTATATCGCGCGCGTGTGTGTGAATATTGTACAAACATTTTATCATACGACAGTCTGACAGTAGGCTACTTTCTTCAAGACAAAGTGGATGTAATAATCTAATCACACCATCAGACGGGTGGGTACGAAGCTTTCAAGCGCTGAAAACGAGAGGATGTCTCAAGCCGGGTGTCATAATCTTGGGTTCATAGCCTACACCAGACAGAGAGAACGACCAAGAGTAAGATACCGCTCGCCATGAATTCAATTCTCTGTTTTTCCACGTTAATTTTCACCATCAGTGAGTAGCCTATACACCCGATCTGGAGTTTGATCATGAGAATCGCACAGTAGTAGGCCTATACTCTTTCAGCGGCACGTCACTGTTTTCGTGCCGTCTCCTACAAATATTTTGATTGATAGATAGTAATCATTTGCTTTCTTTTTTTCCAGATATCAGACATGTTGTGGCTGATCCGAGTGATTTTGTGTTTGCTGTTACCGGGTCCACTGTTTCCATCTACAGCCAGCTACAGACCTCAGCACACAATCCGGTTATTATCTGGTACCACGAGAGCCCTGTGGGAGACATTGATATGCTCTGTCTTTTCACCCAGTCTTCACTGAGTTTTGAGCGTGGCCGAGGAACACTTCCAGACGCTTCGGGTAAAACTTCACTGACTCTCTGGAACTCCACAATGTCAGACGCAGGACGTTACTTCGCCACCCTGCATATCAATAGGAAGAGGACGCACGTTAGCGGCTCCGCGCAGTATTTGGTTGTAACAGGTAGGTCAGTTTTTTTTTTTTTACAAATGCGCATAATATAGTCTACGAATGTGTGTATTCAAGCATTCGTTTTGGTTGACCTTGACCAGCAGAGACCTAGGCTATTCTAGCTATCTAGAGGTCTGATACCTAGGCTGCCAATGATTAAAATCACGCGAAATGCTTTTTTTCTGTTGAAAGTTGTACAAAAACATAAACTAGGCCTAATGCATTGTTATTATATAATGCAATGTGTGCACTGTTTGAATTAGCCTAAACTTAACGCGTGCGGCATTTGGTTATTTTCCTGAAGAAATAACGCAAATGCGTAGGCTAAATATTATTTTGACAATGTTATCAGCTTCTGATTCTTTCTTTTTCTGTTGCCAGACCCTTCTGGCCCGGCCATGCGTTTGTACCGCGGGGCTGATGACCTTGGCTCTCCCTTGTTTTTCTGTGAGGTGACCGGGGCAGGTGCGAACTGGAGCGATCCGTATTGGCAAATCAAGGCAAACGGATCAGTGAGCACGCTGGACGGTATGACAGCAAAACGGATTGGCGCTGATGGAGTCTTCACGCGATGGTCCATCATCAGACTCAACTCTACACTTGCTGTGACATGTCTGTGTCACCAAAAGAACGGGACACGCGTTCTCTTCAGCTCCAATGAAGTAGACACGCGTAATGGTAGGGGTTTTAGTCATGCTTGGACTATTGATAGGCTACTTACCCCATTATTCTTTAATCTTTAATCTTTTTATGGTTGGATGTTGTTGATGCCGTTTAGATTTTGTGCTAATCTCTGGTGTGGGCTATCTAAATACCCTGTCTGAATTAAAACAAAACAAAAAGTTTGTGTGTGTAGTCTATGCCTTGTTGGGAAAGAGGGTAGGTGACACGCTAAAAAACATGCTTTGGCCTACTGTTTTATTCCAACAGGGGCAACTGCGTGTGACTGGCTGGTTTTCCTCAGTCCTCCGTGTCTTCTCCTGTTTCTGCTCACAATGGCGGCAGCCATCCTCTGGACACGGAGACTCCGCCGACTCAGAGCTGCATGATGCAAAGCAGAACATTTGAAACCTGCGATGTGTGGAACGCAACGTCTTTCATTCCTTACATTGTATAACTATCAGTTGAAATACCCCTCTCCTTCCTTTGCCAGCAAAAAAAGACACATAACCTACTGTTACTAAAGTGCAAAAGCTTGGGGCGGGGATATTTTGTAAAGATGTAGGCTAGAATGAAATTTCCCTCACGGGATCAAGAGATGCAGAATGTTACATGTGATGTAAATCATAAGGTTAGATAAATTGAAGATATTGTTGGAAAAATAATGTATTATTGGTGTTTTTTTACATTGGAATTGCTTTCATTTCTGTTAAAATAAAATGTATCAGGCCTGTAAAGGTGTTATTTAACACAATTAAATGTGGCTGTGACAGTAGCCTAACGGAACAATTCTCTGGGTTTCCTGTAAACAAAATAACAGCAACACCTTTTGTACAAACCTTTGATGGCCTACTTGTTTTCAGAACACCACAGCCTCATCACCCACCACCACCCACTGTCTTCTTCATGGGTGACTGTGGGAACTTGCACATATATTTTGGCGCGACATTGCAGACGCACCGTCCCACACAGATCAACTACTTCACTTACTTTTGGCACATTTGAATTTCCAGTCAAATCAGGTGAAATATTGTAAATACACCAATTGTTTCTGACTGGTCTAAATCAAGTTGATGTTCGATAACATAGCCTAAAAATAAGGGCATTTGACATACTCTAGGTCATAAAATACAGAAGTCGTAAAATAAAGTAGACAGCCTACGAACAATATCGTTCATTTACAAGAGATATAAGCCTAATTGCAAAAATAAGTGAATACGCCTGTTAGGCTAACTTTTGTTGTGTCACTATCAGACACTAAGATCTAAGGTTCTCAGTCTCCATCAGGGTGAAAACTGTGTTTATAATCTAGCACGGTCTTGAAGAAAATGGACATGGAAACCACATTGCTTGAACAGACCAATTCATGACAGGCTTCCAAATGTCATCCAACAGTGCTATTGTTTTCTAAATGTGGTTTCATCCAACAGTGCTATTGTTTTCTAAATGTGGTTTCATCCAACAGGTATTGTTTTCTACCATCGGTGTCAAAGGTGTCTGCAGACCACAAGGGCTATTACGCAGCTTTTATGTTACGTGGACAAATCGACCCTAATTTGCGCAGCAGACAGACACAGATTTAGTCAAAACAATATGGCCATATTAGGCATAGCCATTTTCATCCTTGTCTTTATCCTTGGTAAGTCATTTTGCGTTGTTATCATATTTAAGCCTATATCTTTCTGGATGCAGCAGTGTTAGTCTATTGGTTGAGGTTAAATTTGATTGTCTAACGAACATAGGCCTATACAGGCTAAAAAACTTCAACCAATTGTTTAATTTATTTTTGCAGATTACTCTGCGTGTGAGAGGAGGTTAATACTTGCAAAGGTTGGTGAAGATGTTTCAATTACCTGTCCTTGCCCGACATTCATACCGTGTGAGGCTAATTTCATTCGCTGGATGAAAGTCGCTGTGAATGGCAGTGTGACAATTATAAACACCGGCTGTGGACAATCTTGTCGAATCTCTCAGAAAATTGTCAACAATTCCCAAATTGAGTTGACTATTCAACGGGTGACGAGAGATGATGAGGGGCGATATTACTGTGACAAGAACACGGCATCGGTTCTCACATTTAGAGGAAAGGCTACATATCTTCAAATTAAAGGTAAGAAAGTCAATAAACCGATGGATTAAAGGCAGGGATATATAACTAGGCAAAATGTCTTTCAGTCACATCGAAGCCTTATTGGTTTTTACCTGATAATGGTGTTTCAGATGAGAGCTGGAGCAACAGGAGTGAAGTGACTTTGTTGAGAGAATTCAAAAGATCTACAATGAAACCAAATTTATATGAGCTTCAACATGGATCTCTGCTATGCCTTGTGACTGGTTTGCTCTCTCCGAATATCATCATCATGTGGCATTCATCCCACGGACGAGTGGCATCTGGTCAGACCTGGGTATCTGACACAAGCAAAGGGTAACAAAATAGCTATATATAGCTATCAGTGAATTAATTTGCATACATTTTAATGTAACCTCTGTCCTCTGAATACTGAGAAATCCTCAAATTGCATAAAATCAATTTCATCCTAAGAATACAAGCCATTTTATCAGCGTTATGGATGTGACATGAAATGGACACACTTTTGTGAGAGATTACAGGTTTTCTACAAACTCTGTGAATTTTTAAGGAAACTGCCGAAACTATGATATATGTAGCATGAAGGAGACTTGAATGAACACAAAAAGTGTGTTTTTGAAACTATGCGTCATTTTCGTAATGCATTATGTAGGAAAAACTGGCGTTATGGATGTGACGGTTTCACGTTATGGATGGGACGTGTCTGAACCAGTCCTCGACAAACTACATAAAACACATAATTAAGTAGTGAATTTTGATATGAAACAATTGAAATAGTAATCATGAAAAACTAGCAATGAAAGTATTGCTTCCTCAGTGCCCACTAAGATCCACAGGAAGAATCAGGACAACAAGTCATTTAAAATATAAAAGGAATTAATTTTTTTCTTTTACCGTCATCAATTTTGGTTAGTGATTCCCGGGTTACTGAAACACCAGGGAACATGATACTTGGTGGCCACTCCCATAAATAACTAGCCCTACCTGAACCGTTGCACCCAAGATGACAAAATATTTATGGTATGTTAGTCTCAAGAGCCCGCATTAACCTAACCCATACCCACTCATTTGTGATTTGCACACATAAAGTACATGCACGCGCACGTGCACACATGCACATGCACACACACGCACACACACACACACACGCACGCACAGTCGCACACATACAGACAGGCAAGCACACACACACATAAACACATACAGACAGGCAAGCACACACACACACACACATATGAATGCAGACACATAAACACACACACACAGGCACGCATACGCATGTGCGCATGCAAACACATGCACACACACACACACACACACACATAAACACACAAACACAGGCACGCAAACGAACATGCGCACATGCACACACACACAGACACACACAGACACACTCTTATAAACAAAAGCAAACTAACATATACACACACTCATTTACATGCACATGAGTTGCAGGAGTAGGAGATGGAGACAAATTGACAAGCGTGATTTATTTTTGCGAAGAGAATATGCAGGACTGAGAGGCGGTCATATTTTGTACCGCTATGTGGTACATCTAGTTTATTGCTGCCGTTACTCATGTTACTCTGTGGGTATTAGTTACAGAGGACCTGACACTCCAAATGCTGGCATATCGCGTCATTTAAAATGAAACTGTGTTAAGCAGACATGAACGGCAGGCTGAACAGATCTGCAACAGAAGGAGGATGCTATGTTAACTCCAGCTGCAAAGTCAGCCATCTTCACCAGCTAACACGATAATCCAGTTACTGTACAACAACAGCATGACAGTTACGGGAAGATAATGGCTCAGATTTTTATTAGGCCACTTGAAAATAGGCTATGGCTAGGCTAATCTCTGGAGGTATTTTAATATTATGTTTGTTTTGCTAATGCTTAGGCGAGGCCTCCCTGTGGTTTTCATCAACCTAATAATCTTTGAAATGTCAATTGTAAACACTAAGGTGAAATGCATTGAAACTGACATGCCAGAACAGACGTTTTATCGGCTTTGAGGTATAATAAAGTCTCCAGTCTTGTAAATTTACATAATGTAACATCCATAACGTCACATCCATAACGCACCATTAAAGGTTTTAAAAGTAAGAAAGGGGCACAATTTGGTTATCACACTTTACATTGATATAAATCAGCTTTGCACAGACACTATGGGCATTGTCACATCAACACTGTATGTGTAGCATAAACTTTTCCTATAAAACGTTATGGATGTGACATGGCCATGGAACTTGCTGACTTAAAAACAAAAGCCTTACAAATGTAAGGAGTTGCGCTCTTAAAGGCAAGCTGAGCATAGACATTGCTCTACCATTCCCTTGTCAATGTGGAATTTGTCAAATTACACAATTTGTTTGAACCTTGGGTCTATTTATCCACTTTTTAAATATGTATAATATTACCATGTGAAAAATGTTGTTTCTGGTATGGTTGCACACCATATTTATGATGTGAAAAGAGTGTCATTCTCCATCAAATTCAATCAGATCAGTTACAGACAATAAAATATAGACCTAAATGAAGATTTTAACAACAGTTCTATTTGTGTATGCACGACTTTTTTTCCATGGTAAGGATGACCTTTGCATGGAATTGCCCTATGAACGCTACATCATTCACAGAATTATACAGCCAAAATAACAAATATAATTATTCTATTATTATTATTATTATTATTATTATTATTATTATTATGCCTGTTGTTGTTATTAGTAGGCCTAGAAGAAGAAAGAGAAATTAGACTGAATAATTATTGATTATAGTTATTTTCTATTTTCTTGCCTACTAAAAATTTCTGTGTTATAGCATCACAATTATCAAAATGTGAGGCTATGCACAACTGGATCAAATTCTAGCTGCACAACAGGATCAAAGACTTCTATTTGAAGACTTCTATTTATTGATTAAATATGTTTATCACCAGACATCTGTAAATAAGAATTGTGGTTTTGATATCAGAAATGCAGTAGTTTATGCAGTAGTTTATTATATAGATTTGTTAATAAAATAATACGTTTTTCCATAATTTATTGATGAAGCCATTGAGGCTTTTGAAGAAAAGAGATAATGTGTTTCCTGTCTGTTCATTCTAAAATAGTTTCACTGCTGGAAGCCGGCTACAAATAAATGTGACCACTGGCAAGAACCTCCACATTACCCAGAATGCCAAGGGGCCTGGAGAGGAATGGTGGTGTGAGGTGCATCATGACAACTTCACATTGAGTGCCATGTCTTCTCTGGACAATAATACAGGTAACATCTCTTTACTACCTGAGGTCTTTCTAGACGTAACTGAGATGAACTAATGCCCCCCCGATGTCATAAGGTCCACTGATGTTCCTGAGTGGTGTTCTGTGTTCTGTGTGATGTTGTGTGAGGTCTGTGATGTCTGTGAGGTCTCCTGAGTGGTCTGTGTGATGTTCCTTCTCCAGTTCCAGAGTGGTGTTCTGCTGTGTGTGATGTTCCTTCCGCAGTTCCAGAGTGGTGTTCTGCTGTGTGTTTTCCAGAGTGGTGTTCTGTTGTGTGTGTTCACTGTTCCAGAGGGGTGTTCTGCTGTGTGTGATGTTCCTTCTCCAGTTCCAGAGTGGTGTTCTGCTGTGTGTGTTCCAGAGTGGTGTTCTGCTGTGTGTGTTCCAGAGTGGTGTTCTGCTGTGCTGTATGCGGTCGTGTCTCTTGTCCTGCTGTGTGTGTTTTCTCTGGTCCTACTCACCTCTCACTGGTTCCTGCACTCACACAGAGGTTTGCTGCACATAAGGGAAACACGCAATGTCAAGAGCTCTTTCATAATCTTATCATTACAATGTATTGAAATATGCAGGAAATGTTTCTATTTTAACTGACAATGTAGGTGAAATACACATTAAGCTTTCAGACATTTGATATAAACATTATACATGATAAAGTCAAAGGTATGTACTCTCTGGCAGAATCATTGTGATGGCTAACTGAGTTTATTTATTTTCTTACTGCTCTACTGTGCAGGAGTTTCAGTCACCACCAGCTCACCTTCTCAGGTAAGATTTATGTGTGTACACAATTTTAATGTGTTTAATGTTTAAATGCCGCTCTGTCCGGCATTTTTTGCCTTATATGTTTGTCTAGTGTGTGCTGATTATTATTATTTACTGTGTTTACTCTGTAAAGCAACCTTGGGTGCTTTGAAAGGCGCTATGTAACAAATAAAAAAAAATATTATTATTATTATTATTATTATTATTTATATGTGTACACAATTTTAATGTGGTGTTTATATGTGTACACAATTTTAATGTGGTGTTTATATGTGTACACAATTATCCTGAATCCTCCGTGTTCACTCTGACAGGATGGTGCTGGCTCAGGAGCGAGATTACAGCTCACCCAACTTCCCACATCCACAGGACAACCTTCAAACAGTGGTTCAGAAGTGTACAGCGTCCTAAAATGTGGGATCAATGTGGATCAATAAAATATCTATCTATCTATCTATTCTTGAATTTCCCCTGGAGGATCAATAAAGTATCTATCTATCTATCTATCTATCTATCTATCTATCATGTGTTATGTTCATTTGAATAGTGTGTTTGATGAGTCAGAAAGCAATGCTTTGGAAGAATACTGATTGTGTTTGTGTGTTTCATCAGATCATTCTCACAATACAGTGTCTTCATCTGCTCATCAAGTAAGTGTGTGAGTGTTTCAGAACAGTGGTGTGTGGGACAGAGCTAAGATAGACGTTTCTAATTTGCCTTTCTGAGTGTTTCTGTTCACTCCCTCTCTCTAGAGTGATGTGTCAACCAGTGTGACATACTCTGCCCTGAGCTTTCAGCAGCCGCCACCAAGACCTGGGAGACGACGCAGAGAGAAAAACAGAGACTGGCACGCTCACATTTACAGCACAGTTCACACTCATGACACGTGAATGATTTGGTGAATTAAGGCGATAAAAAGAGAAATACAAAGGCACCGGACCACAGGATGCTCTGCAAGAGTGCAAGCTTTACAATTTACTCTCACTTACTCTCACTTCAAATAATTACTTTAAAGTCAATATTCTGTATGATATTGCGCATTGGTTACTTGGTCAAAATTGCACTCCATGGATGAAAATAAACATGTTAAACAACAGAGATGCTTCTTCTGACAATTTTTTTACATGTTGCACGAGCGACAGAGTAGGCCTACTATAAATGTCAGTTAAGCGTGAGACCCTGCAGAGAAATCAGGTAAAAAAAAAAAACATAATGTAGTCCGTGTTTGAAACATAACAGAATTATACAACAGAATGTGTCAGTAGCCTGTGTGGGTGACCACAGCAAATGAGACTGTGGGTGAGAGAATGACCACAATGAAAACATATCTCACAGGTTTCTTGTGCACAAAACAATGAAAACATATCTCACGGGTTTCTTGTGCACAAAACAATGAAAACATATCTCACAGGTTTCTAGTGCACAACACAATGTCAACACCCCCTGTGATAGCTTAATGGTCTGTTTGTTCTCTTTCTGTTATAGTCAACCCACTCCCACCCACCTTGGTGAGCCTGCACACTGAAGGCGATAAAGACGTGTCTAACCATGCATAGGCCATCTTCACCATAACCAGCTGTCCTCACCATACTAATGCACATTCTTTTCCTCTTTCAAGTCAAACACATATCTTGGCAAGCTGCATGAACTTGCACATTTGTGCATTGCACCTTTGCACATGCCACGGGCAAGTAAAACACCACAAGATGTCACTCTGTGACCACCAGTGCTCATGTGTCTCTATCTCAGGAAAGGGTCGTCTGCATGACTACTGCATGCCTATACATATAATAATGCACTATAATGTTCATTTGTGTATTTATTTACTTGTTTATTTATGGGGGGGGTTACACAAAACAAAATTACACCAAAAATCTTAATTTCCATTTGGGTGGATCTGAACTCAAGATTGCTAGTCTGGCTGTGACCTGCTAATTCTCAAAAGAAATACTTCATTGACTTCTTTAGGGGGTATGGAAAGGAGAAAGAATGTGAATTTTCATCTGCCTATTTTTCTCCAACACGAAGATGGAAAGAAAACAGATTGACCAACTGATGCAAAAATCAATAAGCTGTTGATAAATGTATGACTTGTTTGGTAGAAAAATAAAATCCTTAGGCCTACTTCTCTTAAAGTTCTTTCAATAGCCGACCTCAACAGCTGTTTTAAAATACTATGTCCACCATTATTTAACTTATCAAAACCAATCTAAAGGAAAACCAATGTCTACACCTCTCAGAATTAAGAAGTGGTGGCATCCACCAGCACAACTGACTTCCTAACATATTAAAGGAACACTGTGTTAGTCCGGCAGCACAACTGACTTCCTAACATATTAAAGGAACACTGTGTCAGTCTGGCAGTGCCACCACTTGCTTAGCTTGGCATAGTGAATGGAATCTTTTATCGCCGGATAGCATGTCCTGTGAGCCAACAACAACAAAAAAAGTCCCTAATTACTTCTTGTGGCCTACATACTCACAACGAGTACAAATGCCAATGCAGATTAAGACGAGGCGATTTCCTAAGCAGAATCTAAAATACCCCACTGAGGCTCCTTATTTGTTTGTTTGCCAGTGGTTATAAGTTTGCTTTTGTTGAGCTTCTACTGCTCAGAGTAAATGACTTCACATCCATTATGCCAGCACCATCTTCATCATCCAAGTGAACTACAATGTGCTTCAAATGCATAGCTTTGTTAGCATAGCTTAGCTTGGCAACCTTTTCATTATTATTTTATGTCATGTTTAATTTACAATGAAGAAAAAGTTTTTGACATTGTCCTAAACCCTTCAAAGGCTCTCTAGAGTTCAATACCATGTAGACTTCAGGGCGCTAAGAGTCTAAAGAGAGTGCTTACGGTCTACTGAAGTGTCTTTGTCCATGATCAAGATAATACCAGACTTGTGTGATTCAGAGGTTTTGCGCAATGTTGAAGTTCCTGCCTCTGTCACGTCTTCAGCCTTGACCTGATCATCTGCTTTTCTGCAACACAGTCATTTACACCAATAATCTGGTATATCTGTCTATACGACCCACGGGCTTTGCTGTTCTTGAGGCCGATTATGTTGTGGGTTGATCAGCTTTTCTCCCAGGTGCACTGTCTACTAAAATTTCTGAAGAACTCACTCTCTGCATGATCACAATAATATCAGAATTGTGTGATTCCGAGGTGTTGTGCAATGTTGAAGTTTCTGCCTCTGTCACGTTTGTCATGTCTTCAGCCCTGACCTATTCGTCTGCTTGTACGCAGCACTTGTACGTGCAAATAATCTCTTGTTGCATTTATGTCTATAAATGGCAGGCGTCGGGCATGCTGTGGTGCTCTTGAGGCTGGTGTTGTTTGTTCAGGATGTTGGCTGGTTTTACTGAGGTCATCTGAAAAAGTGTGAAAGAGAGTGTGTGTAAGACAGTCCTGCACTTGACTTGACTTAATTGTAGCTCCTTTCCTTATCCTCTACCAGCAACCCTTCGCTCAACACCATCTACAGGCCGATGAGTGTACAGTCACTAAATGTACACATAAATTAATTTATTTTATACCTTATTTCATACCTATACCTAATCCTAACCCTAACCCTAACTTGTTATGACAAAAACCGAATGACACTTAATGACAGAGGCGTTATGTCATAATCGTTTATGACTTCTTTATGACATGTTCATGACAGTGTCATGTCACTCTTATGTCGATACTGTCAAGTAAAGTGTAACCAAAATGTCTTCATCCTCGGTGCCATGGTTCAGGTAGTTATTTAGGAAAAACTGCATTTTTTGGGTTTCGGGGGGCCCAGTGCGGGAGGGGGGGGAGGCCCCCGGGGACCAAACGGAATTTTTCCGTAAAAGTCTAGTGGAGCTACATGTCCACTTAATTTCATGTGCCCCGGTGTTTCAGTGTCCTGGTTATCATTGACCAAAAATTCAGTGGCGGTCATGATAACTAGCCCATATTTGAGACTTAAATTATCCAAGTCTTTTGTGAAAGTTTTACTACATAGTAGTACATAGTGTATAAACCATACTACATAGTAGTACATAGTGTACTACTTTTTCTTTTTCATTCTCCACTCTGGGAAGCCCCACCTGTCCCCTATTGCCCCAGCAAGATGATAATGACATTAAAACATTATAGGCCTATTCATTCTATGGTTCCATGTTACATTTCCTTCCGGTGCCCTGCATCTGATGTATGCTGATCTCTGTTTATATGCAGTTGTTTTGTTCTAAGTGTATGATCATTATCGTCAATGAGGAAAAGCGTTTAAAAAAGGCACAAAAATACACATTTCCTCCTATTCATCGTGCCCCACCTGCCATGTCACTGCCCTTTGAGAAGCATGGGATAGGCTATACTAGAGGCCATGGGATAGGCTATACTAGAGGCCATGGGATAGGCTATACTAGAGGCCAGTTCAGTGGTATGGTAGGCCATATAGCCTGAATAGTGGTGCATTCAGATGTGTTATGCAGAGATGGTCCTATAGCTATTATCCAAGTTTACATCAAAAAGTCTATTTGGACGAAATTTAAACAGTGACGAAAAGTGAAATCCATAACTGGGAAACTGTTCCCCAAATCTTCCCCAAGTTTGTTGTTCCCACATGAGATGGCATTCACGTTGACTCTCTCACTGGGAAACATATCCCTTGAACACACCAATAGTAGGCCTACCTCTCTGTTCTTTAGAAATGTCATTGTTTGTGAGTGTCTATACATTCTTATACTGTTTTTGTCTGCATAGCCTAGGCTACAAGGTTTTGTTTTGATATCGCTTTTGCTTTCTGTTGGAGATTTATTTTGGTTATGAACCTGGTTCTCATGGAAATAAGGGCAACGCCCACTGGCTGCGTCTGACCAAAGTCAGCCTTTACCAGGAAGGTTCCCCCTTTTCTTCCAGGAAGTCCTGGTCTAGATGGCAGCAAAACCAGTTCAACGCAGTTATGTAAGGGATGGTGTGTGTGTGTGTGTGCGTGCGTGCGTGCGTGCGTGCGTGTGTGTGTCGTGCGTGCGTGTGTGTGTGTGTGTGTGTGCGTGCGTGCGTGTGTGTGTGTGTGTGTGTGTGTGTGTGTGGAAGTCAGTGGCAGAAAAAGAAAGTGATTAGGTATTACTGTAAAGAGATGAGATGAGCTATGAGAGATAATAAGAGAGTTTCAGTGCATGTGTGATAAAGTTCACTCTCATGCTGATCTACTTGTTCACTCTCATGCTGATCTACTTGTTCACTCTCATGCTGATCTACTTGTTCACTCTCATGCTGATCTACTTGTTCACTCTCATGCTGATCTACTTGTTCACTCTCATGCTGATCTACTTGTTCACTCTCATGCTGATCTACTTGTTCACTCTAAAGCTGATCTACTTGTTCACTCTCATGCTGATCTACTTGTTCACTCTCATGCTGATCTACTTGTTCACTCTCATGCTGATCTACTTGTTCACTCTCAAGCTGATCTACTTGTTCACTCTCATGCTGATCTACTTGTTCACTCTCAAGCTGATCTACTTGTTCACTCTCATGCTGATCTACTTGTTCACTCTCAAGCTGATCTACTTGTTCACTCTCATGCTGATCTACTTGTTCACTCTCATGCTGATCTACTTGTTCACTCTCATGCTGATCTACTTGTTCACTCTCATGCTGATCTACTTGTTCACTCTCAAGCTGATCTACTTGTTCACTCTCATGCTGATCTACTTGTTCACTCTCAAGCTGATCTACTTGTTCCTCTCAAGCTGATCTACTTGTTCACTCTCATGCTGATCTACTTGTTCACTCTCATGCTGATCTACTTGTTCACTCTCAAGCTGATCTACTTGTTCACTCTCATGCTGATCTACTTGTTCACTCTCATGCTGATCTACTTGTTCACTCTCAAGCTGATCTACTTGTTCACTCTCATGCTGATCTACTTGTTCACTCTCATGCTGATCTACTTGTTCACTCTCAAGCTGATCTACTTGTTCACTCTCATGCTGATCTACTTGTTCACTCTCATGCTGATCTACTTGTTCACTCTCATGCTGATCTACTTGTTCACTCTCATGCTGATCTACTTGTTCACTCTCAAGCTGATCTACTTGTTCTTCACTGCTCTATGACATCATACATGAAGGATCACATTCACATCCAGTTGATAAAAGTTACATGTATTCCATATGAGTCCACGGTGAAGTTAGTTTCACTTTGCATATGAGTTCAAATAATAGGCGAGTGCAGATGCGTGTAGGCTATGCTAGTCACAAACAGGTTTTAGTAAAGCAAGGTTTACTGGAATTCCTCTGTTCCATACATGGACTTCTCGCATGCAAACAGATTCCTTCAAATGCGCGGCTGTCAAAATACCAAAGTTGCACTGCTTGCTGTTAAAGGGAATGGGAGATGTCACTCTCATTGGGTTAAAGCAGCGGTTTTCAATAGGCAGGGCATGGGCCTATTAATGTAGCGGAGGCGACCTGAACTAGCATGCTAGTTGCGCGTGTAAAACCTCACAGCCCTAACCTTAAGAACGCTTCTAACCGCTGAGTTGGAAGTCTGGGCTTTTAGCACACACACACACACACTATGTGTTTACTAGTGATTGTACATGACAGTGTACAGTAGCAGAACCAGTAACCATAACCATGACCATAGACATATTGTGATAAGAATGCATGCAGCATTCCCAAAAGCATAACAGTGAGTTATCATTGGTGTTCTGGACATCAGAAGGTTTGTTTATAACTGGTCATCTGTGCTCTGGACAAAGAGATCAGAAGCCAAGTTATTGGTTTCTGAGATTCACAGAACTAAGAACACCATATTTAGAAAAGAATAACATATTTTATTTTATATATATAAGTTGACTTGACATTAATATAAATACTGAAATATCTGTAATATGTACACAAACTATTTTTAATAGTCACTTTCTTTTTCATTTCCACAACCAAGGGCTACTGACTCCTGGGTCTGAGTTGGGGTGTGGTAGCCTGGGGCTAAATTAGCACGGTAGTAGTGCTGCTACTGGGTCTGAGTTGGGGTGTGGTAGCCTGATTAGGTCCTAAATTAGCACGGTAGGAGCATGTACTTAAGTAAACAATAGTCCCATATCCAATTCATTAAAGAAGATATCAATGTCTCTGTCCAAAGAGAAAGTCTCAATGGGCCATGGCTGCTCTCATAAAGGCTGGTTGTTGACTGAGAGTTACTGACGGGTGCACAGGCTGTGGTCCCATCCACTTCTCACCTGCAACACATGACAAAGACACGATTGGAGAAATAGACATGGAAGATTTGAATACGGCTAAAGGTGATGAGTCATGGAACAACCTTTTGAGCAATGTTGCTGGGCAACCACATAACCAGTTCCATTTATTCTGATTGGATAACCATGATGATTTGCCTACTGATGATTAAAGTTCTCCAGAAAAGAAAGTGTTGCCCAGTATCAATGGGAACATGCCAGAACCACAATAATGAGGAACATTGCCCAGCACCATTGCTCAAAAAGTTGCCCCATGTATCATCAGTTTACCATCTGTGCAAGATATCGATATGATCAACTCATTTTGACAATACTAAAACTCTAAATGCTTAGTTAACAAATACTACCAAGTGGGTTTTACTGACCGAGACAGTGAGCCATTAGTTCAAATCTGTCTGATCCAAAGAAGATTTTGGCCTCTCCGTTTACATGGCAGACTGTGAGGGGAAATCCAAAACCCTAAGAAGACATTAAGGAGGGGTGGTAAAAAAAGACACTGTGAGCAATGGTATATCAGAAAAGAATATCTTTAGTAGAGCCTGACCAATAATCGAGAAACTGTTTCTTTACTAAGCCCAAAGGCCCAAAAGTACTTTTACAAGGTCAGCCTATATGAACAAATGAATAAAATCACAGATGAAACTGGTAGTCCATCACAAGTCTCTGTCATGTATAGGTGTGTCATTAACCACATTAGTACTAATCACTATACATTTGGGAAACTATCATGGTTCAAACCATGGTTCAAGATAGTACTATATTGGTCTGACTTGGTTTTGGGAAACAGTTAGATGTTGGTTAGTTGAACAATGCATCGTACCATGTTAGTTCAAAGCTAGCCTCCATAGTTGTACGAGAAACACATTTCTGATACTTAGATAAAGTAAAGTTTTACACAGGCAAATCACAGTGGATTTAAAGGAACACCCGTTGGTTTCGTGTAGATGTGGCCTTAGATAAAGTAAAGTTTTACACAGGCAAATCAAAGTGGATGTAAAGGAACTAACCCCATAATCAAGGGCTTCTTGGGTAGTTGTCCACACCTTGTCCTTGATTGCCTTACTCTGAGACATTTCCAGTAATTCTTGTACCTTCTTGTCAGATAGTCCAGCATTTAGACCCACCTGTGGTGAGAAAAACATGTATGCAAATCAACATATCAGATAATAATAATAATAATATGTTTATTTTATATAGCGCTTTTCTCAAACCCAAGGTCGCTTAACATAGTAGAAGGAAAGCATAACAACAGACAGACAAACAATAACAAAACAATAACAATACAACAAGACAAGTTATGTGTATGGAGCTATGTGTATGGAGCTATGTGTATGGAGCTATGTGTATGGAGCTATGTGTTGGGTGTAGAAGAGAAGTGATCAATAAACAAAAAGGTCTTGAGATGTGCTTTGAAGAAGGTTAGATGGACAGTCACAAAGAGGTTGGGGGAGGGAGTTCCAGAGTTTGGGGGCCAAGGCACTGAAGGACCTGCCACCCAGGGTGGAGAGTCTGGTGCGGGGGATAACTAGGAGGTTTTGGTCAGAGGATCTGAGTGAGCGGGAGGGAGTGTAAGGGGTCAGGAGGTCGCAGATGTAGGGGGGAGCAAGGTTGTGGAGGGCTTTGAAGGTGAGTAGTAGTACTTTGTATTTGATCCGGGACGGAACTGGTAGCCAATGGAGTTGATGGAGAATGGGGGTGATATGTACTGATCGTCTGGTATGGGTGAGGAGCCTAGCTGCAGAGTTTTGAATATATTGTAGTCTTTGAAGGGTTTTAGTGGGGAGACCAAGGAAAAGTGAGTTGCAGTAATCTAGACGGGACATGATGAAGGAGTGGACCAAAGACTGTGCATCACTAGCAGAGAGGAAGGGTCGGAGGCGTGCAGTGTTGCGGAAGTGAAAAAAGGCAGTTTTAGTGAGTGATTTGATATGAGGATCAAAGCTGTAAACGCGCAGACATGTACACACAAAAATCACACAAACATACATCAGATATGTGATGGGTGGGACTGTTGAATCACTGATGTCAGTTATTGGTGTTCAAATTAAAAATTAACGTTAATTTAATTTAAAAAAAACAAGTTGAAAACACACACCTGACTAAACACACAGACATGTACACACAACATTCACACAAACATCAGATGTGTGATGGATGGGATATAGTGTAGCTATTAATATGGTACCTCTGCAAGAGAGCTGAGCTGGGTGATGTCTTGGCTATTACTCCAGATTCTCATCCACAGCTCCCTGGAGACCTTCTCCACCTGGGCATCTCCACCTGTCTCCTTCTCAGCCACTGCAGTCACAAAGCGCATGGCTTCCAGAGAACCTGAAAGCAAACGGCAGAAACATGTTACACAGACAAATGCAGATAAATAACTAGATGTACCGCATAGCGGTACAAAATATGACCACCGCTCAGTCCTGTACATCCGTTCCGCGAAAATAAATCACACTTCAATTTGTCTCCATATTTTACTCCATCCCCACTCTTGAAACTTTTTGTGTATGCTTGTTTGGCATGCCTGAGTGTGTGTGTGCGGCTGCACAGAAAGTAGCCTACTGGTGCTGAAAAGGTGAATAGATTGTAGAATAGCCAAAGAAGATGTAGCATTGTTATAAAACCTTTAAAATCTCTAAACAATCACAAGTAGGGCAGTTCATCACAGTTCATCCATTGCAACTGGATTGATGAAAGGTCACTTACACCTGTAGGCTACATTGTATTTGGGAAAAGCAAAAGGTATCAGCATAATGTTATTTATGTATTTATTTATTTATTTTTTATGTATTTTTAAACAAAAACATCTCTGTCAGTTCCATGCCGTTTTCAACAGCTATCAAAAACAAAGGTCATTTTTGGATGGATGGATTTTTTGTGAATGTTTCTTCTTCTACATAAGATTTTAGTCATCTTTAGTTCATGTAATACTTTATTGTCAATGCACAAATTAAGTAACAGTAGTCTGAAACGTTATTGTTAATGCACAAATTAAGTAACAGTAGCCTAGTCTGAAACGAAATGCTGTTTTACATCTAACCAGTGGTGCAAATAACTGACATGTCCAAATAGGCCTTGATGAAATGCGTCGCTAGACTGTTCATACACATTTTAACGGGCCAAAGTTGAAGAGCTTTTGTCCGTTATTGTTAGTGCAAATATAGGCTGATTCATGTTCCCTTGCATTGTTTAACATTGTTAAGAGGCCATTGTTTGCATTGAGGTCCATGGCTAGTCTGGCTTTCATCAGACCAAGCTCAATCTTTTAAGAAATCAAAAAATAAATAGCGGGCAGATCAGGCTGGGTTCACCCAGCCTAGTCCATAGGCACCCGATATTGTTTAATTTTCCGATTGAGATATACACGCTCTGTAAGGTTCCCCCTTTTCTTCCAGGAAGTCCTGGTCTAGATGGCAGCAAAACCAGTTCAACGCAGTTATGTAAGGGATGGTGTGTGTGTGTGTGTGTGCGTGCGTGTGTGTGCGTGCGTGTGTGTGTGTGTGTGTGTGTGTGTGCGTGCGTGCGTGTGTGTGTGTGTGTGTGTGTGTGTGCGTGTGTGTGTGTGTGTGTGTGTGTGTGTGGAAGTCAGTGGCAGAAAAAGAAAGTGATTAGGTATTACTGTAAAGAGATGAGATGAGCTATGAGAGATAATAAGAGAGTTTCAGTGCATGTGTGATAAAGTTCACTCTCATGCTGATCTACTTGTTCACTCTCATGCTGATCTACTTGTTCACTCTCATGCTGATCTACTTGTTCACTCTCAAGCTGATCTACTTGTTCACTCTCATGCTGATCTACTTGTTCACTCTCAAGCTGATCTACTTGTTCCTCTCATGCTGATCTACTTGTTCACTCTCATGCTGATCTACTTGTTCACTCTCATGCTGATCTACTTGTTCACTCTCATGCTGATCTACTTGTTCACTCTCATGCTGATCTACTTGTTCACTCTCATGCTGATCTACTTGTTCACTCTCATGCTGATCTACTTGTTCACTCTCATGCTGATCTACTTGTTCACTCTCATGCTGATCTACTTGTTCACTCTCATGCTGATCTACTTGTTCACTCTCATGCTGATCTACTTGTTCACTCTCATGCTGATCTACTTGTTCACTCTCATGCTGATCTACTTGTTCACTCTCAAGCTGATCTACTTGTTCCTCTCATGCTGATCTACTTGTTCACTCTCATGCTGATCTACTTGTTCACTCTCATGCTGATCTACTTGTTCACTCTCATGCTGATCTACTTGTTCACTCTCAAGCTGATCTACTTGTTCACTCTCATGCTGATCTACTTGTTCACTCTCATGCTGATCTACTTGTTCACTCTCATGCTGATCTACTTGTTCACTCTCATGCTGATCTACTTGTTCACTCTCAAGCTGATCTACTTGTTCTTCACTGCTCTATGACATCATACATGAAGGATCACATTCACATCCAGTTGATAAAAGTTACATGTATTCCATATGAGTCCACGGTGAAGTTAGTTTCACTTTGCATATGAGTTCAAATAATAGGCGAGTGCAGATGCGTGTAGGCTATGCTAGTCACAAACAGGTTTTAGTAAAGCAAGGTTTACTGGAATTCCTCTGTTCCATACATGGACTTCTCGCATGCAAACAGATTCCTTCAAATGCGCGGCTGTCAAAATACCAAAGTTGCACTGCTTGCTGTTAAAGGGAATGGGAGATGTCACTCTCATTGGGTTAAAGCAGCGGTTTTCAATAGGCAGGGCATGGGCCTATTAATGTAGCGGAATGACCTGAACTAGCATGCTAGTTCTTGGCGTGTAAAACCTCACAGCCCTAACCTTAAGAACGCTTCTAACCGCTGAGTTGGAAGTCTGGGCTTTTAGCACACACACACACACACTATGTGTTTACTAGTGATTGTACATGACAGTGTACAGTAGCAGAACCAGTAACCATAACCATGACCATAGACATATTGTGATAAGAATGCATGCAGCATTCCCAAAAGCATAACAGTGAGTTATCATTGGTGTTCTGGACATCAGAAGGTTTGTTTATAACTGGTCATCTGTGCTCTGGACAAAGAGATCAGAAGCCAAGTTATTGGTTTCTGAGATTCACAGAACTAAGAACACCATATTTAGAAAAGAATAACATATTTTATTTTATATATATAAGTTGACTTGACATTAATATAAATACTGAAATATCTGTAATATGTACACAAACTATTTTTAATAGTCACTTTCTTTTTCATTTCCACAACCAAGGGCTACTGACTCCTGGGTCTGAGTTGGGGTGTGGTAGCCTGGGGCTAAATTAGCACGGTAGTAGTGCTGCTACTGGGTCTGAGTTGGGGTGTGGTAGCCTGGGGCTAAATTAGCACGGTAGGAGCATGTACTTAAGTAAACAATAGTCCCATATCCAATTCATTAAAGAAGATATCAATGTCTCTGTCCAAAGAGAAAGTCTCAATGGGCCATGGCTGCTCTCATAAAGGCTGGTTGTTGACTGAGAGTTACTGACGGGTGCACAGGCTGTGGTCCCATCCACTTCTCACCTGCAACACATGACAAAGACACGATTGGAGAAATAGACATGGAAGATTTGAATACGGCTAAAGGTGATGAGTCATGGAACAACCTTTTGAGCAATGTTGCTGGGCAACCACATAACCAGTTCCATTTATTCTGATTGGATAACCATGATGATTTGCCTACTGATGATTAAAGTTCTCCAGAAAAGAAAGTGTTGCCCAGTATCAATGGGAACATGCCAGAACCACAATAATGAGGAACATTGCCCAGCACCATTGCTCAAAAAGTTGCCCCATGTATCATCAGTTTACCATCTGTGCAAGATATCGATATGATCAACTCATTTTGACAATACTAAAACTCTAAATGCTTAGTTAACAAATACTACCAAGTGGGTTTTACTGACCCGAGACAGTGAGCCATTAGTTCAAATCTGTCTGATCCAAAGAAGATTTTGGCCTCTCCGTTTACATGGCAGACTGTGAGGGGAAATCAAAACCCTAAGAAGACATTAAGGAGGGGTGGTAAAAAAAGACACTGTGAGCAATGGTATATCAGAAAAGAATATCTTTAGTAGAGCCTGACCAATAATCGAGAAACTGTTTCTTTACTAAGCCCAAAGGCCCAAAAGTACTTTTACAAGGTCAGCCTATATGAACAAATGAATAAAATCACAGATGAAACTGGTAGTCCATCACAAGTCTCTGTCATGTATAGGTGTGTCATTAACCACATTAGTACTAATCACTATACATTTGGGAAACTATCATGGTTCAAACCATGGTTCAAGATAGTACTATATTGGTCTGACTTGGTTTTGGGAAACAGTTAGATGTTGGTTAGTTGAACAATGCATCGTACCATGTTAGTTCAAAGCTAGCCTCCATAGTTGTACGAGAAACACATTTCTGATACTTAGATAAAGTAAAGTTTTACACAGGCAAATCACAGTGGATTTAAAGGAACACCCGTTGGTTTCGTGTAGATGTGGCCTTAGATAAAGTAAAGTTTTACACAGGCAAATCAAAGTGGATGTAAAGGAACTAACCCCATAATCAAGGGCTTCTTGGGTAGTTGTCCACACCTTGTCCTTGATTGCCTTACTCTGAGACATTTCCAGTAATTCTTGTACCTTCTTGTCAGATAGTCCAGCATTTAGACCCACCTGTGGTGAGAAAAACATGTATGCAAATCAACATATCAGATAATAATAATAATAATATGTTTATTTTTATATAGCTTTTCTCAAACCCAAGGTCGCTTTTAACATAGTAGAAGGAAAGCATAACAACAGACAGACAAACAATAACAAAACAATAACAATACAACAAGACAAGTTATGTGTATGGAGCTATGTGTATGGAGCTATGTGTATGGAGCTATGTGTATGGAGCTATGTGTATGGAGCTGTGTGTATGGAGCTGTGTGTATGGAGCTATGTGTATGGAGCTATGTGTATGGAGCTATGTGTATGGAGCTATGTGTTGGGTGTAGAAGAGAAGTGATCAATAAACAAAAAGGTCTTGAGATGTGCTTTGAAGAAGGTTAGATGGACAGTCACAAAGAGGTTGGGGGAGGGAGTTCCAGAGTTTGGGGGCCAAGGCACTGAAGGACCTGCCACCCAGGGTGGAGAGTCTGGTGCGGGGGATAACTAGGAGGTTTTGGTCAGAGGATCTGAGTGAGCGGGGGAGGAGTGTAAGGGGTCAGGAGGTCGCAGATGTAGGGGGGAGCAAGGTTGTGGAGGGCTTTGAAGGTGAGTAGTAGTACTTTGTATTTGATCCGGGACGGAACTGGTAGCCAATGGAGTTGATGGAGAATGGGGGTGATGTGTACTGATCGTCTGGTATGGGTGAGGAGCCTAGCTGCAGAGTTTTGAATATATTGTAGTCTTTGAAGGGTTTTAGTGGGGAGACCAAGGAAAAGTGAGTTGCAGTAATCTAGACGGGACATGATGAAGGAGTGGACCAAAGACTGTGCATCACTAGCAGAGAGGAAGGGTCGGAGGCGTGCAGTGTTGCGGAAGTGAAAAAAGGCAGTTTTAGTGAGTGATTTGATATGAGGATCAAAGCTGTAAACGCGCAGACATGTACACACAAAAATCACACAAACATACATCAGATATGTGATGGGTGGGACTGTTGAATCACTGATGTCAGTTATTGGTGTTCAAATTAAAAATTAACGTTAATTTAATTTAAAAAAAACAAGTTGAAGACACACACCTGACTAAACACACAGACATGTACACACAACATTCACACAAACATCAGATGTGTGATGGATGGGATATAGTGTAGCTATTAATATGGTACCTCTGCAAGAGAGCTGAGCTGGGTGATGTCTTGGCTATTACTCCAGATTCTCATCCACAGCTCCCTGGAGACCTTCTCCACCTGGGCATCTCCACCTGTCTCCTTCTCAGCCACTGCAGTCACAAAGCGCATGGCTTCCAGAGAACCTGAAAGCAAACGGCAGAAACATGTTACACAGACAAATGCAGATAAATAACTAGATGTACCGCATAGCGGTACAAAATATGACCACCGCTCAGTCCTGTACATCCGTTCCGCGAAAATAAATCACACTTCAATTTGTCTCCATATTTTACTCCATCCCCCACTCTTGAAACTTTTGTGTATGCTTGTTTGGCATGCCTGAGTGTGTGTGTGCGGCTGCACAGAAAGTAGCCTACTGGTGCTGAAAAGGTGAATAGATTGTAGAATAGCCAAAGAAGATGTAGCATTGTTTTAAAATCTCTAAACAATCACAAGTAGGGCAGTTCATCACAGTTGATCCATTGCAACTGGATTGATGAAAGGTCACTTACACCTGTAGGCTACATTGTATTTGGGAAAAGCAAAAGGTATCAGCATAATGTTATTTATGTATTTATTTATTTATTTTTTATGTATTTTTAAACAAAAACATCTCTGTCAGTTCCATGCCGTTTTCAACAGCTATCAAAAACAAAGGTCATTTTTGGATGGATGGATTTTTTGTGAATGTTTCTTCTTCTACATAAGATTTTAGTCATCTTTAGTTCATGTAATACTTTATTGTCAATGCACAAATTAAGTAACAGTAGTCTGAAACGTTATTGTTAATGCACAAATTAAGTAACAGTAGCCTAGTCTGAAACGAAATGCTGTTTTACATCTAACCAGTGGTGCAAATAACTGACATGTCCAAATAGGCCTTGATGAAATGCATTCGCTAGACTGTTCATACACATTTTAACGGGCCAAAGTTGAAGAGCTTTTGTCGTTATTGTTAGTGCAAATATAGGCTGATTCATGTTCCCTTGCATTGTTTAACATTGTTAAGAGGCCATTGTTTGCATTGAGGTCCATGGCTAGTCTGGCTTTCATCAGACCAAGCTCAATCTTTTAAGAAATCAAAAAATAAATAGCGGGCAGATCAGGCTGGGTTCACCCAGCCTAGTCCATAGGCACCCGATATTGTTTAATTTTCGATTGAGATATACACGCTCTGGCTATTCTAAATGCAAAAATGCATCAGGGAGTTATGACAAAGCGGTAACTAACAAACTAGATCCTAATAGAAAGCTGTTAGCTTCCTAAGCTACAGGTAGGATTATAAGGTAGGCCTATTTACAACATAAATTGTCAATAGGCTATGCTGGCGACACAAATAAAATCTCCTTTGGAAACCAATGGCTTACGCCTTACAGTATCAAGTGGACTTAAACTGTCATATCGTGGCGAAAAGTTGTAATAACATTCACGCAGCTCCATGAGTCAAGGAAAGCGCGAATGAAGTAGCCACTTCTAAATGGGACCCACTACACAGTAGCTTAAGGTGTTTTGCTAAAGCAGCCATAATGAAATGAAGGTGTCATTGTTTGGATACTTCACACACGTGCTTTTTTTTAATTTCACAGACTACAACTACCAAGCTGTAATCAAAGCACATCGATTCCCCTCTCACACCCTGCTTAAAACAAAATAAACAGGCGTCTCAGTCTCCGCATGTATAGGCAAAACTGTATCAGACCCGGTGTAGCGTTGGTAAATCTTCCATTGCACAGAATGATTTTGTAGCACGTGCAATAAATGACAGTCGAAAGATACAAACAGTGCTGCTATACATTTGCTTGGTATAACCGCATTTATAGTTTTCTACAAATGCAAAAAATCAAATGCCTCCATCACTCAACCAACGCTTGCTTGGTAACATTACCTAGGTCCTTATTGATATTACAAGATTAAGCATTACCTGCAGTAAAACCAAGCATGTCCGATAAACATCCTCAGATTTATTTTGGCTTCAAGAAGAAATGGGAATTACACTTCATGTGAACATCGTCCTATCCTTATTAGATGTTTGCTGCGGTAAATTACAGTCCTTGTATGGGCGTCCATTGTTTTTCCAACCCACTTTTAACTTCCAACAAAATTACGTCTCACTGCAACGATCGCCATCTAGTGGACAAGCGACTACTTCTCGCCAATACTGAAAATGCAGCCATGATGATGATGATGAATATTTATTTTGGCTTTCTTTTAATCCTACTGAATTTGTAATTATGTATCGGCCGTTCTAATACCGATAGTATGTGGGTGCCTGTGTGTGTGCATGTGTATATGTGTGCACCGCCATTTACAGGCCAATGAGTGTACAGTCACTAAATGTACACATAACCTAATTTTTAGACCCTCCCATGGATGAAATTCTCTGAAACTTGGCATACCCCTCGAGAATGCCAGGTCAATCATACACATAAAATTTGGTGCAGTTCTGAACATCTTAACTGAAGATAGGGCGATTAAAAGCAGAATAATATTGCATTTTCATTTTACCGGGGTGGGGTGCAAATCACAAATGAGTGATTATGAGCCAGGTTGATGTGGGCCCTTGAGACCAACATACCATAAAAGATTCTTCATCCTCAGTGCCACGGTTCAGGTAGTTATTTAGGAAAAACTGTTTTGTTTTTTTGCGGTTCAGGGGGGCCCAGCACGGGGGGGGGGGGGGGGTTGGTGGTGGTCCCCGGGGACGAAATGAAATTTTTCCGTAAAAGTCTAGTGGGGCTACATACCCACCAAATTTCATGTACCCGGTGGTTCGTGTCCCGGTATCAATGACCAAAAATTCAGGGAGTAGATGACAGGGGAAAAATTCTTGAATTGTGTGCGTGTACAAATTTATGTTTATGTGTGTGGGTGTGTGTGTGTGTGTGTATGTGCGTGCTTGTGTGTTTGCCTGCGTATGTGTGTTTGTGCATGTGCATGCATGCGTACATATGTCTACTGTGTGAGTATGTGTCATACGTATGATTACTGTAAATGTATGTGTGTGCGTGTGTATCTGTTTATGCACATGTGTGCACATGGAATGGGTTAACATGACCCCTGGAGGCAAACATAACGGAAAAATTGGTCATCCTAGGCCCAACAGTTCTCAAGATATTCACAGAGAACTGTGTCTGCCCTACCCTCCTTTGGGGGGGGTCCAGTCCAGCGGGGATCAAAACGAAGAATGACGGTTCCATGCTATCCATGTGGGGGTACATGCCCACCAAGTTTAGTGTACCCCGGTCTTTTCAGTGTCCGGGAATCCTTGTTGGTGTACGTCACTAAATGTACACATAAATTATTTTATTGTAAGGCCCCCATGAACGAAAGTACACAAAACTTGGCATGCATTCGGAGGGTGTCATAATGATCCTACACTTTTAATTTCGTGCAGTTTTGACCTTGTCAGCCAGAGATATTGTGATGAAAACACCTAATTTTTTGCTTTTTAATTTTTAACTAGGTGGCGCTATACATGAAATAAGTGGTAATGGGATGGGTTGACATGCCCCCTTAAGACCAACATACATAAAAAAGGTGGACCTCCTAGGCCCTACGGTTCTCGAGATATTCACAGAAAACTGTCTCCGGCCACCTACAGGCCTGTTGGTGTATATTAACATAAATTAATTTATTGTGTGGCCCCCCATGAACGGAATTCCACAAAACTTGGCGTGCATACAGAGGGTGTCATAATGATACTACACTTCCAATTTCGTGCAGTTTTGACTATGTTAGGTCACAGATACCTTCAATTACAACACCTCATTTTTACTTTTTTGTGTTTAACTAGGTGGCGCTATACATGAAATGAGTGGTTATGGAATAGGTTGACATGGCCCCTTGAGATCAACATACAAAAAAAAAATGGTCCTGCTAAACCCTACAGTTTTCGAGATATTCACAGAAAACTGTGTCTGCCCTACCCTCCTTTCGGGGGGTCCAGTCCAGCGGGGGGGCTACAGATCAAAACGAAAAATGATGGTTCCATGCTATCCATGTGGGGTTACATGCCCACCAAGTTTCGTGTACCCCGGTCTTTCAGTGTCCCGGGAATCATTGACGGAAATTTGGGCATGCTAAAAAGAAAAAAAAAAAAAAAAAAAAAAAAATCTGACTAAACCTATATGACCCGCCCGGCAAGCTCTTGGCGGTCATAATTATCACCAGAGAATAGCAAAGAGATGTTATGACAAGATAAGAACAGAACAGATTGGTGCAAAGATGAAGTATCTCAATCTTAATATCATGTTAATCTTTTGACTATAAAAGCATTTAAAGCAACACCAAAGAACTTTTCCTCTGTCGCACGCACTATTAGTTTATCCAGCACAGGCTTTGCAAATAACAATGTCCACAGACAAGGTAGAATATGTTGCATGATGTTATGAAAGTACGATGTATTGCGACATCAGATGCAAGTCAAATTTGTAGTTTCTTATGTCTCATTCCATCGAACTACAGATCCGCTACCGATCTGGCAAACTTACATAGTGCGGTTATAGAAAAATAAAGGGCCGCAAAACGAATGCAGAAGTGCCGTTCACCCTGTTACAAGTTGATGAACCACTGGAACGATTTGGAAACATTATTTTAAGGTACAAAAAACTCTTTGGGGTTAAATCGGAGCTGATCTGAATGAAAGCTGAAATCTATATGATCCTGAGCATACTGTACCTTTGGCCATCAAAACATTGACAGGCTGAGCAGGAACTCTGAGTGGAACTCTGGCGTAGGAGCCCAAGCGGAGTAGGTCTGCTGCCATGTAGTGGAACTTTCTAGGAACCTCATCAGGACTCCTGTTACCTACAACAGACAGTGAAGTGGAGTGAGCTGAGCTGATTCATTTATATTGCACCATTTCTAAACAACTTTGATGGAATCAAAGGCTGGGGTGATTTGGGAAGGAAATGCCATCAGTTTACCGTTCTACACATACAAGCTAAAGCATAATCTTAGACCAAGGGCCTGAGTTCGTCGGCAATATAGGTAGCGGCAAGCTTCGTGAAGGCAGGGACTTTGAAATGGGTGAGACCCATTAGTTAACTTCGGCCTGACTGCCAACCTTCTGAATTCGCTCTGCATACGCTGTCAAACTCGCACCCCAAATGTGAAGCAACCTGTTACTGTAAGATATGAGACTTGTAGAGTGGGATTTGGAGCATTTATTTGCTGCCACTAGGTGTCAGTATTGTTGCTTAATTAGATAAGAGTCAGTACATTTATAAGATTGGAGTTACAGTACTATACGATTGGAGTTATTGAAGATACAATTAAAGATGTAGCCTAATGTGAAACTGCTCTGTCTTAATAAAAGAAATGACAGAAACTAAAGTTCTTTTTTTTAAAGAGAACAAAGCAGATACTATATTACAGCCAACAAAAAGCAAGATATAGTGGATTGTGTTACTATCAGCTATACAGGCTGACATGTCATGAAATTAGCAGAAGAATTACATCTCTGTGTTGGTTTGTAGAGGATTAGAGCTTTTCCTTACCGGCACCTTTATAGACTCCACCCAGAAGGGCAGGTCGCAACTTCAGATTGATATTCCATACGTTCCTGTACCGACAGAACACCTAAAGCAGACGGTAAAATGAACACTTTTACTGATCCCCATGAGTTAAACCTACCTACATTATTAGTTTACTGATCCCCATGAGTTAAACCTACCTACATTATCAGTTTACTGATCCCCATGAGTTAAACCTACCTACATTATCAGTTTAAAAACAATCATGTAGTATGGGTAAGCAATTAAAACATTAAAAACTGATATTCAACAATATCGACACAACAATATTAACACTTACCTCAAATGCTAGCCATGAGTAAGGGGATATTACATCATAAAACAATTCCACCAGTTTTGGTTTGCTGTAACTTGACATCTAGGAATAAGAGATAATTTCCAGATAGCGTTAAAGGGAATACTGGCAACAAACACACACAGTCCTCTGTAAACAAGAGAGAAACAAGGAGAACAAGGAGGTTTCCCTCACCAAAAAAAGGTATGCTTAAAGTTAATTATATTAAGTAAACTTCAGTGCAGTTGAAGTATAATTCCCAAGTTTACTTTATGTACTAGCCTAAGTTTATTAAATGTGTGTGTGGTATACTTGTAAATGTACTATTTTAATATGAAAGTGTTTGTGTTGTATGTATGCTGCTGAGACCTTGAATTTCCCCTGGGGATCAATAAAGTATCTATCTATCTATCTATCTATCTATCTATCTATCTATCTAATACTTATTCAGACTAAATTGGCCCACTTTCAGTCTATAATAGTAAAATTGTAAGTACTGAGAACTATACTGTAAGTAAACTATTAGTTCATTATAGTATACATAAAATATTTTTAAGGTGTAAAAGTAGTCAAGTTTTAGGTGCACTACAAGTGAACGTATACAGTAGGTCTACTGTTAGTTTACTAATGGTAAATGGTAAACTGCATCATATAGTGCTTTTCCACTCCTCCGAGCACTCAAAGCACGAGAAGCCACGAGAAGCCCCTGGTTGCAGCTTGCAGCTCGGCCTGCCATGGCGGCCATGCCACGGTGTCAATCTGCACATCGGGAGCACTTTTGGGGTTAGGAGGAGTTAGGCTTGAAGGCGACTCCTCTACCTCAGTGTGGAATTTTGAGAAGTAGGCTATGATGGGCCACTATTTTTTTTACATTAACATTTCTGCCAAACATCCGTAAACATCCTTTTAAAGCTTCTATAGTAGCCTAACATGACATCTAACAACTTGATCAAACAAATACACAGGCTAAGTGACTTCAGTTCATTCATACATTTGTCCATGTCTATATCACTGAGCTACTAGTGCATGCTAGGCCTCCACTGTAATATCTATTTAAGGAAATGTAAAAGACATAGGCAGAGATTAGGCTAAAAAAGCCCTAAACTAATATTCAAAATAAACTTTTGAAGCCTGCCTCAAGAAAAAAAATTGCAAAGGGAATATAGGCCTAATTGTGTTGTATACTGTAGGCAACTTATAGTGTCAATTCAAAGACCTGCTATTCCATTGTTGTTTTTATAGACTAGCCAGTCTCTGTGCTGTTTTCATGGACAGCAAGGATCCACTTCACTCGTTGTTTTAAATAACGTTGTTTGTTGCTTCTACCCACGTTATCTCGTGGTTCAGTTTTACTTGCGCCCACGCGCACACATTGTATGAGCGCTCACATCACTACCACCCAATTGTAGGCTATGCCTCTTTTCTTTATTTGATAACACTAAATTAACAAATATTTCCTAATCTGGAAAATGTTTAGTTTCTTTTTCTCTTTCGGCCCCACAATTCCATTATCCAATTCAATTGTGTCGCAAATTATCCGACGTGACAGAAGCACCGGGCATAGCTATATATATATATATATATATTATAGCATAGCTATTAAATTATAACTTCGCTGTTCCGCGGACCAGCAGTCTGATCTACGAGGAGGCCCTAACCAGAGAGGGTTAAAGCGGAGTAATCAAGGATCTTTGCCCTAACCCTGCATATCATAGAAATGCAGAGGCAGAGGCAGCATTATGCTCTGGGAATATTACATATAGAACAATAGCTCATTGCCTGCAGAAGCATGTTTCGTTAGCTTTATTTAACACATGTTTTCCACAATTCCAAAAACATTAATCCCGCTACGATAATCATATATAGGCTAATAATAAACTGAAACGTACGGTGAACTATGTACATATTTTAGAACGTTGTTGTTGTTTTTTAAATCCCACTTCTGCATTGAAACTACCAAAAGGGAACTTCAAATGTCAAAAGTAAACTATTAGGCCTACCATAGCGCCATGCACTTCAAGGTCCAGTTTCTGTTGTGAGTAGGTCTATCCTCAGAAATCAGCTGTCAACAGAATTCTACGTCAATCATTTTATGTGCGCGGATTTAAAAAAATCGAGTTCCATCCCCTCTCTCCCTTCAGGGCGCAGTCATAGGCTACCACACTCCGCTCATGACGCATTGCATGTGGGGATCCCATGACGCCAGTTTCCGAACATCCCAAACTTTATGCAGAGATGTACTCTATAAAAGACTTTACGACTTCCAAGGGCGTAACCAGCAGTTACTCGGACAGCGGACACGTTGGAAAAAGGTGAAATGTGGAAGGCCGGCTTAAAGGGACGAAGTGAGAGGGCTGGATGTTTTTTTAATTTAGTCATGCTTCCCATCCCAAATCATTAGTCAGATTGAGAAAATAGCCTACGGTTACACTAGTAACAGGCGTGTTAGCCTATGACACACACACACACCCAACAGCCTATGATGTCCATACGAAATGTAATTTCTGTGATGTGTTTTTAGTTTGTGGGTAACATATGGCTATATATCAATTTCCATTGTGTTAAATGTTTTCACGCACGTCTGGATAATCGGTGGGGAATTTATGCGCAGGCCCTATTCTCTGACTGAAACTGTGCATATATATTTTATATTTTCCCGGGGGAGACCACCCCGGTCGGAGCCCCCCAAACCTTCGGGAAGGCCCGAATGTTTTCAACTCTTGATGACGCGCCTGTTTTCTACTTTTGGTTGCATGCTTGATGTGGCCTTTAACTTAGGCTTGTGTAGGTTTGGCATTGTTTACATATATTTGCGCTGTACTGCTGCATTTAATATGACGTAATTTGAGGTAGGTCTCAGCACCCCCAACTCTGAATGACTTTCAGCGTGTAGGCTAAGTCACGAAAAAGAACCAGGCAGGCTAGCCTAATATTTCTATAGTCCTAGGCCTAGTTCTAAAGTGTAGGCTATAGCCGAATAGGCTTCTTCTATGATGCCCTGTAGCATAATAGGCTACCTCTGTAATATCTCTGTAATATATTTATTTTTCAGCATAGCCTAGGCTACAAAGTTTTGTTTTGACATCGCTTTTCTTTCTGTTGTCCTTGTATTTGCTGATGACCATTGTTGTCATGGGATGGGTGTTAGGCCAGCGCCCACTGCAGCATCTGACGCAACTCAACCTCTTCCAGGAAAGCTTCATCTCTTCTTCCACGACTCTTTCTTTCCCCTTAGTTATTTGTGCTGGCGCGCCGGCGGCACGGGGTTAGGGGGGGATATGACACCCGCAGTTAAAAAGAGACGGCAATCGTCCCCCTCACTTTTGGCTATGGATGTATAAAATATATGTCAACTTACAATATTTGCCCTCTGATTTTTGTTCTTTTTTTTTTTGCTATATTAATTTCGATTTCCCTTACCACAAGTAAGATTAGCTATATTCCCAGCTTGCCCATCCGATACGATACCTTTACTTAATGAAGACGCAGCAGGTCCATCCCGGGAATGTGCCAACCTGTGGCCCCACCTCGCCAGACTATTTCAATTTTCTAAACAAGTTAATGACAGTTTTCGCTTCAAGTGTTTTAATTACAAAATAGTATTTTGTATTTGAAATACAAGTTTTAAACACATGTATTAGAAATACTGCCCATCCCTGGCAACATGGTAAAAAGATGAAAATTACTTGATTTTACTTTCAATTCCTTTTACATTCTCCAAGGTATTAACATTAACATTTTTCATAACTTCATGTAGGATGTTTCTGTACATAAATGTAAGCACTGTGGCAGTGGTAATGCAATATTTAGAAAATGTAGGCTACTCTTGTACTCTTGATACTCAAGTACTTTTAAAGTATTTCAGTACTTTTACTTAAGTAGACATCTGACTGTTGTACTTTCACTTGTACTTGAGTAAAATTTAGCAAAGGGTATCTGTACTTTTACTCAAGTAATGAAGCTGTGTACTCTGTCCGCCTCTGGGTTTATGCACGAAGGTAGCTCAAGTAAATTAATTGTATCTTGTAAATGATGTCTGAAATAAATGTTTTAGAACTTAAATGTGGTATAAGAGCTACTCATCTTGTAAAACGAGTTGATAAGCTTGGGCTAATTGAGTTGGTTATATTATAGTTTTTCTCGATCATTTTGATGCTTGTGTCAACTCTGACATCACGTTCTCAAAACAGTTAACACCCGTGTCTGAACAAAAGCACTCTTGCCAAAATGACACATTTTGCTTGCAAAAGGCTACTCTCTCAAAACACTTAAAGGGACACCAGGCAACGTTTTCGTGTTACGTAATTAATCATCTTCGTAAGTCGGTATATGGTTAAATGACTCATTACGGGGCGAATGAAGGCTCTCTCGCCCGCCCCTACTGCCTGTAGAAAGAATATCCCACTTGCAAGTTCGGTGTATCCTACCCGCCGACCGAAGCATGATCAGTTTACAGCACAGAGGCAGGCTAACGAAAACGCTTAGAGATTGTTGCAACGTGTGTATAATGGCAGAGCCGGGTGAAGAAGCAGCTAAAAACCCTTGACGGAAGATGCAAAGAAAAGGAAAAGAGCTTCAGACCGAGCGAGGGGGAGTTTCGTAGAGAAAAAGCATCAGGCTTGCCTGGTGTCCCTTTAAAACATGCAGCAAAAGCCAATCTTGCCTTCAAACAACACATCATGTCGTCAAATCACTGTGTGATTTAGCATTTTTGCTATTAATCTAGTCAGTTTAGGGCAAATGGCTGCAATGATTAACATTTGAGCCAATGTTTTTCTGTTCATTTAGGGCCTAATAAACAAAAAATGCAAGGAGCCCAAAAAATTAGGTGGGGGAAGACCCTGAAACGGCCACGCCCACTTTTTAGACCCAGAATTCTGTATCTCGGCCCCTAAAGGTCACATAGAGTTGGTTTTGGGCTTAAAAGATGCAGAAACACCACATTTATATTAGTGTTATGAACAAGCATAGGCCCTAAAACTAGCCTGACGAGCCAGACCCACATTAAAATGTAGGGTCTGGGCACTCACTGTTCGCAGTGCTCAGTCCGAGGGGCCGGATAATCAGTTGTCTTTCAAATTCCCTCTGCACTAATGGGACAGCGGCAGCTATGAGTCCCATGCGTTTCCCACCAGCGGAGCTAGTTGGCTAGTTCAAACGTTTGCCAACTTACATGTAATAAAAGCTTAACTCGTGTCACACTGTTCACCAACAGCAACATCCATCTTATTTGTTTTCAAGTAGCAGGGAATTCAAGCCAAACCCGTTGCAACTCTGCCATCAATCATTATGTTAAGCCCACCTAACGACTCTATACATAATTTAATTGGCCTGATTGAGTTTCGATTTCTGGAGCTCTCAAGCCAACGGAGAGTTGCTAGACTAGCCCTGGCAGCAAATGTAATTTGCCGCTAGGGGCGCGTCTAGATTTCGAGGCTACCCTTAAACCTTAACTTTTGAGATATTCACGAAAAATTAGTTTTTGTATTGTGCATAGACCACATTTCATGTATCAGCCCCTGAATTTTGTAGAGAATCATATTAGGTTTTGGTATGAATCTCATCTTATATCAATGTTATGAAGCACCAAACTCCCTAAATGACCTTAATTTATTTTAAATACTGATGCAAAATAATCACTAATATAAATGTGGCATTTCACTAATATAAATGTGGCATTTCCGCATCTTTTAAGCCGAAACTCTGCGACCTTCAGGAGCCGAGATACAGAATTTCATTTTTTTCTTTATTGGGTCCTAAATGTACAGAAAAACATTGGCTCAAATGTTATGGCTATGGTTATGATTATGGGATTTTGCAGACGCCTTTGTCCAAAGCGACACACAAATACAACTAGAAATGCAATTCCGAGGAATTACACGAGGGGATGCAATCTGCAGGTTAGGGTGTTGGTGGGGTTGTTAAGCTTGATGTTAGCTATATTGTAATTGTGATACTTGCAAAGGTGCTTTTGGAGTAACCAAATTTGAATCTTGTGTGACATGGCATTCTTGAGATATCACACTCAAGGTGTTTTTGACCTTGACATTTGACCTTCAACCTCCAACATCAACTCACTTCATCTTTGAGTCCATAAAAACACTCGTACCAAATTTGAAGCATGTACGTCAAGCCATTCTGGAGATATAATGAGATATGCATGAGATATGGGACTTTTATTTTGGCACACAGGAAACACTTTAACAGGATGTGTAGTTCAGGTAGAGCTAGATTGTATGCTTAGAAGCTAAGACAGTTGGAATCCTCACAGGTGTTCTGATTAGCCTGGGAACTGCTCTGAGAACTACTTAACGAGCGCAGCTGGCTCTATTATGACATCACATACAGCCCCCATTCAAGTCTATGGGGAAAGATACACTTTTAATTACAAATATCTCAAAAAGTATAAACTTCTAAAAAATGAAAAACGGATAGGACGGTAAAGCCTTAGAAGATCTAGGGAACGGTGTTTCAACCAAATTTGTACGTTAAGCGGTTTGGGCTGAATTGCGCGTACAAAAAGGTAATAACTAGAAATAATAACTAGAAACACAATTCCCAAGGAATTACCAGTGCATGAAAATGCTAAAGTTGTGATGTAAAATATCATGTATAGTTAAAAAAGATAACTAGAAAATGTAATTTCGAGGAAATTACCAGTGCATGAAAATATAAACATACTGTATATTAATATAAAATGCAAAACAAACTTTTATTTGATAACAGTTGGTAGAAGTCATAGTTGATAACAACTGACAGTTGAAATTGCTGAACAGTTAAATAGTTGAGTAGTTTAAATAGTTAAATTATTTAATAGCAGTGTTGTGCCAGTTCACAGCTTTTCTGAACTAGTTCAAGTTTAGTTCATAAATGCTCAAAGTGAACAGTTCACGTTCAAAGTTCACAATTTTAATTCTGAACTAGTTCAAAGTTCAGTTCATTTGACTTTTTTCGTGAGATATTCAAATAAATACTTTTTTTCACACTACGAGCTAGAAATCACTATCGTTCTTTTGAAGCTGCTCATTGTAGACATTTGCTCATGACACTGCAATTGTGGGTTTCTTACCAGGTGATGAAACTTGCAGCAGTACAGACAAGGTAGACCAGTCTCCGTGCCATCACTTCCACTAGCCATTTTTTTTAAAATTGCAGCGCTTTCTCTCACTCTCGTCATTGGTCTGTCTCTCTCTCTCTCGCTCCTCCAGCCCTCCGCGCTCTCGTCGTTGCCTGCTACGCGGCGTTGCTATGCCTACCCCGCTCTGCTGCAATTCATCATGGGTAACGTTGTGCGGAAGCCAGTATGCTATTCAACTATTCTCAGCCGGACACTATGTTGCCCGCAATGCATTGCGCACACAATGTCAAAACCATTTCTGTCTGGTGATACATGATTTAAGCAGCACCAGCGAGAATACAGGAGGGAGGAACTTTCTCTCGTTGCGTTTCAAAAGAGAAAACAGATGTCACTCAGTTTTCAATGGAAAACAAATTCCAACGTTCATTTACAGTGATGTCTGCCGTTCATGACACAATGTGAACTAATTCACATTCAAGTTCTTTATTAAAAAATGTGTTGCGTTCAGTTCAACATTCACGAAAAAATGAGCGTGTTCAGTGAACGCGTTCTTTTGAACTCGTTCACGCACAGCACTGTTTAATAGTGAATTATTATAGTGAGGACATTTATTTTGAAACCGTTGTGGGCAGAGGAAATAGCTGAACAGGATCTGTAGAGCCAGATTATATGTTTAAAGCCTGAGACAGAGTATATATTTTAAAAGTTAAATGTAGATAGTGTAATGGATGTTGATAGACAGAAAGTTGAATGGATGTTGATAGGCAGATTGTTTAATGGATGTTGATGGGATAGTTTAATGGGTGGATGAGTGAATGGTTTGAAGAGGATGAATGGATAGAAAGTTGGATGGAATGTGCCTTATATCCTTGTACAATGGAGAGACACAGAGAGTTGGCCTAGTTAAGCAGAAAGCAGTTGATACAGGTGCAATCAGTTGAACTAGCTTTTTGATGGGACCTAGTTGAGCAGCTGGAAGTTGATACAGGTGCAAATCAAGTTAATTAGCCCATTATGATGTCATAGTCCCCATACAAAGTCTATGGGGAAAAATAAGCTTTATAATTAATATCTCAAAAAGTATAAAGTTTACAAAAGTGAAAAATACATTCCTCAAGTCTCCTTTTCAAGACCTACGTTACAACGTTTGAACCAAGTTTCTACGTTAAACAGTTAAAGCTGAATTAGATGCAGAAATTTGGTGGGAAGAAGAAGAAGAAGAAGAAGAAGACTTCGGATAACAGAACAGTGCATTTTCATGCACTGTAATAAAGAGCTGGTTACTGCGGTGATGCTAGAACAGACATGGTGGTTGCATAGCTTAATAAAAGTTGATAGTTTAAAAGAAGACTGTTTAAAAGTTGAATGTAGATAGTTCAAAAGTTGTTGATAGACAGCTAGTTGAAGAGATAGATAGTTTAATGATAGTTTAACCCTTTAGGCGCCAGAGGTTTTTTTTTTCGAAACATTCGATTTTGACGAATGTTTCGAAAATTCATTTCATTCATTCAATTCATTCATTTCAAAAGGCTATATCTTAAAAGTGATAAGAGATACAGACTTTCTGTAAATTAGAGAAATATTAAGGATGACCCAAAGTTTATGTAGGGATTAAATGTTTATATCTAATTTGCATATTATGACGTCATATGGTGGCGGCCATCTTGGATTATAGAATTTTCATGAAAAGTCGCATGTTTGAATGATAAAATGCACCACTTCTTTCCCCCCAAAATGTCCCTCACCTTCTGTATGCTATATTGCACAATACTGAATGCTCAGGTAAATAGTAAGTAGTGAACAAACTGTGTAAATCATTACTAATAAATGGCAGAAACAAACCAAATGCATGTAGCGGTAGACTGGCCTTTTGCTGTGGAGATTTTCCATTTACTACATACAGTAGGCACTCCATGTATGGGGTACATATATATTATTCCATGTATGGGGCACATATATATTATTCAGATGACACACAAACACAAGTAGACAAGACCTGTTTAGTTCAAAAGCTCATTTGCCACGGCAAGGCACAGATCAGGAGTGAGAAGTGAGAGACAATGTTAGTATTTTTTTTCTTTTTGTTGTTTTTGTTGATGTTTTTTTGTTTTTTTTCTTAGCTGACAAAGACACACACATCACAAGGACATGAACACACAAAAAGGAACACATAGTGTATGTCCTAAATGATCAGGGAAATAGCAAATCAACAGTGCACTCCAAAAAATACTGGGTTATTTTCTCAACCCAAACGCTGGGTTGAGGCTGTCAGGGCATTTTGTGGGGTTGTTTTTACTCATGTTGGGTTATTTTCTGTAACCCAGCTTGTTGGGTCGATTGTTTAGGACAGCGCCCCTCCTCTCTCCCACCTGACGTGGAGTACACTACCCAGCACCTGGGTGACTTTAACACAGCTGCGTAGTTATTTGAGAGTTTAAAAAAACATTGTTATTCTTCCAACCGTCCAGTCAGCATGCAATGGAAATCAGGCGATTTCGTAAGGTATGTATCTTTAACTTTTTAAAAAAAATGTTTTATCCAGACGGATTTTAAAAGTCCACCCAGAGATGTAGAAGCTACCCTTCATGATATGAATAGATATTCTGCCTGCCAATTTCATTCAGCCTCAGGTTAACAATTGTGTCATTCATGCTAACTAACGTTAGCTAACATTAACTTACAATTACTGTTCATGTTAAATATACACAAAGACAGACTCATAAAAACACAGTTCTTTGTTCACTGGGTATGAACTGCTGACAGAAACAAAACAAACTTTTACAACTAACTAAAATGAGCATACCAAGCTGGTTAACATTAGCAGACCATATAGCTAGCATCAATGCTAATTAAATATGCTTCGTGGTGGTTGTAGCCTAGAAGCTAAGTGCTAGACTATGGTTGCAGCTAACGTTTGTCAGCTAATATTAGCCAACACAGTTGAAGTAATGTTAGTCTCTTCACAAGCCACACGTACGGTAATAATAATGGCAAACAACATCTTATTAATTCATTCAGGGTAGCTTCATATTATAGCCATGTAACTTAACGTTACTGGGTGTTTTTGGTTGTAGCAGAGAAGACGGGCTCTGGTTGAAGTATCAGAGTCATTTAGATAACGTTACCCGGTAATGTTAGCATCTAGAACTAGAAGCTACAAGTTATTATAACTCCATATTCTAGGTGGTCATGGTTTCCGAGTGTGTTGCGCTAATATTTTGTCTCCTGGTGGATTTTTAATGTTTGTCAACATCATTCAATGATAATGGTTCATGAAAATCTTGATATAAAGTTCTGTAAATAACAGTGATTAATGCACTCTTTTTTCCCTCTTTGATTCACAGGGGTGATCCCCAAAACGGACGGTGGAATCTGCCTGCCTTCATGGAAGTATCACAAGCTTTTTCTAGCTATCTGTTCAAAAAATAAACTGCCAAATAAATAAATGTCGAACTGTTTTATTTCATTGCATGGCTATTGTTGCCCATTGGATGGATTATAAAACATTATATTGTAACATTAATGATTTGCAAACATTTATTTGAATTAATATCAATTAATAGTGATTGGATTAAGGAGAAAAATAAGATATTTAGAATAACCCATAAATTAGGTCAGCATAACCCAGAAATGACAGTGAAAATAATATAAATCCTGGGTTGTATAAGAGAGCCTACCCAACAATTATGTAGGTTTAACCTAACAGTTTTGTTACGATAACCCAATGTTTGGGTTAGACTATCAACCCAACTCATTGGGTTGACCGAACAACCCAATTTTCGGGGCTAATATAACTCAGTGCTGGGCTCGACCACTATTTACCCAGTGGATGGGTTGAAATTGGGTTGTTTTTAACCCAATGTTTTTTAGAGTGTGTAAATCATTACTAATAAATGGCTGACTTTTTTTTTATGTAGCAGGCCTTTTGCTGTAGAGATAATGACTCCCTATCCCTATCCATACAGGGCCGGCATTCCCATCATCTTGTGATAGACTATGCATGACCTAATGTGTGTGTGTGTGTGTGTGTGTGGGAGAGGGAGAGAGCGTGTCACCACCTCCACCATGCGAGCAGCATGGCCAGATCTGCCTCGCGCGCGCCGAGTGGAGAGAATTTGCGCAGCTTGGACTAGGCCTACTGTCATTCTCATTGCGACTCCCCACACTGCCACTACGTTCCACCCTAACTGTCCTATGAGCACTACGACCTCGTCTAACATACCCAGTGGTAACTATGCTAACCATGTTACTTAGCTAACTTAGCTAATCCTTTTTAGCAGTTTTGCTAAAAATGCTAACTAGCATGCTAACATGCTAGCATGCTAACTATGCTAACCATGTTACTTAGCTAACTTAGCTAATCATTTTTAGCAGTTATGCTAACTATGCTAACTAGCATGTTAACATGCTAGCATGCTAACTATGCTAACCATGTTACTTTAGCTAACCTAGCTAATCATTTTTAGCAGTTTTGCTAAAAATGCTAACTAGCATGCTAACATGCTAGCATGCTAACTATGCTAACCATGTGACTTAGCTAACCTAGCTAATCATTTTTAGCAGTTTTGTTAAAAATGTTAACAATGTTAGCAATGCTAACATGCTAACTTTGCTAACCATGCTAACTAGCTACAGTAGGTAGGAGTCATAGTTGATGAAAAGTGTTGACATAGTTGATGACAAGTTAAAAGTTGTTGATAGACAGCTAGTGAATGTATAAAGTTTAAAAGTTTATAAGTTGAATGTAGATAGTTTAAAAGTTGTTGATAGACAGCTAGTTTAATAGATAGATAGTTTAATGATAGTTTAAAAGTAGACCGTTTAAAAGTTGAATGTAAAAAGTTCAGTAGTTTAATGGGTTACATTGTTTAACAGTGGATTATTGTAGTGAGGACTTTTATTTTGAAACAGTTTTGGGCAGAGGAAACAGTTGAATAGAATGTGTAGTCTTAATTGACCCAGATTGTATGCTTAAAGCCTGAGGCTGCAGGTGGCCTGAACACCATAGGATTCTAATTGCTTAACGGCCGTATTATGATGTCACAATCGGCAATGTTAAGTCTATGGGGATTTTTAAAAAGTTTTTAAAAAAGTATAAAAGTTTCAAAGTTGAAAAGTCATTCCAACCCGATCTGTTTGAAGACCTAAGTAACAAAGTTTGAATGAAGTTTCTAAGTTAAACTGTTCAAGAGAAATAGCGTACGGAAAAAGTGGTAAGCGGAATAATAATAATAAGAAGAAGTTGCCTAGGAAGAACAGTACAGTGCATTTTCATGCACTGTAATAATAAACAATAATGTCCATTCAATCAATAATATTAAAAAAAACAATGACATGGTAAGACTACATTAAGGAGAATATAAATAGTAAACAATAATGTCAAATTAATCAACAGCCTAAAGGAAATAAAACAATATTTTACAAACCAAGAAACACTTAAAGAACTGAGTTAATCATGATTTGCAACCCCATTTTTGCCCCAAACTGACCAGACTATTTGTTTGTTCCATTTATTTCTCATTTTTCTGGTATCAAAATGTACTGAATAAAAAATAATTGTATTTATTCCTCCCAAGATGTAACTGTCATTGACATGTAAGACCTACAGTAAGCACCTAGACCAGACACATTTCATTGAACTACACCTTTTGTACTGTTTTTTTCCACCAAATAGGCTATACAATAAGTTCTCTAAATGTGCCTTAGATCCATATCCTACTTGCAAATAGCAACACAGAACATGGCATCTCTTATGAATAATGATTGCTGATTGAAGAATTGTGCTAAGGAGTTTCACAAAGATGTATCAGAGATTCAGACTTGTGCAAGGAATCTCTACCACCTATAAAAAGATGTTTTCCTTTTGTTTAGCACGGGAAAACCAATGACATCTGTATTACTGTAACTGGTTTGCAAAAGGGTGTGAAAAATGTGTGAACCCAATGAAAATGTGTGAACACATTCGAAAGAGATGACTTCTACTGTGCAAAGAAAGCGTTCATGAAAACCAACTGTAAACAAATAACATAGTTAACGTCGGGAGGAGCAGGATAGAAGCTAGTATCCGCTTAGTTTATGATGGTTGTTAACTTAACAACCATCATAAACTAAATTTAACAACCATCATAAACTAAGCAGCTACTTGTTTCTATATCCTGCTCCTCCCGGACGTTACACAATGCAAATAAACTAGATGTACCGCAGAGCGGTACAAAATATAACTGCCGCCCAGTCCAGCACATTTTTTCCACAAAAATAAGCCACGCTTGTCAAATTGTATTCATTTCCTACTTTGTTCCTTTTTTGTGTATTTGTAATTGAGTGTGTGGTTGTTTTTGTGTATATGTGCTTTGTGTGTGTTTTGTGTGTGTGTGTGTGTGTGTGTTTGTGTATGTAAGTGTGTTTGTATGTTTTGAATGTCCCTGCCACTGCAATAGGACATTGGGATTGATATTTGTTTGGTGGCTTTTGGCCACAGGGAAGTGTGTCACCTACTGGCCAGCCACCAACACCACTTCCAGCAGGAACCTACTCTTCCAAGGAGGTTTCTTATCCAAGTACTAACTATGCCTGCTTAGCTTCAGTAATTCAGCAAAGTCAGTGTATCTGCTGGTCTGGCTGCTGGCTAAAAACAAAAGGTGAAAGCCGATTCTAATTGTCTCACTGAATTACATTATGCACACATATATACACATACATGTCACATATATTTCAACATATAGCAAAATTTTCCCAGATATACAAATATATTACAAATATATGTCAGTTGCATATATGTTAATTTATGATAAGTTATGTATTTGTATGCATACTAGGGATACCAATATATTGCAAATATATGTCTATGGACATATATTTGCACTCATATTAGGTAAATATATTGCAAAATATATGTAATGTCGCGGTTTTTTTTTTTTTTTTAAAACATAGTCCAGTATTTCTTTCGAAATTGAAGTTGTATTGTCTGGACTATGTTTTTTTTTTGTTTTTTTTAAAAACGGCGACGAAATTGTGAATTTCCAGAGCGTGTTACTCCACACTCAGCAATCGACTCCTACGGACTTTCCCCTGAAGATGGCAGCAAAGATGGCAACATTTCCGGAAAGGTACTGGCTTGATGAAATTCATTCTGGACTCTCTATCCGACCACATAAAGACCTCGGGATACTTCGGTTTGGCTTTAGGGACCCTCTACTCACTACCACGTAAGTGTAATGTTGTTTGGAACTGTAGAAGAGGTATAAAAACTAACTTTGTTAGTTTTTTGAACATTTATTTTATCTAATGACATAGAAACACGATTACGTAATTGAATCCACATATTCTTGCACTATGCGCAACTAGGCCTACTAATGTACAGTTTTTCTCGATTGCTTTGACCTGCTTAAGGAAACTGGGATCCACTTGGTCTTCATAAACACTTTCTTTGCACAGCAGAAGTCATCTCTAAACAAAGAGTGCTAAACAAAAGGAAAACATCTTTTCATTTGGTATAGATTCCTTGCATAAGTCTGAATCTCTGATCCCCCTGTTTGAAACTCCTTTGCACAATTCGTCAATCAGCAATCATTCATTATCTAAAAGTGATGCCATGTCTGTTCTGTGTTGCTATTTGCAAGTATGGATCTAATGCGCATTTACTGTAGACAAAATAAGTACTGTATTGCCTATTTGGTGGAAAAACAGTACAAAAGGTGTTTACTGTAGGTCTGTAGTTCAATGAAATTTGTCTGGTCTAGGTGCTTACTATAGGTCTTACATGTCAATGACAGTTACATCTTGGGAGGAAGGAATACAATTATTTTTTATTCAGTAGCCTACATTTAGTCTTTTCACAGTTTTTTCTGATACCAGAAATTTGAGAAAGAAATGGAACAGACATAACAAAAATGCTCATTTTGAGAACTAGAATTTTGTTGTCCAGTGTGTAATGATTGCTTTTGTTCAGACACGGGTGTTAACTGTTTTGAGAATGTGATGTCAGAGTGGACACAAGCATCAAAACGATTGAGAAAAACTGTAATATGAGACTGAAAGCTAATTACGGTCACATTCTTTCTAGTGACAGGCACTCAATTAGACATACACCACAAATGTGATGACAATGAAGACAAATGTAGTCTAACTATTTCAATATCAATATGATGTATTCAAATAATTACAGTTTTTCTCGATTGCTTTTACCTGCTTAGGTAAACTAGAACCCACTTGGTCTTCATGACTACTTTCTTTGCACAGCAGAAGTAATCTCTTGCGAATATGTTTACACATTTTCATTGGGTTCACACATTTCTCACACCCTTTTGCAAAACAGTTAACACAGGTGTCATTCAAAAGCCCCAAACTCTATTGGTTTTCCCATGCTAAACAAAAGGAAAACATCACAGGTGGTATAGATTCCTTGCATAAGTCTGAATCTCTGATACACCTGTGTGAAACTCCTTTGCATAATTCTTCAATCAGCAATCATTCATTATACATAAGAGATGTCTGTTCTGTGTTGCTATTTGCAAGTATGGATCCAATGCCCATTTAGACAAAGTACTGTATTGCCTATTTGGTGGAGAAAACAGTACAAAAGGTGTTTACTGTAGGTAAGGTGTCTATTTCGATGAAAGTTGTAGTTCAATGAAATTTACAGTATCTTACTAGGTGTTTGCTGTATGTCTTACAATGACAGTTACATCTTGGGAGGAATGAATAAATATTTTTTTTATTCAGCACATTTTGTCTTTTCACAGTTTTTTTCTGATACCAGAACAATGAGAAAGAACAGACAGAGCAAAAATGCTCATTTTGAGAACTAGATTTTGCATTTTGTTGTCCGGTGTGTAATGATTGATTAAAGAGTGTTTTTGAATTGGCAACAAGTTGTAGTGTTTGAAGGCAAGATTTGCTTTTGCTGCATGTTTTAAGTGTTTTGAGAGAGTAGCAGCCTTTTGCAAGCAAAATGTGTCATTTTGTCCAGAGTGCTTTTGTTCAGACACGGGTGTTAACTGTTTTGAGAACGTGATGTCAGAGTTGACACAGGTATCAAAACGATCGAGAAAAACTGTAAAAATGTTTAGCCATTAGTATTTATGCAGATCATTAAATACTATACATTATTAAAATAAATGCATAAAGTTTATATGAATTCCAAAATATGAAATAGAAGCCTGACATAAGACATCACTTTCTATGTGTGTGTGTGTGTGTGTGTGGAGGGTCAATCAAAATCTAGAATCATGACTGATCTGAATGATCACACAGTATTCAATATTACTGATGGCGTCAAGGTGGTGGGATATTTTGGTTACACTTTACTTGACAGTATCGACATAAGAGTGACATGACACTGTGACATTGTCATGAACACATGACACTGTCATGACAAATGAACCCTAACCTCTAACCCTAACCCTAACTTGTTATGACAAAAACCGAATGACACTTAATGACAGAAGCGTTATGTCATAAACGTTTATGACTTGTTTATGACACATTCATGACAGTGTCATGCAGGGTAGGAATTTCACGGCGGCCACGACAGCCATGGCCGTCGTAGCCCCTTGCGTTTGCCGTGACGCCCCTTTGAAAATCAGAGGTTTACAGGCCACGGTAGCCTTGGTGCCCCCTTCTTTCAATATTCTGCTTTGCGTCCTACTAATAGCGATATATATTTAGCCTATGGCCTGTCAAAACAATCTTAGCATTCACAGCTAAATTACGAGTGGAGAAAGTTAAGCGCAAAGAAAGTCGCCCAAATTCACCCATTCTTCTCAGTTGAACTACTTGAGAAGTAGCCTACTCATCACACAGACATCACAAGTATCACACGAAAGAGCTTTTTTCTCAGCTTTTAAGAGATGTCAGCCGCTAATTGCTGTAATGAACGGTTCGTGAGAAAAGTAAATAATATCATTCAATTTAATCATAAATTCTACTGAAGGTTTTGCGTCCATCTCCCTACCCATTCATCTCGGCGGAATACTTCACGAACCCTTCGTTTAACACATGACAAACCATATATCAGAATAAACAGCAAACCTTACTGAACACAAAGGTGAATTTGCAGTAAATTTCAACATACATGGATGTCTCCAAATTTGGCCTTTAAGTTTTACACTGTGTTTAAATTGTTCCACATTATTTCATAACGGGCCAAATACAAAATAAATATTACAAATGTCGCCTAGATATCGGTAAATCAGAGGACAGCTGACTAAGAATTCGTGAAAGTAGCCTTAATCTAGGCTAGCCTTGCATCTGGGCTATTTGACTTTCTTAAAGCTGAGCTGTGCTTAAATTGTTCAATACATGATTTCATAACAGGCCACATATCAAATAAATGTTAAATATAGCCTAGATATCTGTAAATATTAGATGATCAGATGATTTACAGTTATATGTAATGTGTCATGTTTCATGTTTTTGTAATGTTTCATACAGTGATGCAGGTCTACTGCAGTGAATAGGCTAAATACAACTTTGATCATTTTTATAGCCTACTACTGTATAGTTAACGTTGGCCTTAGTGCCCTGACATGTGGCCTTTGTGCCCTCCACCAAATATGCCCAACTGAAGGCCTTGCCCCCAGAATGTTGAAATTCCAAGCCTGGTGTCATGTCACTCTTATGTCGATACTGTCAAGTAAAGTGTAACCAAAACATCTTCATGTCTGTTACATCTTCATGCAGTATCAGTTTCAGAGGACCTGTGTGTGTGTGTGTGTGTGTGTGTGTGTGTGTGTAGATAGATAGAAAGATGATAGATAAATACTTAATTGATCCCCAAGGTCTCAGTTACAGACATCACACACAACATGCACTAACAGCAGAAAAAGTAATAAAAGTATATAATATAAAAAACACAACTAAGTAATAAAGACAGTAAAAGATAAAGAATATACTAAAATACAAATTATACTAAATAACACTAAATCTACATCAAGTCTAAAACAGTATCCACATAGTGTGCTTAGGGGTGATTAAGCATGAGGCGCTTGCGATGACTGAGGCAGGGATGAAAGGGAAAGGGAATGAGGAAGTGCAACAGTGCAGGAATAAAGTCTAGAGACCAGCAGAAACTAAATATGGACATATCAGAGAGTAGACAAGGTCATATAAAAAAAACCTATAGAAAAACTATATCAGTGCAAGAATGGGTTGACGTAATAGGGTTACAGCCGTTATACGAGTATTGATAATAAAGCATTAAGTATTAAGTATATAGGTATAAGTGTGGCCATAATCCGGCTGTGGGATGGAGGGAGGGGTTATGCATATGTGCTAATATAGTATGCAAACAGTGAAGCAGTAAGACAGTGGTCAAAAGTGGCTAGTGGACAGACAGTACACAAACATGGAGAGGGTGGAGAGGCAGACAGACTATGCGGAAAAGTCTATCTCTCCTCTTCCCTTAGGTGAAGCGTGTGTGTGTGTGTGTGTGTGTGTGTGTGTGTGTGTGTGTGTGTGTGTGTGATACTTTGATTTACCCTGAGGGAAATGCCATCCAGTAGCTTACATGACACACATAAAAACATTCAAAACACTAATGATGAAAATACAATTGTGTGTGTGTGTGTGTGTGTGTGTGTGTGAGAGAGAGAGAGAGAGAAAGAGAGAGAGAGAGAGAGATGGGGGGGTTGAAGGTTTACAGATTGACTGGTCACTTTCAGAAATGAGCCTTAACATGACTTTAATTACTCATTTGTGTGGTTGTCACAAAAACATGCTTCTTTAAAATGTGAAAGTGCAAAAAAAGTGTTGTGGTCTGATAGCCTGTTGTGGGAAGTCTCACAGTTCTGGCTTTGATGGAAAAGAGAAGCTCTCCTGGAGCAGTCACAACTCATGCCTAGTCTAATAGTAAATACTATAGTAAACACAACTCATGACTAGTCTAATAGTAAATACTATAGTAAACACAACTCATGACTAATAGTAAATACTCTAGTAAACACAACTCATGACTAGTCTAATAGTAAATACTATAGTAAACACAACTCATGACTAGTCTAATAGTAAATACTCTAGTAAACACAACTCATGACTAGTCTAATAGTAAATACTATAGTAAACACAACTCATGACTAGTCTAATAGGAAATACTATATTAAACACAACTCATGACTAGTCTAAAAGGAAATACTATAGTAAACACAACTCATGACTAATAGTAAATACTATAGTAAACACAACTCATGACTAGTCTAATAGTAAATACTATAGTAAACACAACTCATGACTAATAGTAAGTATTATAGTAAACACAACTCATGACTAGTCTAATAGTAAATACCATAGTAAACACAACTCATTACTAGTCTAATAGTAAATACTCTAGTAAACACAACTCATGACTAATAGTAAATACTATAGTAAACACAACTCATGACTAGTCTAATAGTAAATACTATAGTAAACACAACTCATGACTAATAGTAAATACTATAGTAAACACAACTCATGACTAGTCTAATAGTAAATACTATAGTAAACACAACTCATGACTAATAGTAAATACTATAGTAAACACAACTCATGACTAGTCTAATAGTAAATACTATAGTAAACACAACTCATGACTAATAGTAAATACTATAGTAAACACAACTCATGACTAGTCTAATAGTAAATACTATAGTAAACACAACTCATGACTAGTCTAATAGTAAATACTATAGTAAATGTGCTAAGCTATTCAATTTGCACTGGCTCTGCCCTGCCTGGTATAGCTATTCTGTAACCCCGGCAACGCAGTCTAAGTCCCAGTGCATGGAATCACTCTGTGTAGGACATGTGTAGTGCCCCCTACAGGTTAAACGTTAAATAGCAGGACATTCAATGTTCCATCTCGCAATCCACCACTTTTCGGGCTGCAAACCTATGAGATTTAAACCTATGGTTAAGATTTAAGATTTAAACCTATGGTTAAGATTTAAGATTTAAACCTATATGGTTAAGATTTAAGATTTAAACCTATGGTTAAGATTTAAGGTTGCAGGGCCTTGCTATCTTCTCCTGGGCCCAATGGTGTGGCATGGCGGCTCCTGGATCGCTCCCTGGACGGCACTTGCAGATGGTCTGGTTGATGGTACTATTAGTGTTGTAACGCCATACTTCAAGACTTCACTTCAGCAAGGACGTGGTTGAAACGGTAACACACCGGTAGGCTAATGTTGTAAACTGTGGTAAAACAGGTTTTGTTCTTCTCAGGAACTCTGTGGCTTGAATGTAATGGCACATAACGGCGCACGGCAAATGGGACCTCTCAGAGCGCTGGTGAACGAACGAACAGAAATTTCAGGTTTTTGGCGAAGTTGCCACAAATTTGCGGCAAGGTCATTTCACATACAAATTAGGTTTCTGGCAAACAGTTGCGGTTAACTTTTGGTGATGTTGCAGCAAATTTGCAGCAATGTAATTATGCAAATTACTTTTGTCACCAGAAGTTCACTGGAAGTTTGCCATTATTGGCTAAGTGTGATGGCAAATCACTGGCGAACACATTTGCCACTAGTGGCAAACTTCTCATTGTTGCCAGAATTTTGCTGGAAGTTTGCCTCTAGCGGCCAACACTGGCAAACTTCTGCCGATATTTTCTAGTGAACTCTAGAAAATATCTAGCCCACAAGTCACCCACAAGTTGTCTGCAAATCTGCCGCAAAAATGTAATTTTTGTAAGGGAACATTCAGAAGGGATCCACCACATACTGTATGGATACAGTCTCACTCTTTCATATGACACCCCCATGAGCAATTCCATCTTAGAAAATGGGTGTTTTTTTTTTGTATTTTAAATTCCATAGGCTATATTGTAGATTACAGTTTTTCTTAGTCGCTTTGGTGCTTTTCTCAGATCAGAATGAAAATTCTCATAACTATTTGTTCAACCTCCACAACATTTAGTTATTTGTGCACATAATAGTAGCAATTTCTCCTTCCTATGAACAAATTGCAAATGCCTTTGGACATGTTTCAGTTGCTTTGTCATGTCAGTCAAAATGAACTATACTTATGGATGCTGAATAGTCGTTCCCAATAAAACTGACAGTCTTCGTTTCATTGCTTGAGCCATTACATACAAAATTGGTGAACTAGTTATCAAATTCTGTCACAATGCTGTAGAATTGCAAAGAGCGTAGAAACGTACGTATTCAGTGTCTTGTACTCACTCTGCTAACTACAGCAATTTCTAACTTTACTGTAGTTTTCAAACGGCTGTATAAGTAGTGTATAGTGCTGTCTTGAGCATGTTCAGGTAGTGTCACTGAGTTCTGACCTTTTTTGGATGGGAAAACACTGAGAGAATAAACTGCCATAATGAAGACATGACAAAGCCATTTGACTATCTTGTTCATAAATAATGGGGTCAAGACTTCTCATTTTGATGACACTGGCAGTTTTATTGACATAAATACTTGCTTTTGAGGTATGGGGCAGCCGTGGCCCACTGGTTAGCACTCTGGACTTGAGGTATGGGGCAGCCGTGGCCCGACCAGTGGGCCGCGGCTGAAGTGCCCTTGAGCAAGGCACCTAACCCCTCACTGCTCCCTGAGCGCCGCTGTTGTTGTAGGCAGCTCACTGCGCCGGGATTAGTGTGTGCTTCACCTCACTGTGTGTTCACTGTGTGCTGTTTGTGTTTCACTAATTCACCGATTGGGTTAAATGCAGAGACCGAATTTCCCTCACGGGATCAAAAAAGTATATATACTTATACTTAATGGACTATCCATTTTGAGCAAGTGACGTGCTTTTGCAGGTTATCCACTAGGTTTTGCAGTTTGCACTAATTGTTTTGAGAAATGCACTAACTGCTGTGCAAATGTTAATAGTGATGTGAGAAAAGCACCAAAGCGACTGAGAAAAACTGTAAAGCATTTCAGCACTAAATTCGGTCCCTTTCGCTCAAAAGTCATTTGGTGCGAGAAACTCCACCACATATGAATACTACAGTCTCCCCTCTTTCATATGACACCCCCATGAGCAATTCCATCGTAGAAAATGGGTGTATTTCTCTATTTCAAATTCCATAGGCTATATTGTAGTTCAGTGTTTATCAAAGTGTGGTCCGCAAGCAATCTCAAGAGGTCCGCGAGCAGACGTGGTAAAATATAATATAGATAAGTTGTTTGCAATATTGAACCAACTTGTATGTAAAGTATGCAACACTACCCATGTAAGCTATGCCACTTTAAATCATATTCTCCTCTGACACAATAAGCAAGGTGCAAAGACAATAAGCAAGGTGGTTCAGTGAGTAGTAGGCCTATTGTGTAATATAGCCTAGTAGGTCTACTCTTTTTTTTAGCTAGGTTGGTTAAGTGATCCTTGGTCTGAAAAGGTTTGAGAAAACTGTTTTAGATTAAAGCATTTCAACACTAAATGTGGTCTCTATGCTCAAAAGTCATTTGGCGCAAGAAATTGCACCATATATGAATACTAGGGTCTCCCCTCTTTCACATGACAACCCCATGAGAAATTCCATCGTAGAAAGTAGGCATTGGCAGGCGAATGCCTGTGTCATTGCGGAAAGGCGGTCAACACTGCCCCCTGGTGGTTGAAAATTGCAATATTTAATGTGGAATCCAAACTTAACTCCACCGCATTCTGAATGTTGTCCTAACTTCAGCCTTGTCAGCTACTCCCCTTCCTCCTCTGTTTCACTAACTCATATCAGCCCTTATCCAGCCCACACAGCATGCTGCCCATTCCCATCATTTGCATTCCAGGGCCAAGGCCAGCTACCAAACCCTCCTTGTGTGTCACTAGTTCACCCTTTGGATTGCTTAGACTGAGTGCAGAGAATAGCAAGTTTGGCTTAGTAGCTGGCCAGGGTAGCTGGACATGGTCCTGGGATGCCAATAGCGGGGATCACATGCAAGTGATTTCCACTGACACCCCTTATGGATGAGGGGTGATTTAGAGCTAATAGTGAAATGGAGGAGGTGCAGGGGAGGAGGTGCAGGGGCAGGGGAGGAGGTGCAGGGGAGGAGGTGGGAGGCTTTGCAACTCCAGCATGATGTAATGGGCAGTGAGGAGGGTTTTATACTCTACGAACGGAAGTGGGGTGAGTGATGGCTGTCAATCAACCCTATGGGCTCCTCGGGAACTTTGTTTAGAAAACATCATTTATCAGCTCTTAGTAGTAGGCATAGTGCAGGGCAAAGTAGTCAATCAAAATTTAAAAGCATGCATGAAGGATGTTTAAGCCAATCAACTCTAATGGGCCTACCAGATAAACACTAATCTTGAATGCAAGCCATGAGTAAGGGGATATTATGTTGTTGCTGTAGATGTTTTTCTGCTTCAGTCAAATGGCAGAGTTCATCTATTTTACTGTGTTAAACAATTCAGGGGGCAGTCGTGGCCTACTGGTTAGGGCTTCAGGCTGGGTACTGAAGGGTTGCCGGTTCGATCTCCGACCTGTAGGAGCAGCTGAAGTGTCCTTGAGCAAGGCACCTAACCCCTCACAGCTCCCAAATGCCGCTGTAGCAGGCAGTTCACTACTCTGGGTTAGTGTGTGCTTCACCTAACTGTGTGTTCACTAATTCACGGATGGGATAAATGCAGAGACCAAATTCCTTGTTTACGCAATAGGCATGGGCCAAATGATTTTATTCCGGGAATCAGTTCCCTTCACCTTCACAAATCGTTTGTTTGATTCATTCTTTCAGTTCCTTAAGTCAAATATGCTTTAGAACACCGTCTGGGCTGTCTTAAGTCAAATATCCTTTAGAACACTGTTTCATATGGTCTGTTACATCATTTATGTAAATATCAAGCACATAAGTGCCTTTTTCCATAAATATACTGAATGGAATGCAGTAAGAATCAAATGGTGTCTTCCAAGTTCTAGCGCTGGCAGGCAGGCACGTAAGTAAAGGCAGGCCTATCATTTTTTTACCCATGGCAACGCGGTTGCTACCTGCTGTAGTACTCTCATTCACGTTTTAGACTCAATCGCGATATACGGTCGAGGGAGATGAAGCTCTGTTCGTTTGTAGATAGATAGATAGATAGATAGATAGATAGAGATAGATAGATACTTTATTGATCCCCAGGGGAAATTCAAGGTCTCAGCAGCATACATACAACACAAACACATTCTTTAACAGCAGAAAGAGTAATTAAAGTATATAATATAAAAACAGAACTAAGCAGTAAGGACAGTAGAAGATAAAGAATATGCTAAATATACTAAAATACAAATTATACTAACACTTAAAGCAACACCAAAGAACTTTCCCTCTGTCGCACGCACGCTATTTGTTTATCCAGCACCAGCTTTGCAAATAACGATGTCCACAGACAAGGTAGAATATTTTGCATGACTTATAAAAGTACGATGTATTGCGACATCAGATGCAAGTCAAATTTGTAGTTTCTTATGTCTCATTCCATCGAACTACAGATCCGCTACCCGATCTGGCAAACTTACATAGTGCGGTTATAGCCGATAGAGGGCCACAAAGCGAATGCAGAATTGCCGTTCACCCTGTTACGAGTTGATGAACCACTGAAACGATTTTGGAAACATTATTTTAAGGTATAAAAAACTCTTTGGTGTTGCTTTAATACAATATATAAAAATATACTAAAATACAAATTACAAAAATACAAATTATACTAACACTTAATCTAAATCAATTCTAAAAACAGTATCCACATAGTGGTGATTAATAAATCAGAGGCGCTTTGCAATGACTGAGGCAGGGACTGAGCCTGTGATTCTCTGTGCATAGTAAGGTATGGTAAGGTGCTCTAAGGTGCTCTGTGTGAATGAGTGTCATGGTGGTAGTGCAATGATGATAGTGGTCATGGTGATAGTGCAAATGAGTAAGTCAACAGTGCAACAATGCAGAAATAAAGTAAAGTAAAGTCTATATATCTATATATTTAACTATTTAAGAAAATGTGGCCACAGTTCGGCTGTGGCATGGAGGGGGGGGGGGGTTATGCATATGTGCTAATGTGCTAATATAGCACGCATAAAACAGTGAGGCATAAAGACAGTGGTACAAGTGGCTAGTGGACAGACAGTACCAAACATGGAGGGGGTGAAGAGGCAGACAGACTATGCAGAGAAGTCTATCTCTCCTCTTCCCTTAAGCGAGGCATTGAACAGTTCAATGGCCCTGGGGACAAATTACTTTCTCAGTCTGTCAGTTGTGCAAGGCAGTGAGCGAAGTCTCCAGCTGATCAGGCTCTTCTGCTTAACAATAGTGCTGTGGAGTGGGTGACACTCATTGTCCAAGATGTTAATCAGTTTGTTCAGGGTCCTTTTGTCAGATAGTGAAGTGATGCACTCCAGTTCAGCTCCCAGTTCAGCTCCCAGTTCAGCTCCCTCTCACTCCAGTTCAGCTCCCAGTTCAGCTCCCTCTCTTTTATTACAGGACCATACAGTATGTTCTCTTGTTTTGGGAATCAGTTCTCGTCGTTCACCTTCAGGATTCGTTCTTTCTGACCGAATCAGTTGTGAACTGCCCATGCCTAATACGCAAGTATACTTGGCCTAGACACCTGATTTACATTTACATTCTGGGTGATCATTCAATGTTGTTTTTTTAAATTATTACTTTTTAAACATGTTTAAACTATTGCCCATTAATGCTTTTATGTAGTATTGCCTTGTGTTTTAATGTTTTCTTTTTTATTCTTTATCTGGTTTTTATTTTAAATCTGGTTTGGTTCTTAACGGGAGCTTTTACTGCCTAAAATATCTGATTTTTTTTACCGTTAGGGTGCCCTATTTCCACCCACTCACCCGGGACATCAACAGTTACACCGAGAATTAACAAATCAAAATTCCACTGGAGCTCCAGGCGGTTTTGTACACGCAGCCTTACAACACTGTTTACAGCTTTTCGAGTCATTGTACAATGTCAATATCACGGGACAGCTGTGGCCTACTGGTTAGCGCTTCAGACTTGAAACTGGAGGGTTGCCGGTTCGAACCCTGACCAGTAGGCACGGCTGAAGTGCCCTTGAGCAACGCACCTGACCCCTCACTGCTCCCCGAGCGCCGCTGTTGTTGCAGGCAGCTCACTGCGCCGGGATTAGTGTGTGCTTCACCTCGCTGTTCACTGTGTGCTGTGTGTGTTTCACTAATTCACGGATTGGGATAAATGCAGAGACCAAATTTCCCTCACGGGATCAAAAGAGTATATATACTTATATATATATATATACATTTTTACAGAGATACAGAGATGTCATAGAGGTACAGAGATAATTAACACACCCTTATTGGGTGGGTGCTTGCGTTTCTTTACGAATCCACTGTCTTGGTTTATATACAAATGAATAGGCCTAGCAAGTGACACATAAAAAGTTTCCATCACCAACTAAAATGTATTCCACTTCATCAGTCTCTTGTGCTGAATGCACGTAGCCATGCTTTATTTTTCATATTTATTTTCATTCCTTATGAGACTCATATGAGACCAAACTTAAAGTATATGGCTTTTCGCAGATATGGAACAATCCTGCCCTTTGAGAAGTGCTGCAACACAACATTGATTATACATGTATGTTATGAAGTTATTTCTTACACTTGCATTGGGTTATACTGCATGAAAGTTATATAGGCTACCTACACAGACTTATCACAAGGGGGCATGCTGTCCCTATTCTTGTTCATTCTGTCAAAGTAACTGTACTAACCACAAGCATATCAAGTTCTCAGCCACACTGTCACCCTTTTCACTCTTGTAAAGGTAAGGCCTTTGGTTAAACTCTGAAAATAGCTACTGTGAGACGGACCTGTATTCCTACCTCATGATAATATGATGGCGAAATCTCTCCTATTATACGGTCATACTACGGTATTTCTTTTTTTTTGTCATAGAGCACTTACTTTCATTTTGGATTAATAATAGAAACAAGCACAATGTCAAACTAAAGCTAAACCGTGGCATTTTGGGGAGGTGGGGTGAACTTTTTCAGTTTCAGTTAACACAGAACCTTAATAATCACAAAAACTCTTTATGCCAAAAATGTTACAAAACATAATCTAAATACAAAGTTTTATATATTTGTTTTTGTGAAACACAGAAAAAATATGTGCCTGACCCTAATGTTTTGTCATAATATTTCTCATGGACTTCCGGCAAACTGACAGCTGCTGCATGTATAGGGCCTAAGCAGACATGCTAAAAGACAACTGAACATTTGCTTTTGTTTTTTTACATATTTACAATGGTCTGTTTAATGCATAAAAACACATTGAATACATTATGGAAAAGAGGGATCCAATGAGAAGCCTAAACAACATTGTCCAAAGCCCTGAGATCTTGCTCTAGCTAAATTGTTCTTTGGACAGACTTTAAAAATTAATTCCCCATGATATCGATGTGCTGTGGAAGCTGGATACCGTGTGTGTGTGTGTGTTAATATTTTACAAACATTTTGTAATAAGACAGTCTGACAGTACTTTCTTCAAGACAAAGTGAACGGAATAATCTAATCACACTATCAGACGGGTGGGTACGAAGCTTTCAAGCGCTGAAAACGAGAGGATGTCTCAAGCCTTTACAGGGGGTGTCATAATCTTGGGTTCATAGCCTACACCAGACAGAGAGAACGGCCAAGAGTAAGGTAGCGCTCGCCATGAATTCAATTCTCTGTTTTTCCACGTTAATTTTCACCATCAGTGAGTAGCCTATACACCCGATCTGGAGTTTGATAATGAGAATTGCAGAGTGCAAACATAATCCTACTAAAGATTATTTGTCTCTTTAAAAGTTCTGTTTGTTCATTATTTTGTTAAATTTATAGTCAAATGAATAACATAGTGCTTTCACTCCATGGATGCAAATAAACATGTGTTATTTATTTTTACCAAACAAGCCTTGATATTTATGTTGCATGAGCGACAGAGTACTTTAAATATCAGTTAACCGTGAGACCCTGCAGAGAAATCAGATTGGGGAAAAAAACATAATGTAGTCTGTGTTTGAAACATAACAGAATTATACAACAGAATGTGTTAGTAGCCTGTGTGGGTGACCACAGCAAATGAGACTGTGGGTGAGAAAATGACCACAATGAAAACAGGTTTCTTGTGCACCAAACAATGAAAACATATCTCACAGGTTTCTTGTGCACAAAAGAATGTCAACACCCCCTGTGATAGCTTAATGGTCTGTTTGTTCTCTCTCTGTTATAGTCAACCCACTCCCACCCACCTTGGTGAGCCTGCACACTGAAGGCGATAAAGACGTGTCTAACCATGCATAGGCCATCTTCACCATAACCAGCTGTCCTCACCATACTAATGCACTCCATTCAACCTGCATGTTCTTCTCAAGTCAAACATCAACCTGCACATTCTTTTCCTCTTTTCAAGTCAAACATTATATCTCATCAAGTTGCACAAACTTGCATGTTTGTGCATTGCACCTTTGCAAATGCCACGGGCAAGTAAAACACCACAAGATGTCACTCGGCGACCACCAGTGCTCATGTGTCTCCATCTCAGGAAAGAGTCGTCAGTATATGCTTTGCACTTATAGTTTGTCTTCATATGTCTGTGTATTTATTTATGTATTTTTTACACAAAAATACTAACAGCTCCACCTCCATTTGGGTAAATGTGAATACAAGATTATTAGCCTGGCTATCACCTCACTGATTCTCAAAAGATAATTAATCTAGGAATACCTCATTCATCTCTGATTTCCAAGGGGTGTCACCAGCAGTGATATTAAACTTAAACGGGTACATTAAACTTTTACCAAATATTTCTGGAAATGCAAAGGTTCCAAATACAGGTGTTTAATCAATTCCAAAGAAGATTCAAGTCCATGTAATCTGGGCTAATAGCACCACATGAGAGCAGACATTGGTTGTGTTCAACAGCGCTCCTAACCCTACTCCCATACTCTCCTGTCCATGTCATCCTATAAAGCCAACCCCATGCTGGATAAGAGGGTTTCTGGTACATGGGTTTTCAGTGATTTTGGGAGGTGCTGTGAATTGAACAACTGCCAGACAGATCTGTAACTCAAATTCAAATGTGATCGTAGATTCATCTGTGTACATTCTCCTTCAGTATTTAATTACAAACACCTACCTACCTATCACAGTGTTATTTTTATTTAAACTTTAACATGAATTAATTGTGTGCATGTCTACAAAACAATGCACTCAAATCATGTGTTGTCCTCATTAGTTTCATCAGTCAACCTCTACAGCAGGCCATGTTTCAGTAATCTGGTGTGCAAGCAGGTGACCCACTGATGCACACGTCAGTAAGCTGTTGATGAATTTGTGTTCTTTCAATAGCAGACCTCAATAGCTACCGTATATTTGCAGACTATAGTCCCATTACTTTCAAATAACGTTTTTTTAAATACTATGTCCACCATTACCTTTAATCTATCAAGACCAATCTAAAGCAAAACCACTGTCTCCACTTCCCAGAATGAAAAAGAAGTGGCATACGCCAGCGCAACCAACATACTAACATATTAAGTTTCAAAACTTGCAAAAATTCAAATTCATGACTTCTGAATTAAACTTATTTCTTTATCATTTTAAAATATTCCAGCACCATCTTCATCATCCATGTGAACTTCAATGTGTTTCAAATATATAGCTTGGCCACATTTGTATTAGTCAGAATGAAAACAAGTCTTTCACATAGTCCTGAGTCAAAGGTTCGCTGGAGTTTAAGACCATGGGCAGCCTTCAGGGCGCTAAGAGTCAGACTGTGTATGGTCTACTGAAGTTTCTCTGTCCATAATCAAGATAATATCAGACACATGTGATTCAGCCATGTTACACAATGTTGAAGTTCCTGCCTCGGTCCCGTCTTCAGCCTTGACCTGATCATTGGATTTTATGCAACACAGTAATTCTTCATGACACTGAGTGGTTTTAACAGCATCATGTTCTAGATAAGCTTTTCTCCCAGGTGCACTGTCTACTAAAGTTTCTGTAGAACTCTCTCTCTGCATGATCCCAATAATATCAGAATTGTGTGATTCCGAGGTGTTGTGCAATGTTGAAGTTTCTGTCTCTGTCACATTTGTCATGTCTTCAGCCCTGACCTGTTCGTCTGCTTGTACGCAGCACAGTAACTTGTGCAAATAATCTCTTGTTGCATTTATGTCTATAGTTGGCAGGCGTTGGGCATGCTGTGGTGCCCTTAAGGCTGGTGTTGTTTGTTCAGGATGGTGGTTGGTTTTACTGAGGTCAAGTTCTAAGTCTGCTTTTCTCCCAGGTGTCTTCTGTTCTGAGATGGAACCTCTTTTTGACCTACTCCAAGAAACCTCTGGAACAGTTTTCATTTGGTTTTCCTTTGACTTCACACGTGAGAGTGGCACTCCATCGTTTGATGATTTGAAGTGGAAATCTTCTTCATTTCTCTCATCCTCCACACTTGTCTCCTCTTCTTCTTCTTCCTCCTCCTCCTCCTCCTCCTCCACACTTGTCTCCTCCTCCTCTTCTTCCTCCTCCTCCTCCTCCTCCTCCCCACTCATCCCACCAGAGCTCTCTGTATCATATGCCAGGGTGCCATCGCTAGACTGGGAGTCACTGCCCTGTTTACTGGTCTTCTTGCCCCATAGGAAGTGCTTCACCTTGCTGTGTACACCGTGGTAAATGTCCTGAGCTGTGCCAGTGGGGTCATCCCTGTCCTCTCTAGACCTCAAGGATCCTAATGAGTGTGGCAATTTGGCCAGGCTTCTCACTATTGTCCTCACAATGTCAGTGGCCGCAGAAGGGACGTGACCCAAACGTGCCTCCCCAGATATGGACTCGGACTGTCTGAGGACCTCACTGACCTTCTGCTGAGCCGCGATCTGGAACTGCGGACTCAAGATGTTCTGGTCAGCAGCCCTCGAAGCCCAGGCGGAGGGTAAACACACATCTTTCGGCACCCACTGAAAGGCCGGGGACTTGCCAGCGGAGGCCAGCTCTTTGAGCTGGGTCATGACGTTGTCCACAAAATGGCCGGTCAAGAGCGACACCTCCTCTTCTCTCTCTCTAGCAGCCTTGAGGCGTTCTTCCTCCTCTTCTTTCTCTCTAGCAGCCTTGAGGCGTTCTTCCTCCAGCTCAGCAGACTTGTAAGCATCACAAATCTGACTTATCACTTCATTTGTGCACGCTGTGGTGACCTCTTCCTCCTTGGATGAGGTCACATCCTCCTCTACAGCAGTGCTGGCTGCTGCTGCAGCCTCAGGTTGCTGACCGCCACTCTCCAAGGCGTACTCATCAGACGAGCTTTTGACTTCAGAGTCCAGCTGAGCATCTTCAACTGATGGGCAGCTGGCTTTGGTCATTCGAGCAAAAAAATCAGAAGAGTCCAGTCTCGCCGTGAGTACGTTCAAAGTGTCCTCTTCCAGTTGGAGGAAAAGCGCACTCCAACCTTCAGAGATGGCAGAGGATGAATCTTTCCCTGAAACGCTGCTATCCAAGGCTGCTGACAGGGCTAGTTTGACCTCCTGCACAATTTCTGTGATGACAACATTCCCCTGAGGTGATTCCGGTGGGGACCTGAGTAATTCAAATGAAATAAATCAGTAGAAATCAATCAAAACAGAATGGAACATATTGTATTCAATAATGTAATATATTGACCTTAAAATCATAAAATCATATAATGTCTAAATGCAGCTCATAAGCCTGGCACAAGTAGTAGCAATAATGATAATAAACTTAAGTTAATATTTATTTTATGACTTTCATAAATCCACGGTTGTTTTACATAGAACACACACAGAAAAAATAAGATCTGAAAAACATATATACACAGTAACAGAAGGTTGTGCTGCAGCTCTTGCACTTGATGTTTTTTCATGGGAGTTCACCAGTTTGCTCCTCTTGTAGGTGGAATCCGTCAACTGCTGCACAATCCCCACGCAAATCATAGCAAACTCCTTTCTGGTGATCTAATTTGAACACAAAGTAAGACACCAGCAGGTATTTTGGAATACACTGCAAAAAGTGTATGATACTAAATAAATAACCAGAAACAGAAGTGTGTATAGACACGTGTTCACCTTGCACCTCATTCATTCATTCTCTTACAGAGGTATAGTTTCTATGTTTATGGTTTTGTTATGAAAACTCATTATTTTATTGTTGGTATTTTCAATTTGTCACTTGATGCTGTTGGCATACTATATTATGCTTAATGTAAACTTTTCAACTTCATTCAAAACTTTTTTTTTTTTTAGTCATTTATTTTTTTAAACTAGTGTTCATACTGTAGACTAGTGGCCTCTGCTGAATGCATAGCCAGAGAAATGAAAACTGAGACAGTACAGTAGCTAGACCTACTAGAGACTATACCATATTTGACACTCACATTATCCAAGTCTTTTGTCAAAGTTTGCCATTGCCTGAAAAAAAAAAAATCAGGCTATGACATGAATCGATTGTCAGGGTAAGGTCGGTAGCCTAAATGATCAGATATGAAAAGCATAGGCTAAGAGGCTATGTGATAAGGCCACTGATGAACTGTGGCTCACTAGGAGGAAAACTTAGCCTAGGCCTACTTGTTGCTGAGGTTTTCAATGATGGCGATGACTTCTTCACAGGTCTTCTTATCAAGATTCACAATTCTTCGGTTCTGAGGAGGGTGTGTAGGCCTAGCAATGTTATGGCGACCGCGGCCAGAAATATTTCTCAAAGCCATTTCTGGAAGATCTGAACGTCAAAATAACATTATATTAGATAGAAAGCTAGTGCTACATCAGGCAGTTGTAGGCCTGTGTTTTATCTTGACTAATTTATTTTGTTATTTCTACAACTTCTTCCCCTCAATTAACTTACAGCATAGGCTAACAAATGTGTGGATAGGCCTATGTCTCAGATCAACCGACTGATCGACGAAAACCATGGAAACGCTCTGTTAAGTGGAATGCGATGCATCAGTGTTCGTTTTGAATCATCACTCTATTTATCAGGCAGGGCAGAGCCATATAAAGGTATATGGCTCTGAGGCAGGGATTACGCAACCTGCGCTCTAGAATCCGAGGTTCTGTGAGACAGCGGACGGCAAGGTTTTTTAAAGCCACCCTTAAAATATCATTTTTTGACCTTGATATAACGTTTCCAAAACCATTTTGATAACCTCATGACATCATGACGAACAGCACTTCTGCCATTGTCTGACAGGGCCTAGCCTACTCTACTCACCGCCCCTCTGTAGGCGATTACCAATCTAGCAATTATTGCACATTTCTAGTTTCGGACAGGAAATTGCTTCCGAGATCTTTCTTTACAGACTGATGTCGGTCCATTCCCTCTATATTGTGTCGGTGTTAGGCAAATCTTTATTGCAAAAGACGCATTGCCTATTTAGCTTAAGTCGTTTATTATTGCGCTTCTCAACCTCAACTTGTTAAGTGTAGGCCTACCTTGCCCATTATTTTTTGCTTCACACATCTCTACACTGTGTCGACAATCCATAGCCTAGGGCTAGGCTACTAAGTTAGACCAAAGCCCGTTTACGTCCTATTAGACATTCTCTGGTTGGACGCAAGCGTCTAGAACAGGGGTCGGCAACCTATGGCACGCGTGCCACGGGTGGCACGCCGCGGAATAAACACTGACACGCTGGCACCTTAGTATTATTACGATACTCACTTTATCTGTCCTGTTTAAAAAATAAAAGCATCTGCCTCTTTGTCTGTGAGCGTTTGAATGCCGGCACTAGGACCCGGAGGACACCACTGCGTGGATTTGCGTTAAATTGCAGGCGCGCGAATTTCAGATCAAAGTGTGTGACGTGACCTAAGCGCCCTGTCCGCTGTCTTCGTGCTGACTGAATGACAGAGCATGATATTGTGAACAATGGCAACGCCGGCTGCTGAAAAGGCTAAAACTAGGCCATTCCAGTCCTGCTGGACACAAGAGTTTGGTTTTGTATTTGTGAAGGACCGTGCTGTGTGCACTTTATGCTGTGAGAATGTTGTGTGCAGAACTTCAAGTGTTAAGCGTCATTTTGAGACGAAGCACGAGAAGACCTTCAAAGATCAAGCAGACAAAGTAGAGTCAATTAAACGTGCTGTGTCCAGATATGGAAAACAAGCTAGCTCCTTCAAGGTTTTTACCACTGCTAAAAATCACGGGACAGAAGCAAGCTATCGCATTGCGCATTGCATTGCAAAGCATGGGAAGCCGTTTACGGATGGCGAATTTATTAAGGAGGCTTTTCTCAGTTGCTCAGATGTTCTTTTTGAAAGCTTGCCAAATAAAGAAACCATCAAGTCACGAATAAAGGACATTCCCACGTCAGCTAGAAGTGTTCAGCGACGTATTGATGAAATGGCTGAAAATGTCAGAGCTCAGCAAACAGCTGGATTAAAAGATGCTGCGGTATTTAGCATTGCACTTGATGAAAGCGTGGATGTGAATGACATCCCGCGTTTGGCAGTCATGGCAAGGTACTGTGATTCAACTGTCAGAGAGGAACTATGCTGCGTGAAGCCAATGCCTGACACTACAAAAGGTGAAGACGTGGCCAAGGCATTAATTGAACATTTTGAAGAACGAGGGATTAACATCAGAAAAGTGTTTGCAGTGACCACAGACGGCGCCCCCGCTATGGTTGGGAGACACAAGGGAGCTGTCAAACTGATTGAAGAAAAAGTCGGCCACCCCATCATGAAACTCCACTGCATAATACATCAGGAAAATCTGTGCGCAAAAATGTCAAATTCGGATCTCAATGAAGTTATGGCCTTGGTGACAAAGATTATTAACTTCATAGTGAAGCGATCTGCACTGACGCACCGGCAGTTTCAGTCCCTGCTCGAGGAGCTGGACAGCGAATATACAGATCTGCCTCTCCACTCAGCAGTGAGATGGCTGAGTTGCGGAAAAGTTCTGGAGCGATTTGTCAGCTGCTTTGATGCTATCAAGGCCTTTCTGAATGAAAAGGGCCAAAAATATCCAGAACTGGAGGACGAGAAGTGGATTGTGAAACTTATGTTTCTGGCGGACATTACGGGACATCTGAACGTGTTCAATCTCAGACTGCAAGGTGCAGGACAAACTGTTTTGGACATGTATGAGACATGGACGGCTTTTGTCGGTAAGCTGGCAGTATTCTCAGATGACATTTCCACCTCCACGTTCCGCTACTTCCGACACCTGAGAGAGCTGTCCTCCCTGCGCAACATCAGCACCGCTGAAATAACCACGTACATGCGTGTGCTGGAGGCGGAGTTCACCACGCGATTTGTGGATTTTAAAATGTACGGACCAATGTTCTCTATCTTGATCAAGCCCGACAGCTTTGATAGACTTGATTTGGATGCCACTCTGATCGACTGGATGGATACAGAGGACATGGAAATGCAGCTGATTGAGCTGAAGAGCTCAACACTGTGGGTGACCAAGTTTGCAGAGCTCAGAAAACAGTTGGAAGCCACACCAGTGAAAGATCACGGAGCCCACATCCTCACCTGCTGGGCATCTACACCTGAGAAATTCAGCTGTCTCAGGGGCATTGCACTGGCGCTGCTGTCAGTCTTCGGGTCAACATATCTCTGTGAGCAGGTGTTCTCACACATGAAACATGTGCTCAGCCCCACCCGCAGTCGGTTAACAACGGAGCACTCTGAGGCCTGTTTGCAACTCAAAGTAACTAACTACAAGCCCCAGATCACAGAGCTAAGTCAAGCAAAGCAGGGCCAGGGATCACACTGACTGTCTGGTAGGCAACTGATAATTTGATGTTGCCTCAGCCTACACTAGTTTTAGTTTAAATGTGTAGGCTAGCTGTTTTTCAGTCTTTGAAATGTTGATGTGGCTATTTTGTTAAGAATACAGATACTGTTATTGTTGAGAATAAAATTCCAGGTATATTGGAAATGTTTTTGTATTTTGTGTCATAATTTAACTTTGCGTTATCGTTGATAATGGCACACTAGATGAGAAGAAAATTTCAAACTGGCACTCCATGTTACAAAGGTTGCCGACCCCTGGTCTAGAACAACTGAAGTGCGGTGAAAGGGTGAGCTATTTCTCATATGGACCGACTGCCCCCTAGTGGACAAGTCAGCGTTAAAGTTTATTTATGTCAGACATGTCTTTTGAATTTATGTAGGCCTATTGAAACCTAAGCCCACGCATGACACCCTATGTCAAGTAGGCCTACCCTATAGGCTGCATAACATTATGATTATGGTATTTAGCAGACGCTTTTGCCCAAAGCGACATACAAATAACAACAATACAATAGTTAAAACAGTAAACAATTTAAAACGTTGGTGAGACTACACTAAGGAGAACAGCAATAATAAACAACAATGTCAATTCAATCAATAGCCTAATGAAAATAAATAAATAAATAGGCCTACTATAATATACAAACCATAACGCATAAGAAACGCTTAATAAACTAAGTGCATATTGAACAGATATGCCTAGACCCCTCTTGAAAGACCCAAAACTATTACAGGAACGAAGAGCACTGGGCGACTCATTCCACCAACAAGGAAACAATGAGGAAAAGAGTCTTGGATTTGACATGTTTTAGGCTAAAAAGCCAAATAATATCACATACACTAACACGGGAGTCGGAACGGATGTAAATTAAGCTACATTTTAAGGCCAATTGTGTACAAGTGGCCTTAAAATGTAGCTTAATTTACGTCCCGTGTTAGCGTATGTGATAGGCCTATTATTTGAGCTGGATCATGACATTAGGCTAAACAGGTGATATGTTCTCTCATTAGTTTGAAATCTGGGATTGGCCACCTGTTTGCTCCTTCCCCAGCTGTTTTTAGCATCTATTAATTTTAAAAAGGAAGGAGGGGAAAATAGGATATCCATTTTTGCCATATACATTGCTCTAAGGAACATCAGGGACGCCGGCAGGAATGAATGTTGTGGTAGGGCCCACGCACAACCATACAGAATTGTGAGAATCACGATATGGACATATAGAAATCCAGATAAAACATTATTTAGCCTAATCTCAATTAGGCTATGCCATTTTGTCATAGGATAAACTAAATTAATTAAACACGAAAATGAATGTTAAATGAATGCCTATGACCACCTGTCATTGCAGCAAGAGAGGAGATCTTTGCTTCCAGATGTTTTTCTCCTGCTTTTAGTCAAATGAGCGCATGTTTTAGTAATAGGGAGGCATGATTTAATAAAAGGAGCGTTAAATTATGTATCTTATGGGGAGCGCATCATTTAGTAGGCTAGACTACAATAAGCGCATTATAATAATATGAGTGTAGGCCTACTATTTAATAGATAAGCTCCCGGACTTGACGCTCAAAAAAAAATGATAAGGCTCTAAACTTTGGCGTCTCTCGACGCGCGTCAGACTTCTGCCCCCTTAAAATATGAGTGAGAGAAAGAGAGCGCGCATGAATGTGTCGGTGTGGCTATGCATGTTCATTTGAGAACATGCTCTCAGTGGATACGCTCATCATTTTAATTATAAGCACCGCCAGTGGTAAGTGAATTTGATATAAACTAATAGGCTATGCGGTATTTTCGTATTATGCCTTTGCAGGGAACCTGTATTTTGTATGAAATAATAATAATAGTGTTTGTCTACTCCTACAGTGTTTGCTGTTGGGTGGCACAATCCTTCCCCAATCATTTTTGGGCGGATAGGACATAACGTGACACTTAATACTCATGTTAAAGCCTCTGGGAGCTCGACGTTCACCTGGTACCGACAGAAACTCAGTGGAGAAATTGAAATGATTCATTCTGCTTCGTGTGAGAACAAATTACATTACACGGTGGGCATGTCAGACGGTATAGGATTTATGACGATCTACAACACACTTGTGACAGATTCCGGGAGTTATTTCGCAGTATCTAGGGCGAGAAAGACCAAGGCTTTTTTAGGCACTTCATACGTGAACTTAGCTGTCACAGGTATGGTGGTTTTAAATAAAAGACTTTCAGATGCATGAACATTGTAATCGTCAAGTGGCTTAATATTTCCGTCGCATGTCTTTTTCAGATCACACTCCGCTTATTCGTCTGTTCTATGGGTCCGGAATCGCCAAGACGCACGTTTTCCAGTGTGAGATAGTGGGAGCGCGCGCTGACTGGAGTAACCCTTACTGGGAAATAACAGAAAATGGACATGTGAGAAAAATGAAAGGAGTTGGAAGTGGAGGAATAGATGCGGACGGTCGCTTCACACGATGGTCTGTGGTTACATTGAGCTCAGACAAGTCGTTCTCTTTGACCTGTCTTTCTAGCCACAATCACACTACAAACATGATCAAAACCGGTACAATTGACATGTCCAAAGGTCAGTTTTATGAAATACCCCCTACTAAATTTCCCTTAGAATAAATTAATAGCATCCACATTTTTTTGTTTTGGTGTGAAACCCTTGCATTTGGTGCATTTTGGAAATGTTGTTTCATACAAATATTTCTCCTGGTTTCCACAGGTGCGTCTGTGTGCGTTTTCACCTACTTTCTGATCACACTGGCTTGTGTTCTGATTCTGCTCACAATGGTGCTGACTGTGCTTTCGGCCTGGAGGATCCGCCAACGTAGGCTTGAAAGAGATGGTTAAAAGGCAGCCTTTCGGCAACTTTCACCTTAATATAGGCCATATTATTGTTGTTGTTTTTATTATATTATCATTATTATTATTGTTGTTGTTATTAATGTTGTTTATTTGCCTTATATCCAGGCCTATCGAAAATGTAGCCTAACACTGATTGCTGAAAATAAATACGATTTCTTCATTAAGCAGATGTTGTCTGTCTCTGCCCCTATAGTACCTCAACACGTCATGATTTTTTTCTTATCACACCATCAACGTTTCCGGTTGCAGACTGTCCTAGTTCTCCAAACTGTAGGCTACCGCTAAAAATGAGCATCATAATCTTCTTTATCATTAGAAAACGTAGGCTATGAACAAGTGGAGTAGGCCTAGCTTTCAATGTGTTTCAATAAAAACGTAGTCCCATACAAAAATCACAAAGGATAATTACGTATTGATCATTTCTAAACAAATCATAGCAATAGGCTACATAAACTGAAATAAATAATATAGTAATATGCATGTGTTTGGGAACAATATTTCAGGACCCCAAACTTGCATAAAGACCTTAAACTGTAAAGAGAAGCATTTCCATATTTTAACTCAACAAACCTTGCACCATAGAGGCTTGTGCATATTGATGGGGGGGTTTTGTCTGTTATAAACCAATCAACTTTTATTCAATTCCCATGCCACAATCGTTTGACTAATTTAGGAATACCCATAACAGTTGGCTTCAGGCTGGATGGTTTGTGAAAAACATCTTCACCTTTTAGTTTAGCAGCACGTTGTCTTGACATCACCTTCAACTGAAATGAATGTTTTATCTGTTTCTTAAATGATTGCTTAATATAAAAAGTAAGCCATAGAACATTGTGTAGAATGCGTCTAAAATTAGGATCACTTGTAAAACAGCAAACGCTGCATGTTACATCATAAGATGACTATAGAGCACATAGTGGCCTATATTGTGGTCAAACAGTGATTCGGTCCTAAAGGAGCCCTTGCACGTTTTGTGGTCTACGCCGTATTTACCGAAACAGATTTTGCTGACAAGGAGGTTAGATTAGTGTTGTTCCATAAAGGAAAGGAGGTCATAAAGTCATGCGCAGGAACACAACCTCACAAACTTTTATGTGGGTCGGTCATTGCACTCGGCCTGCATGTTCAGCAATGTTCGTCTTTTTTTTGTGCCACGATGTATTGGTTTCCCCTTGTTTTACTTTATGTTTTACTTGTATGTAAGTAGGCTAAATGTAAAATACCTCTGTGACACGCTACCTCTATGGCTAGGCTACAGCACAGCCTACAAAACTGCCTGTTAGTTTTATGAATCAGTTTTGTGCATCTCAGATATTCATTTGCCATTTTGTCAGCTGTATTCTAACCTGGTTGTGCTTCTATTTCCTTTTTCTCTTTCTTTGCAGATGTCAACCCACAGATCTTTTCTGAGCTTGGCGACAATGTCTCCATCTCGTGCCGGTACTCGGCCAAAAACCAGTGCCTAATGAATTGTTGGGCGAGAGTCACAATGAACGGTTCTCTGGAAACCGTTCACACAGAAAGCGAGAAACGCAGTCGTTTTTCTCAAAGTCATTCTCAGGACCCAGCCATGGTTGAATTGAATATATTTCAGACTGAAATGGTTGATGCCGGCCGTTACTACTGTGGAATGTGGCACGCCGGCTATTTCCAATTTGTTGGCGAGGGAACATCGCTGCTTGTAGGTAAATTTCGTGTTCTCACCCCGACCATTCAGATTACTTTCGCAAAAGTAGGCAAGGCTACCATCTAGCCTACGAGTGGAAAGTAATTCGCGGTTCCGTTTATTGTTATTATTATTATTATTAGTAGTAGTACTACTACTACTAATAATAACAATAATAATAATAATAATAATAATAATAATAATAATGTGTTATTATTACTACTGTTATTTTGCAGAGGAGAAGGTCTGGACCAACAGAAGCCAGGTTATTTTGCTGAGTGATAGCGCTGTACTGGAACATCCGTTGCGCAGAAGCGAGCCTTTGACGCAGGTGGAGCTGCGCTGCCTGGTCACTGGTGTCAGCTCTCCAGAGATCAATATTGTCTGGCGATCCTCTGGCGGAGCAGAGGTGACTGGGCGTAGGGCTGCGTGGGAGTCCACAGGCTCGAAAGAAGTGTAAGTTTTAGTGCTGCAAAAATACTGTTTATGTTTATGGATAATGTTAGGATGAATGCGCATATATGCCATAGCCTATATGCTAATTAAATGCAAATCTGTAAATGTAGGAAACGTGTAAAACCAGTTACAGCTAATGTAGGCTACAAATTTAGACTACAACGTTCATATTTTAGAAGTGAGTGTAAAAGGCTATATGTGCCTGACACAATGTACCCATATTTTCAGCATTCGTCCATTTAATGTTACAATTTGTAAATAATTTGCTTTAAGCCTATAATCAAAAGTATCAAAATCAATTGTATACAAGTGGCCTTAAAATGTAGCTTAATTTACGTCCCGTGTTAGCGTATGTGATAGGCCTATTATTTGAGCTGGATCATGACATTAGGCTAAACAGGTGATATGTTCTCTCATTAGTTTGAAATCTGGGATTGGCCACCTGTTTGCTCCTTCCCCAGCTGTTTTTAGCATCTATTAATTTTAAAAAGGAAGGAGGGGAAAATAGGCTATCCATTTTTGCCATATACATTGCTCTAAGGAACATCAGGGACGCCGGCAGGAATGAATGTTGTGGTAGGGCCCACGCACAACCATACAGAATTGTGAGAATCACGATATGGACATATAGAAATCCAGATAAAACATTATTTAGCCTAATCTCAATTAGGCTATGCCATTTTGTCATAGGATAAACTAAATTAATTAAACACGAAAATGAATGTTAAATGAATGCCTATGACCACCTGTCATTGCAGCAAGAGAGGAGATCTTTGCTTCCAGATGTTTTTCTCCTGCTTTTAGTCAAATGAGCGCATGTTTTAGTAATAGGGAGGCATGATTTAATAAAAGGAGCGTTAAATTATGTATCTTATGGGGAGCGCATCATTTAGTAGGCTAGACTACAATAAGCGCATTATAATAATATGAGTGTAGGCCTACTATTTAATAGATAAGCTCCCGGACTTGACGCTCAAAAAAAAATGATAAGGCTCTAAACTTTGGCGTCTCTCGACGCGCGTCAGACTTCTGCCCCCTTAAAATATGAGTGAGAGAAAGAGAGCGCGCATGAATGTGTCGGTGTGGCTATGCATGTTCATTTGAGAACATGCTCTCAGTGGATACGCTCATCATTTTAATTATAAGCACCGCCAGTGGTAAGTGAATTTGATATAAACTAATAGGCTATGCGGTATTTTCGTATTATGCCTTTGCAGGGAACCTGTATTTTGTATGAAATAATAATAATAGTGTTTGTCTACTCCTACAGTGTTTGCTGTTGGGTGGCACAATCCTTCCCCAATCATTTTTGGGCGGATAGGACATAACGTGACACTTAATACTCATGTTAAAGCCTCTGGGAGCTCGACGTTCACCTGGTACCGACAGAAACTCAGTGGAGAAATTGAAATGATTCATTCTGCTTCGTGTGAGAACAAATTACATTACACGGTGGGCATGTCAGACGGTATAGGATTTATGACGATCTACAACACACTTGTGACAGATTCCGGGAGTTATTTCGCAGTATCTAGGGCGATAAAGACCAAGGCTTTTTTAGGCACTTCATACGTGAACTTAGCTGTCACAGGTATGGTGGTTTTAAATAAAAGACTTTCAGATGCATGAACATTGTAATCGTCAAGTGGCTTAATATTTCCGTCGCATGTCTTTTCAGATCACACTCCGCTTATTCGTCTGTTCTATGGGTCCGGAATCGCCAAGACGCACGTTTTCCAGTGTGAGATAGTGGGAGCGCGCGCTGACTGGAGTAACCCTTACTGGGAAATAACAGAAAATGGACATGTGAGAAAAATGAAAGGAGTTGGAAGTGGAGGAATAGATGCGGACGGTCGCTTCACACGATGGTCTGTGGTTACATTGAGCTCAGACAAGTCGTTCTCTTTGACCTGTCTTTCTAGCCACAATCACACTACAAACATGATCAAAACCGGTACAATTGACATGTCCAAAGGTCAGTTTTATGAAATACCCCCTACTAAATTTCCCTTAGAATAAATTAATAGCATCCACGTTTTTGTTTTTGGTGTGAAACCCTTGCATTTGGTGCATTTTGGAAATGTTGTTTCATACAAATATTTCTCCTGGTTTCCACAGGTGCGTCTGTGTGCGTTTTCACCTACTTTCTGATCACACTGGCTTGTGTTCTGATTCTGCTCACAATGGTGCTGACTGTGCTTTCGGCCTGGAGGATCCGCCAACGTAGGCTTGAAAGAGATGGTTAAAAGGCAGCCTTTCGGCAACTTTCACCTTAATATAGGCCATATTATTGTTGTTGTTTTTATTATATTATCATTATTATTATTGTTGTTGTTATTAATGTTGTTTATTTGCCTTATATCCAGGCCTATCGAAAATGTAGCCTAACACTGATTGCTGAAAATAAATACGATTTCTTCATTAAGCAGATGTTGTCTGTCTCTGCCCCTATAGTACCTCAACACGTCATGATTTTTTTCTTATCACACCATCAACGTTTCCGGTTGCAGACTGTCCTAGTTCTCCAAACTGTAGGCTACCGCTAAAATGAGCATCATAATCTTCTTTATCATTAGAAAACGTAGGCTATGAACAAGTGGAGTAGGCCTAGCTTTCAATGTGTTTCAATAAAAACGTAGTCCCATACAAAAATCACAAAGGATAATTACGTATTGATCATTTCTAAACAAATCATAGCAATAGGCTACATAAACTGAAATAAATAATATAGTAATATGCATGTGTTTGGGAACAATATTTCAGGACCCCAAACTTGCATAAAGACCTTAAACTGTAAAGAGAAGCATTTCCATATTTTAACTCAACAAACCTTGCACCATAGAGGCTTGTGCATATTGATGGGGGGGTTTTGTCTGTTATAAACCAATCAACTTTTATTCAATTCCCATGCCACAATCGTTTGACTAATTTAGGAATACCCATAACAGTTGGCTTCAGGCTGGATGGTTTGTGAAAAACATCTTCACCTTTTAGTTTAGCAGCACGTTGTCTTGACATCACCTTCAACTGAAATGAATGTTTTATCTGTTTCTTAAATGATTGCTTAATATAAAAGTAAGCCATAGAACATTGTGTAGAATGCGTCTAAAATTAGGATCACTTGTAAAACAGCAAACGCTGCATGTTACATCATAAGATGACTATAGAGCACATAGTGGCCTATATTGTGGTCAAACAGTGATTCGGTCCTAAAGGAGCCCTTGCACGTTTTGTGGTCTACGCCGTATTTACCGAAACAGATTTTGCTGACAAGGAGGTTAGATTAGTGTTGTTCCATAAAGGAAAGGAGGTCATAAAGTCATGCGCAGGAACACAACCTCACAAACTTTTATGTGGGTCGGTCATTGCACTCGGCCTGCATGTTCAGCAATGTTCGTCTTTTGTTGTGCCACGATGTATTGGTTTCCCCTTGTTTTACTTTATGTTTTACTTGTATGTAAGTAGGCTAAATGTAAAATACCTCTGTGACACGCTACCTCTATGGCTAGGCTACAGCACAGCCTACAAAACTGCCTGTTAGTTTTATGAATCAGTTTTTGTGCATCTCAGATATTCATTTGCCATTTTGTCAGCTGTATTCTAACCTGGTTGTGCTTCTATTTCCTTTTTTCTCTTTCTTTGCAGATGTCAACCCACAGATCTTTTCTGAGCTTGGCGACAATGTCTCCATCTCGTGCCGGTACTCGGCCAAAAACCAGTGCCTAATGAATTGTTGGGCGAGAGTCACAATGAACGGTTCTCTGGAAACCGTTCACACAGAAAGCGAGAAACGCAGTCGTTTTTCTCAAAGTCATTCTCAGGACCCAGCCATGGTTGAATTGAATATATTTCAGACTGAAATGGTTGATGCCGGCCGTTACTACTGTGGAATGTGGCACGCCGGCTATTTCCAATTGTTGGCGAGGGAACATCGCTGCTTGTAGGTAAATTTCGTGTTCTCACCCCGACCATTCAGATTACTTTTCGCAAAAGTAGGCAAGGCTACCATCTAGCCTACGAGTGGAAAGTAATTCGCGGTTCCGTTTATTGTTATTATTATTATTATTAGTAGTAGTACTACTACTACTAATAATAACAATAATAATAATAATAATAATAATAATAATAATAATGTGTTATTATTACTACTGTTATTTTGCAGAGGAGAAGGTCTGGACCAACAGAAGCCAGGTTATTTTGCTGAGTGATAGCGCTGTACTGGAACATCCGTTGCGCAGAAGCGAGCCTTTGACGCAGGTGGAGCTGCGCTGCCTGGTCACTGGTGTCAGCTCTCCAGAGATCAATATTGTCTGGCGATCCTCTGGCGGAGCAGAGGTGACTGGGCGTAGGGCTGCGTGGGAGTCCACAGGCTCGAAAGAAGTGTAAGTTTTAGTGCTGCAAAAATACTGTTTATGTTTATGGATAATGTTAGGATGAATGCGCATATATGCCATAGCCTATATGCTAATTAAATGCAAATCTGTAAATGTAGGAAACGTGTAAAACCAGTTACAGCTAATGTAGGCTACAAATTTAGACTACAACGTTCATATTTTAGAAGTGAGTGTAAAAGGCTATATGTGCCTGACACAATGTACCCATATTTTCAGCATTCGTCCATTTAATGTTACAATTTGTAAATAATTTGCTTTAGGCCTATAATAAAAGACATGACCCTCCGGCCAATTGTCGATAATTACCACCCACGATATAGAGCACTGTGAAAGCACATCGACTATAGCATTGGTTCGAAACTCACCCTCTGCTTTCTGATCTTACACATCACACTTCACCAAGATGGTGACCATTTCAGTAGATTTACTCACTAATATTGTTATGGAAACACAATAAGCATGGAAACTAAATGCACACTTCCTGCAACTGCATTAGCCTACTTGAAATAATTTACTCCTCTAGTAAGTCGTCACATGAAATAAAACAATAAAACATTGAGACCATTCAACAAAGCACACTGGGTAATAACAAATTCAACACATGAACTTGTTGCTATGGACTCGTCTCTAGGCTTCCTCAGTCATTGGGAAGCTGCCGAAGCTGAACATTATCCAAAACTCAATTTCTCAGACGAGCGTCAATTTGGGAGCTTGCTACACTCCTTCCTTCTCTAATGACTTGAAAAGGCCGTTTGCACAATTTCACAAATAATCACAGGGACCGAAAAATACCTAACATGCTAACTTTTTCCGGGTTTAGGCCTATCATTTTAACTTATCCCCGCTGTCTTGCCGTTTTAATATTTTCCCGTAGAATATCCCATATTACTGTAATACTCTCATAACATTAGTCCTGCATTCTGGCCTGTCTCTGTGTTGTCCTGTTGTTACCCCTTGCCCTTCCAGTGAAACAGATGTATTCAAATCATCGTTTTGCTTGCTTGAATGCGAACTCAGAGTGATGTTAACCTACAGTAGGCCTATTTAAGTTAACGACGTGGTTGTCGTGAGAGCACGATTCATTGGCGCTTGCAGTGTTCGGTGGTAGGCTATGTCTACGTGCGCACCTGCCAGGCTAAGAGCCAAAGAAATCCCCCTGTATATTCACTCCAAGTTGGCCTACCATAACTTACCAACTCTAGCCTACACTGTAGACCATAAACTGGCTATTTATATGACCAATGTATTTGTATTCTGTATTCTGCTTTATGAAGCAGAATTACGCACTGCTACTTGGAACGTAACACATTTTTGTTGGCAGGAGAGAGAATGACAGCGATTAACAAATTGCACTTGTTGCTGGTTACCAAGAAATAGGGCCTACTACTGTATATATTTTTTTGCAAACAACAAAAACAGAAAGGATGGAGACAGCAAAGCTAGAGATGGGCAACAAGGTCAATTGGTAGAAATGCTTGTCAAAACGTTAGGAGCTGGATATGTGGATGAATGAAGCACAAGTATGTTTTATAAGCATGCACACTGTTCAAAGTTAGGCTAGGCTACACGGTAAACTACAAGTAAACAAAAGTTAGCTTTTTTAGGGCTGGATAAAGTTGACCAAATGGATATAGGCTGTTAGGCGTGAATAAAGTAGACTACTTTGTTGCTCCAACCCTTCCAACGTTAATGGGGACGGATGGTGACATTTTCCGTATTTTGTGTGAGAAACCCGGGAAATCTCCCTTATTTTCATTGTTCAATGTTGACAGAGCTATGGAACGAGAGAGAACGTTATATGGCGACAGAAATCAACAATCAAACAAGCCACTTTGATTTTTTGCTGTTTTCATTAATACAAAAGATGGGTGACCCCCCCTCCTAGACAAAAAAAAGTTAGGTGACCCTCCCCTCAACAAAGAATAAAAAGACATGACCCTCCCCTATTTTCCTCCGGTGACCCCGTTTATAAATAACGAACGGTCCCTAAATTAAAATACTGGATTCTCTGACAACAATCAAAGTCAATCAACACTATTGCCAACACAGCCTAATACATTATCATTGCACTGAACTGCCTGCACTATATTCATATTTCAATCTAAATCTCAGTCTATACTGATATTGTACTATTCCTACCCTCTATCTTGCCTGTGCCTGAGGTGTCCACGCCCATGGCAACCTTGACAGGACAACAAGGAGGCGGACATCCCCACACTCTTAAAACGAATCTGTTGTCGCTATCTGGACACAGAAATGTGTTAAAAAAATGCAAGTTGTGTTATTTTCAACACTTATTGTGTAGCCAATAAAAAAAGGAAACAACACAGACTGTGTTGTCCCTATCTGGACACAGAGATGTGTTAAAACAACACAAGTGTTGTTTTCGACACATTCGATAATTTCAATTTATAAGTGCATTTATTGCAAATGTACATACTGTATTTAAACTTAATACATATCCATATTCTACTGCCCTACATTCTATTCTTACTGTTCTGTTTTTATTATTTTCTGTTTTTTATTTCTTATTCTTATATGTTAAGGGAGTGTTGTACTTTGAGAGGAAAGAATAACCAGAGTCAAATTCCTGGTTTGTTTACGCAAAGCGGAGCAGCTGCTTTTTTACATTTGTATTATTTATTTATTTTATTATTTGTTAATTTTGTTTGTTGTCTGTCTTGGTACGCTGGCGACTATGCCGCTCCGTCCGGCATCTTTTGTCTTTTGTTATGCGTCAGTGTTTTGTATGTGGAGCACTTTGGGTTGCATGTTAAATGCGCTATACAAATAATGACTAGACTTGACTTTTCCATTATCCACCAAAGCTATGGAACACCCAGTCTCTGTACATCAAACAGGCAAATTCTGTAAACATCTTTAAAGAAGACTTGAAATCATACTTGTACATTCTCTTCACCTCTTCACATTATGTTACATGTGTGAATTCATATGTGAATTCTCATTTTTAGCTAATTCTGAATCTCTGATGTTTTATTAATTGTTTTGTGTGTTTGTAGTATTATTTTTTTCTCTATTGTGTTGAATGCTCCAAATGTAAAGCAATTCGAGCTGCATTCTGTGTATGAAAGGAGCTATACAAATAAATATTCTTATTATTAGTCAAGTCAAGTCAGGTTTATTTATATAGCGCATTTCATACACAGAGGTCATTCAATGTCCTTTACATAAACAAAACCAAACAATAATAACAAATAAAAAGCATAGAAAGGCAATATAGTCAAAGAATAGTTAAAAGGTAAAGATCATAATAAAAAGAAAACCTAAAACACAAGGTAAAATAATTAAAAAATAAAGGATAATTAGTAAGCAAAAAACAAAGGCAAAAGTAGTAAAAAAAAGTAATAAAAGATAAAGTAGAATAATTATCAAGGCAGATTCAGAATTTGTAACTCGGCACAGTTAGCAGAGCACAGTTATTATTATAATTGTTATTAGTAATTTATCTAAACAAATCAGGTGTTGTATAGTGATATTTATTGAAGAGTCTACAAGTTAAACTATCAAGGGTTTAAAGTTCATTTTCAGTTCCCATCATCATATTTCTGGACATTAAGTAGGTCTTAAGGAAGGACTATGTTGCGGTTTGATTTTGTTTTTGATTAGTGGAAATATTTCTTTTCCAATATTCCTATACACAGACACACACACACACACACACACACACACACAAATACCAGGTGCATTCACATGTAGGCTACTACAAAAGCAAAAAAGGCGAGACTGTCATGTTGGATAGCACAACTAATTCTAATTGAACTAATTCAATAATCAATGAATCACTGTGTGCCCTAAATGAATTACTGCAGGTCATATTGCATAAGGGGGCTTAACAACTGAACTCTTCATCATTATGTGCATCTGCTTCCAAAACAGGTTCAGTGTGACAAGCAAGCTAAGGATCAATATCACCACCAGCAAAAACACCAACTACATTGCACCAGACGTCTTAGAGGAATGGTGGTGTGAGGTGCAGGTGGGACTCCATGTCGTAGAGAGGAGCCACATCACTTCACTAGACCTGCTGAGAGATCACCTGACGGCAGGTCCTGTGGAGTGGTGCCAACTGGTCATTTACTCAGCTGGGGCTCTTAGCGTAGTGTGTGTGTGCGCCGTCAGTTTACTCATCAGCCACTGGGTGCTTCACCTGCGCAAAAGTGCAGGTAGTCACATGCCTCTCAATGTTGTTTCATTCACAGACATTATTGAGCTGTGATTATAAGAGGAAGTGTATGTAGCACGGTGTACATATGTGTACATGAATTTCCCCTGGGGATCAATAAAGTATCTATCTATCTATCTACATGTATGTCGTGTCCCAGTGGCACAGATTGAGAGAATGATGGGCACATCACATCTCTGTTTCAGATTCTTCTTCAGACATCAACAGCACAGCTACAGCACAAGTAAGTACTTCTGCAAGCATACTGTGTGTTTCTGTGAGTGTGTGTGTAAGACCAAGGGATAGAGAGAGAGCAAGAAAGAGTGTGTGTGTGCATGTGTCTTTGTTTGAGTGTCTGACTATTTGTCCATTTGCTTTTGTGTGCTTGTAGTTTTGCTGCAGCATGTGCCAGTCTGTGTCATGTCAGGCTGATGCTCAGCAAGCTTTGACATATTTCCACCTGGACTTCACCCAGATGAGGAGAGCAGAGGGAACACCAGGAAGAAACCAGCAGAAATGGCAGCACAAAGAAATGACCACAGTGACATATAGCTGTGTCAAGAGTGTTAAGAGTATGTCGTCTTTATCTAACGTATAGCTGTGTTAAGAGTATGTCGTCTTTATCTAACGTATAGCTGTGTTAAGAGTATGTCGTCTTTATCTAACGTATGTCGTCTTTATCTACCGTATAGCTGTGTTAAGAGTATGTCGTCTTTATCTAACGTATAGCTGTGTTAAGAGTATGTCATCTTTATCTAACGTATAGCTGTGTTAAGAGTATGTTGTCTGGCCACACTAACGTATAGCTGTGTTAAGAGTATGTTGTCTGGCCACGCTAACGTATAGCTGTGTTAAGAGTATGTTGTCTGGCCACGCTAACGTATAGCTGTGTTAAGAGTATGTCATCTGGCCACACTAACGTATAGCTGTGTTAAGAGTATGTTGTCTGGCCACGCTAACGTATAGCTGTGTTAAGAGTATGTCGTCTTTATCTAACGTATAGCTGTGTTAAGAGTATGTCGTCTGGCCACACTAACGTATAGCTGTGTGAAGAGTATGTCGTCTTTTTCTAACGTATAGCTGTGTTAAGAGTATGTCGTCTTTATCTAACGTATAGCTGTGTTAAGAGTATGTCATCTGGCCACACTAACGTATAGCTGTGTTAAGAGTATGTTGTCTGGCCACGCTAACGTATAGCTGTGTTAAGAGTATGTCGTCTGGCCACACTAACGTATAGCTGTGTTAAGAGTATGTCATCTGGCCACACTAACGTATAGCTGTGTTAAGAGTATGTCGTCTTTATCTAACGTATAGCTGTGTTAAGAGTATGTCATCTTTATCTAAAGGACTCTATAATAAGAACCTCCATCAACAAATCCACTAATGTGACGTCAACTGTTAACTGTTATCCTGATCAGAAGAATTAATGTTTTATTTTTAGCAGAAACAAAGTGTACACAATTGCGCTAAAATAACAGACTAAAATCACCTCTGTTTTTAGCTTCAGCCGCTTCAACTACCAGACGTGGTACTTCACCAAATATACAGGTGGGGTCCCTCTTCTAGACAACTACTCTACATGTTATAGTTGAATGATTTTTTTATTTGTTCTTCTTTCAAATCCATTCCACCATTCATGCATTTGTTTGCAGGCCAAGTCCTCAGATGTGACATATGCCCACATTGATAATGAGCAAACATTAAGAAACGCAAGGCGACTGAGTGACCAACCAACTCGCATACGTGAGGCAGAGACAACTTATCATACAATTAAACGTCCTTAAAGGTATGGTCCGTTATTTTCATCCAGTTCACATTTGTGTCCATTTTCATCAGGCACACCAGGTTCTAGTTCTGTCTTTTTGTTAAAAAAAAGAAGAAAAAAACTATTTTTGTACACTGTGCTGGGTCTTTAAATGAATAAGCTCAAAATGCTGTGTTCTCCCTCTTCTTATACAGCAGGTGTGCTTCCAAATGCAACACTGTTGGAATCAGCATGCAACAGGAAATATTAAAAAGAAAACTAAAGTTTTGGAGTGTGACCTTTTTTGATCTTTAAATGATGAATAACACATTTAGGAGGAGCACACACTGGTGTGTAACAGTGTAACTGTTGGAGAATATTAATATTAACTCTAATATTAACAACGTTTTGCTGGAATTACAGAATGAATGAATCTTTGAATGACAGAGATGTCAGTAAACCAACATATTGTTCACCTTGCATGTATATATTTATTTTTTTCTAAGCATCTTGGTTAAATTTGTGTATGTCAAATATATAAAAATATAAAAATTATTGCTTCTTATTTTGCCATATTAAAGTTGATTGTCTTTGGGACCTTAATATCTGTCATTCCACTGCATCTATACAGGTTTAAAATAGTGTCAAATGACAAATAACTCTTTCTTCTACAAATGGCTCACATTCCATATCAATGGCATTTAATCATGGATATTACAAATATCTCACTTAAATTGTTGATATTTCCATTCAACCCAGTGTATCTCTTGCTCTGTCCTATGTTGTCTTGTACTGCCCCCTAATGGTGTGGCTGTAGCCTAATTGTGCCTATATATGCCATGAAAGGCTTAGCATATCAATTTGACAAACTATGTGACTATGACTAATCAAGATGTAATCATTACCATAAGGTTGTTAAAGTATAAAAATTATACTTTAATCTTTTATTTAAACTTTAGCGTAATAATTGTCCCTGTTATCTTCTTACTTTTGCTTTTTTTCTACTTCTTATTTTCCTTAATTTTTTAAGCTATTGCTATTATTAGAAGTAATAGTTAGTAGTAGATAGCCTCATAGAAGTAGAAGTAGTACAGTAGTACTACTAGTAGTATTTACCTTTAGTACTGACTTATAATTATTTTAAAATGTTTTTGATTTACTGTCTTTTTGTCATGTTTCTGTATATTATGTTCTGGTGCAGTCTTGTCTTTTTTTGTTGTGTTCTTTACAGCTCTTTGGTGCTATATAAATAAATGTAGATGAACAAACTCCCAAGTTTGGTGATGAGAAGCCAACAAAGAGCTTACTGTGAGACTCAGTCAGTGGAGCTGTCTAATCCAAGCAGACACAGCACACACACATATAAACACACACACACACACACCCACTCACAAGCAGACACACACACACACACACCATTACCCCCACACACCCACTCACAAGTGGGCACACACACATACAGGCAAGAAGACACATATACACACACACACACACACCCAGAGAGAGAAGCACACATATACACAAAAGGAAATGCACACATGGACACATTCATTTACATACACAAAAGTTGCAAGAGTAGGGGATGGAATACTGTAGGAGATGGAGACAAATTGACAAGCGTGATTTATTTTTGGAGAGAATGTGCAGGACTGAGCGGCGGTCATATTTTGTACCACTTTGCGGTTAATCTAGTTTGACATTGATTAATATAGCTTCCCCTATTCTGCACTCTACACATATTCAGATAAAAAGACTAGTCCTAAAAAAGACTAATAGAGTGAGAGAGGTTTGTGTGTTTGACCATAGAAATGAGCTTACATTTGACCTTGTGGTTAGAGAAGTGACACAGTTACAAACCATGGAAACATTTGGTTTCATTTAGGCTACACAGTAGCCTAGCAGATGCCTTGACAGTTTTTTTTTTACTGGTGTAAGCTTCTTTGGACAAAAGCTTCTGCTAAAAAAACCCAAACATAAACAAAACCCTGATGTGATAAAAAATACTTTTCAAAAGATGTAGGCAGGGATGGGCAGTATTTCTAATACATGTATTTAAAATACGTATTTTAAATACAAAATACTATTGAGATAATGAAAATGCCTTTGTATTTTGTATCAAAATACTTCAGTTTTGTTTATTTTTGTATTTTCAAAATACTGTAAAATACTTTCTGTGAAACACTGTGATGACATCTATCTAACTATCTATAAAGCACAACATCTTTGTCTCTGTCTGTCTGTGGTGCCTTTGCATGGTCAAGCCCCTCTGCATGGTCAAGCCCCTCTGCTTCAGTAGAGAGTTTATTTTCCTTTGCTGGACTGACTTTAAATTTGTCTGTGAACTGTCAGAGCAGATACTAAAAGCCATGCCGAGTGTCCTGTTCACTCTTAAACTTTCCATCACATTTGGTGCCTCTGCCTAGCCACATAGCCTGGCTAACGCCAGATCTCATCTCATTGAGTTTGGGTCTGGGAACTACACATTCATTTTCTCGTATTTGAGACGTGGTTTACGAATGCTCAGAGCCATTTATTGGGTGCTACGAATGTCTATCAAATGCGTCTGTACGTAGCTCATAACCGCTTCAGTGTGTCATCATCGTCTTGCTGTCCCCCCTCCGTTCTGTGATTGGTTCCTTCGTTGAGGTGAAAATTGGTTCCATGGAATCCATCGAATCGTAAATGTGTACTTTGAAGAACATTTCGAGCGATCACATAGCCTACGTTCAATGTTGCAATATTATCAGAAGGTCCTATGTGCAATTGGCTTTTGAGCAGGATCTTACAAGAACATTTCAAAATGAATGGAAAGACACAGTGATGATGAGATTTTGCACTCAGCTGTAGCCTAGGCTTGATAGTGGTGAGTCTGTTATAGCCTATTTGCTTGTATTGTAGCCTATGCAACTATTCTATTTCCTAGTGTTTCCTGTGTGCTAGTCAATTAAACAATATGACCACTATGTCCTTGCACTATTTTCCCCCATGATCATATTGTTTCAGTTATCCAAAAGGCTCGAAGGATGCTCTTTATTATATGGCAATTTTGGAAAAATAACTAATAAAAGTGAGGTGAGGTGCCAGGAATAGACAAAAAAGGCTTTTAGAGAAAAGTATTTTGTCGTATTTTGAAAATACAAAAATACTGAATTTTTTTTTGATAAATTTTTTGGCTGCTGTATTTTGTAGTTTATTTTGATACATTTTTAAGGTGGGTATTTGGTATTTTATTTGGAAATACATTTTGATGTATTTGTGCCCATCCCTGGATGTAGGCTACCTGTAAGATTGTTTCTTTTTTATGCTGTTACTCTTAAGCATGTTTGGAAATAAGGGTGCTTACATCGTGGTATTTCAAGACATGAACATTATGAAACCACATATGTGGGTTATTTTAAACCATTCAAGAGGTCATGTCAGAAGCAGCGTTTGTTTTTTCCCCTCTCTGCTCCCATCTATCTTCTCATAGACGACACCTCCTTCAGCAAGTGATCGCTGTACTGAACGTGTGGACATCTATGGGTGTTGTGGTTGCCAGTATGAGACAATGAAACAACAGAAGGGAAAGGGGAAAGTTTAGCTGGGAATTTACCCCGCCAACAGAATGTAATGGAGGGAAATTCCATAGATATATGAAAGCTAGATGCTGCATTGGGCTCCAGAACATACGTAAATAGCACCGCCATCTTCGTGAGGCCAACGATCACTGGAGGCCAATGGAGAAACAGGTGTCTCTGATTGGAAATCAGATGGGTGTCTCTGATTGCTGGCAAGTGTTGCCCATAGACAGTAAGGTGTGTGCCCCCAAGTGTTGCCCATAGACAGTAAGGTGTTTGCCCCCAAGTGTTGCCCATAGACAGTAAGGTGTTTGCCCCCAAGTGTTGCCCATAGACAGTAAGGTGTTTGCCCCCAGCAATATTGGGGCCGCATTCACGTATGCCACCAAGTAGAACTCGACAGACAATGCGGTATCTAGCTTTCTCATATCTATGGGACATTAGGTCTGTATGCGCGATTAAGATATGTTCAGGCCAATCAAGTTTCTTGGGTGGGCTTTATACGATGATGGACAGATGAGCAATAGTGAAGCATTCATCAATTTCACCTGAGTGCACTTGAGTTGATTTAGTTTACAATGAAATTGCTGCCACTGTTATAATTTATAGATATTGACAGTGAAATAACTTTAAAAGACAAACAGAAAACAGCCATTAAGGCATTTTTTGGACAGGGATTCAAGCTAGTTTTCAGGTAAGGTAGAAACATGCTCCATAATCAAATCCAAATTGCATGTTACCAGACTCAAGTGTGGCTACGCCAGGCTATAGAATGGGTGATTAGGGGGAATTCAGCAGATCTTGTGTTATTTGTTGTTTTTGCTGACTAATTTAGCAACCTAGCAAACTCATTCATGTCACCTAGCAAACTTTTCACTATTTGAATCAGTTAGCGCTCACTGGTGAAAAGAGGTGAAAAGAGTCATCTACAATATCCAGTAACAATTGGGAAGTTTCACTTACAAAAAGCACAGTCAACTGTATTTACATACACTGAAAGAAATATAATTTTAATATTTCCATCTCTGCTCATGAATTTGCACTCCATTTCCACAATTTTCACTTACTTACTTAGTTTGGGTGAACAAAGACAAGCCTGTCAGCAAATTTGAATTTGCTCTGCAAAATCCTGTCTGGAAAAGATGGCATTAATTTGCCATTAATGCCATTTCCAAATCACCAGACCCAGGATCCATTCACAATCACTTATCCTTTATATGATGACCGATAGAGCAGTGCATTCAACACCACCGATGGCTGCGCTGATGGCAGCAGGTTTATACAGGGAGACGTGTATTTTCTATTAAATTGAGTACACAACTGCATGTAAAACCTTAGCTGACAAGAAAGATCCAGATAACTGTGTTTAGAGGTAGTAAAGAAAAGGGGTAAAGGGTATAAAGGGAAAAGGCTTTTTATTGCAATGGGGCAAAGTGGCACAAGACTGTTGCTAACCCCCTCTACACACACCCATCGCTAACCCCCCCCCCCACCTCTACACACACCCATTAACCCCCCACCCCCACACACACCCGCACCCCCCCACCTCTACACACACACACACTATTTGCTAACCCCCCCTCCCACACACACACACCCATCGCTAACCCCCCCCCCACCACTACACACACACACCCATCGCTAACCCCCACCTCCACACACACACACCCATCGCTAACCCCCCCCCCACCTCTACACACACCCATCGCTAACCCCCCACACCTCCATCGCTAACCCCCACCTCTACACACACCGTGGGCTAACCCCCCCCCCCACCTCTACACACACCCATCGCTAACCCCCCCCACACACACACACCCATCGCTAACCCCCACCTCTACACACACCCATCACTAACCCCCCCCACCTCCACACACACCCATCGCTAACCCCCCCCCCCCCACCTCTACACACACCCATCGCTAACCCCCCCCCACCTCCACACACACACACACCCATCGCTACACTGTAACAAGATTCTGTGATTTTCACAGCATCACTGCTGTTTTTGAGAAAAATGTGTACTGTATTTGTGAATACAGTATGTTGCTGTGGTTTCGCTATGAATTATGGTCAAAAATGGTCAAACTACAGTAATAAAAATGTGCTGCGAATCATAACACAGTAATAAATCTGACTCCTCCCTCACTTGTCAGCTTTTTGAAAATTTTGAAAAAACATGGCGGAAAATCAGTTGGGGTTTTCTGTTTTCTTTTTGCACATAAATACAAAGTTAAGCTCCCAGATAGCAAGGTGACATTGATATTATGTTGATTTTCCATCAAAATAATCATTTTGAAAAGATATTGAAAAGTCATGGATTTATGGTTTACTGGGAAATGTTGGCGTGGTGATTGAAGCATTACACCGCAGCGGCGGCGTTTGAACTGTCGGGGAGATCATTTTTGAGCAACAGTTCAGTCAGTCAGACCAGCGGTGTTCAGCACTCTGTCAAGTTGCAGCTCCACCTTAATGGTAAGCAAGCATTTATTTATGTAGCGTTAATGTTTCATTGTGAAATTGTACTACATTAAATTCGGGCATGTGTACAGTCTATATGCGTTGTACTGTCTAACTTACGAACTCATCCATGCTTGTTGGATCAACTAAAGTAAGTAGCGTTAGGCTAGCTATCATAGTTGCTGTTGCTGTGACGGTGGCATTGCGTTAGCTAGATGCTAATGTTTTATGTTACGTTTTACGTTATGGCAGTCTCATTTATATTAGGCCTACCTTAGTTCTCAGTAAGTTACAGTTTATTATATTTATATAATTTATATAAAACATTCGCTAGTAGTGCTAGGCCTATGTTACTGTCACAATGTTAGGCTGAAGATGATGTGCTGCTGGTTAACGTTAACGTGGAGGTTTAGCTGCTACCAGCTAACTTATGTAACGTTAACTCCTCGTAATCATGTACGGTTTTGTGAGTTTAATAGGCTAACTTTAGCAATATTGATATAAGTTAACTTTAAGTCACATCTGACTATCATTAATCGTTGTTCGGACGAACAGCGCGAATGGCTGTTGCTGCAAGCAAACATTATGCACATTATGCTAACACCATCTTCAGCCTGGCATTTTGACAGTAAACTCAAAAAACATACAGTATATATATAAATGATTATTCTAAAGTTTCACTTGTAAGTAGCCTTCAGTTTCAGTTGAAAATTGTTATATAACACTGTTTATCTTTTTTTCTTCTATTTCTGCTAGGTGCTGCTTCACTCTGCTACTGGTGGTGGATCAGGCTGACGGCAACCGTTGGTCTAACGTTAGGATGCAACACACGAGAATTTCTAAAAGGAAAAAAGTGAATAAATGTACTTGCTTTTCAAACTGATAACAAGTTGTCAATGGTTATTTATGCAAGTTTGTGTAGCCTAAACCATACCTAGGCCTAGCCAAATTGATCCTGTCTGTAGATAAAGCAGGATATGAATTTCCCAAAATGACTGTATGTAATATTACAGCACTGGTATTACTACTGTACTTAGTTACAGTATGATCCATAAGTACTGTGATTAAAAATACGGTACTTATACAGCAACTTGCTGGTTATTTGCTGCCTGTATTTGCAGCTGTAAATTTTACGTTAAACTTTTTACAGTACCCCCCCCCCCCCCACACACACACACACACACATCGCTACCCCCCCCACACACACACACACCCCCATCTCTACCCCCCCACACACACCCATCGCTGGAGCAATGGGGCAAAGTGGCACAAGACCTGTCGCAAAATATCATGGAAACTGTCCACTGTCCAATGGCATTGCATTTGCAGAGTTGGTACACCCATCTTTTTTGCAACAACTTTTTTTATTACTCCCTGACCATAATTCTCACTAGGGTTCCTAGTAGGTTTACAGTGGGTCCCGGTTAAGTTTGGACGGGTTCCTTCATGAATCACGCACCCCATTTTCTCAGCAGAAATGGCACAAACTGCAGTTGACACAAACAACCACAATGTGTCACTTGGGAGTTCTGCCACTACTATTTTTGATGCGACTTGACTTACTGCTTCCATGATGACGCGGGGGCGCACGGAACTTAAATTGATCACGGTAGTTTAAGCTTACACTTGACAAAACATTCTAATATGAAAATGTAGATGCAATTGTTGTAAAATGGTGCAGCTCCTTTAAGAGTGCCCCGTGCGCAGGGATGGAGAGAGAGAGAAAGCGAGAGGGGATGTGTGTTAGAACTGAGGTGCGTGTGGAAAAAGTAGACGTGCTGTTGAGACTGGAGCGAGTCATATTCAAAATAATGCAAAAATAAATCCGCAGATAAAACCAATTATCCTCATTCATTGCAACATCAGCATGCTTGCTGACGTTGAAACGAAAAAGATATCAAGGCACCTTTTGCGTTTGAATGTAGCACAAAAAATGTTTAAACAGCTGGACAAATGATTTAGCTAATTGATTATAGCTTGTACACCAGCAATTGTTGAACATTTACCTGTACAAGTACATTGACAGTAGCCCAGCCTAACAGCATGTTGTAGGCCTAGGCCTACTGTAAACATTTCACTTAAATTGCAACCGCAATATGCCTGCTTGCCAACTTTCAAACGACAACGAAAAATATCAAAGCAACAAGAGGGTTGAGTCTGAATGACAATGAGTTTTAGACACTGAGTTTTTGAAGTTAAGAAATATTTTCGTATAAAAAAATGGTCATTCCTCAATCTCCTTCACTGACGCCTATGGAAAAGGCTTAACGCTCCAAAACAACACTCTAAAAAATGCTGGGTTATTTCTGCACCCAATTACTGGGTTGTGGCAGTTTGACCATTTATTGGGTTGTATTAGCCCATGCTGGGTTATTTCCCATAACCCAGCAACAGGTTTGTGGTTTGGAACTCAATCTCCAACAGATACATGGTATTCTACCCACTGCCTGGGTCACTAATTACCGGTAGCCTAAGTAATGGGTTAACTCACTGAGCATTTTAAGGTCAACATCTCAAGAGTAAAATAAAAATGTCAGGCACATTGTCACTGTTTTTTTTACTGAAAATTGCGAACTGCAACAAATTCTTTGAGAGTTAAATACCATAAGGAATGAGCATGTGTATGCAACTCCTGTGTCTACTAGTTGCAAAGAAATCGTTTTGGCTTTGTCTAGCTTTCATTTGGTGATTGCTGATAAAAAGACACTTTCAACAAATTGTTGAACGTTTGCCCCTCAGTCTTGGTCTTGCTCTGCTTTATAGTGGGGTACGAATTGTATTTCCGTAGGATTTTTTTGCTAAAATTTATATTTTTGTTTTATTTGCTTTATTTGGGGTCTTACTGTTGAAAAATGACGGGGTGCAAATTTTCTGACCCCGGAGAAATGTTACCTCTGTCACAAGCTGCCTTGTTGCCTCATATCCTTCGTGCCAATTACATTGCCATGCGTGATAAATCCTACATTTCAAACTTTCCAGTTCTTCCTCAGATTGAAGAAAATGGTTGGACTTTCCAAGAAGGAGTTTATGTTCCTGTGACATGTCTTACACTCCCTGCACCTAGAGCTGTGATAGAGTTGACAAAATGTGTGTGCAAAACCCAGTGCAAAACACTCAGGTGCACTTGTCACAGACATGGAATTCCCTGTACTCCTTTTTGCAAATGCTTTGCTGGTGACTGTGAAAATGCGACCAAGCATACTACAAATGAGGATGATGCTGATGAATGATCGATGTATGTAGAAGTGTATTTCTAAGGTGTTTTATTTCCTGTTCATGTTTATGCAACTTTACATTAATAATTAGTTCATTTATCAATTAGTTCATCAATTAGTTCAGTACTTAGTTAATGTACACTGCCATTGCAGTAGAGCTACAGTTCATTTTGAATTAGTTTTATTTCAAAGATGTTAAATGATTGATTGCTTTATTAGCTATTGTAAAGGAAAATATCAGATTGTTCACCAGATTAAAAAACACACAAAAAAACAACAAAAAAAAGTATCTAAACACATATCTGCTCACTGAGGCCTTTAGTCTCTAACTCTTTCTTAAGCCGCTATATCTAACAAAGTTATTATTATTATTATTATTATTATTATTATTATTATTATTATATAAATTACTCTTCAAGTTTATACTGTGTATTAACTTCTTGAGTGCACATAACTTAGAGTGTATATAATCAATTTGACCAAAAAATATAATAAAATACCCTAGAAAAGCCTAAACCACTACCAAAAAATGAGACATAACAACTTCTGATCACAATGAAACTGTCATAAATGGACTCAGCATCCTCAATAACCCCTAAATTGACACCAAGATTGTAAAAATGTGATCATTATTAGTAGATATATGTGTGCAGTCATTATCCTGGCCAAGGTGAGAAAGCGCCCCACAGAGGAGGGGCAAAACGGGGTCAGAAAATTTGCACCCCATCATTTTTCAACAGTAGGACCCCAAATAAAGCAGATTAAACAAAAAAATAAATTTTAGCAAAAAACATTATTTCATGACAATTCGTACCCCACTATTAACCCTCTGACAGCAATTTGAATTGCACTTGAACCGCACAGCATTGTGGGGCGATTTTTAACGTTCATCCCCTGCCTCCCATCCCTGACAAAGTTTTCACCTCCAGTAACTTCAACTATTACTTTTCTGCTTGTGTGAGCTGTCCAAACTCCGCCATCATCATATCCAAGGTAAGAATTACAGTACTTCTGCATATGCCAATTGAAAACGCATATTTATTATAAATATATTGGTTTCAAAATGTAATGTTAACCAAAACCGAACGTACTAAGTCATGTTTGAACTAGCTAGCAATTAGCTAACATTAGCAATTAGCTAACATTAGCTAACATTTACCGTTCAACGTCATCTTGAATTTAGTCCGCGATAAAATTAGAACATGAGTAAGAATGAACAGCATTAGCAATTAGCTAACATTAGCAATTAGCTAACATTAGCAATTAGCTAACATTAGCAATTAGCTAACATTAGCAATTAGCTAACATTAGCAATTAGCTAACATTAGCAATTAGCTAACATTAGCAATTAGCTAACATTAGCAATTAGCTAACATTAGCAATTAGCTAACATTAGCAATTAGCTAACATTAGCAATTAGCTAACATTAGCAATTAGCTAACATTAGCAATTAGCTAACATTAGCAATTAGCTAACATTAGCAATTAGCTAACATTAGCAATTAGCTAACATTAGCAATTAGCTAACATTAGCAATTAGCTAACATTAGCAATTAGCTAACAGTAGCAATTAGCTAACATTAGCTAACATTTACCGTTCAGCGATTAGCTAACATTAGCAATTAGCTAACATTAGCAATTAGCTAACATTAGCACTAGCTAACATTAGCAATTAGCTAATATTAGTTGGAATCGTAAGAATGAACAATGATAAGGGATCAGATTCAAAATAATTCCGTTAAAATGCATGGATTCCAGTTGCTGCTACTGGAAGCAACTGAATCCATGCATTTCCACTGAATTATTTTTTTGGAATCTGATCCTTATCATACCTGTTAGTTCATTACTCGCTTCGACTTATCGTGACTAAATTCAAGATGACGTTGAACGGTAAAATTCCTTAAGGTACTGTCTGTATAAATTGTCTTGTAAATAAACTACCAGTGCTTTTTCAAAGTTCTCCATGTCTCGTTTTAAATGTCAAGGCCCTCGGAAGTCTACCAATGAAGTATGGAGCTACGTAAATGGTGTAAAACAGTGATTTATTTGCATGGCTAGGCCGATGCCCGAGGCACCACAGCGAAACACTGTGTTGGTAGCATTGGCTAACTAGCGCCAGATTTCTGAGTGCAGGGGACAAGCCGAGGTGAGCTATGAGACATACGTTCACACTCGGTATCATGTTTCAACACACTTTAGGTCAATATCACACCGGAATTCTCCTTTAACTGGGACCCACTGTATCTGACACTCTGGGTTGTGTTGTTGAGTGAGTAGCACTTTGCATGTTACCTTTTTTTGGACACTACTCTAAGATCCCTGTCAGTAAAGCACATTTTTGAATGGGTGTGTTCGGAGCTCTTGTTAGACCAGGGGTGGGCAAACTGCGGCCCGCGGGCCGATTCCGGCCCGCCAAGCACTTTCATCCGGCCCGCCGAGCATTTCATTTAGTTATCAGGCTGCTCGCTATTTTTTCCCTGCGAGAGACGACGTTGGTTAGCTCTACTGCAAACTGCTTTTCACTCTCCTTAGAGAACGTTTACAATGTCAATGTCAAAACATCATGTTAAATAGAGATAACATCGTGTTAAACTAAGTTAACTCTTAGTTATCTCCTTTGCAGCAGATCTAACGTGAACATTATGCAATCCATTTAATTGGGAAGCGTCTGCACTCACGAGGAGGAGAGAGAGCCACAGGTTCCAACTGGCTTGTGATTGTTGATAATTGATATCTCCTTCTTATAAGAAAGTTTTAAAAGGAAATCATGAAGGCAACAGTAGTTCCCACTACTGACCATTTAAAAACTGTGAGAGGGCCCAGCCGTAGGTACAGCACTAGCCACAGCGGAGCAGGCAGAAGATCATTGAGAAATAAATGTGAATTAAAGCGACTGTCTTAAAGCGACAGTGCACAATTTATATGTTTGTTAAACAGCATAAAATTAGCAGCATTTTTAAGCAATTAATATTTTAAAACAAATACTTTTCATAGTAAATTATAGGCTATAAATGTATTTAAAAAATGTATTTTTTTATGCGTGTGGCGTGGGGGGGTTGTTGTGCGGCCCGCCGGCCAATTTTCGAAACCCAATGTGGCCCTTGAGCCAAAAAGTTTGCCCACCCCTGTGTTAGACCATACACTTCCATGCTCACTTCAAATCCACAGGGGGCTGTTCCTGTTCCAGCTGGCATCCTATTTTCTGTGTTAGGCAGGCAACCCACAACCAGTAAGACGATTAAAGACCTGTGAAAGTGAGACTGATGATGCACAGAGGTGTGAATCAAACCAACCTTACAGTTATTTATAGCCAACACTGTATCTTTGAGAGGGCAGATGTTGATATTTGGGAACAAGGAGAAGAAAACATTACATGACTGATACCCTAGATCTCTGATAATTAATGAAGTGTTCACATACAAGCATATTTGTGTATAAAATCATTATCATCATCACCATCACCGTCGTCATCTTATCATCATCATCATCACCATCACCGTCGTCATCTTATCATCATCATCATCACCAGCAGTTTTTTTTACAATTCCTTTTGCCATAAACTCAGTAGCATTCTCACTTCCTTTTTCAGAAGTGACTTGCTGCATCTTTAAGGTGCTTCTCCGTCCTGGCATGTTAGAACGCTGCTGGAGGTTGAGACCTCCTGTTCTTTGGCCTGCTTCTTCCTTCTCTCCCTGGATCTCTCTCCCTCCAGGTTCATCTGAGTGTCCAAGGGAGAGAGGTCTGGCAAGAGCCTCTTCACCTTCCTGTTCCCACGCTTGTTTCCAGGCCACAAGACCCTGCGTCCTCTCCCTTCTTTCTCCTCTGTAAGGTCATCCCTTTCTTTCTTGACATGTCCCTTCTCTGAAGCCATTCTGAACGTGCTTCTGACTCTCCAGCTGAGCTGATGTGAGAGGCTGACGGAATTGTGTTTTCCTGTTAAGAATAAAGAGACTCAGAGAGAGACAGAGAGGGGAGAGAGGACGAAATGCCATGGAGACGGAGAGTGCAAAAGAGAGAGAAAGAGACAGATATGCAGCAATTCTCATTTGCATTAAATGTCAATGCTCAATTCACATTAACAGCAAGGGGCTGAGATTGTGATGGATTGAAGGGCAGAAGGTCATCATCATCACATGTGTGTGTGTGTGTGTGTGTGTGTGTGTGTTACCCTCAGATATGCTGGGGATTCTCACTGGCCTCCTCAGTCCCAGCATGTGGTAGACGTCTGCCCGGAACTCGCGGTTCATAATTTGGTAGATGAAGGGGTTCATCATGCAGTGGGCTTTGGCAAACATGGTGGGGATGAGCGTCAGCACCGGTGGCAGGCTGGACACCACCCGGGTCCCCTGCCTCCCCTGGGTGAGATTGGCGCCAGAACTGGGTCCCAACGCAGAGCCGAGGCCCGAGCGGGAGATGGGGTCCCCCACGGTAGTACCCTGAAGATCTGGGGTGCTGGTACCAGAGACTGGACCTCCTGTGCTGGTCCAGTTGAGAAGGGAAGAAAGGGTGGCCAGGCTGGTGGAGAGTCTAGTCTCGTTGCTCCCTCCACCCATCCCGGGCACCGTCATGCCCACGGGCACTGCCCACATCTCCTGCTCTTCCTTGGCGGTCAGGGCGGAGTAGAGCGACACCACGGCATAGGGAGTCCAGGCTATCAGGAAGCTGGAGCAGACTACAGCAGCGATCTGCGAATAATAGGGCAATGGAAAAAACATCAATCAAAAATCTAACAGGAAGTTATTCTATACAGTTCATAGGAGTGACAAAAGAAAAAAGGTAGGAAGAAAGAATGAAAGCAAGTAGACGTCACTTTTGTAAGTTTCAGGTCTTTACTGCTGTGGGTCTTGTTTGTTGATGAAATGGATGCCAGAGCATGTCTTGAACGATAAACCTGCATGGGAAAAATCAAACAAATTGATAGCACCATTAACGCTCAAATGTTGACCATGAGTATGCCTGTTACATATAGAATATGTTAGTTAGACTCAATCACTAATCAAACGGGCACTAATGCCCACCACAACTATTGGCATCTCACCGTGTAAAAGATGGCCGAGTAGGAAGTGACGATGATTAAAGTGGGCACACAGAAACAGAGGGTGAGGATGAGGAAGATGTAGGCTCTGTCGTTAAGAGACAGCTTCATTCTCCACCTGCAACCAAACAGAGACAAGAGTCTAAGTCTAAGAAAGACCAAACCTGTGGCACCGATGGGGCTACAGCTACCGTGACAAGTGAATATGAAGAACAACAGGCATGAGAGGAAGAACAATCGCACTTAAGTTTTCCTGAAATTATTTCAATGAATTGAATCAAAACAAAAGTTTAGCAGCTGGCCCTCTACCAGTTAATGGTGCAGCTGGTGCCGAAGGGTTCGGGGCCGTAGCTGCCAAAGCCAACAGCAGGGAGAGACGCCCAGAATAGTGTGTAGAACCACACCATCAGCACCGCCACAGACGCGTGCCTCCGCTCAATCCACTGGCCTGAGAGGAAAACACACGTTACACAAGCAAGAAAGACACGACTGAAAACACACGTTACACAAGCAAGACACGACTGAAAACACACGTTACACAAGCAAGGAAGACAAGACTGAAAACACACGTTACACAAGCAAGAAAGACACGACTGAAAACACATGTTACACAAGCAAGAAAGACACGACTGAAAACACACGTTACACAAGCAAGACACGACTGAAAACACACGTTACACAAGCAAGAAAGACACGACTGAAAACACACGTTACACAAGCAAGAAAGACACGACTGAAAACACACGTTACACAAGCAAGAAAGACACGACTGAAAACACACGTTACACAAGCAAGCAAGACACGACTGAAAACACACGTTACACAAGCAAGGAAGACAAGACTGAAAACACACGTTACACAAGCAAGGAAGACAAGACTGAAAACACGTTACACAAGCAAGGAAGACACGACTGAAAACACACGACTGAAAACACACGTTACACAAGCAAGGAAGACACGACTGAAAGTAAGAAGGGCAGAAAGAAAGGAAGAGAAAGGAAGACAGTAAAATATTCTTCAGTCAGGACCGCTTTGTCAAGATAGTTTATTATTTTTATGATGTTTCATTTGGAGGTATGGCTCGTTTCTGCCCTTCCATGTGGGTACCCTAAGCCTCCCATAGGGTGCAGAACCAGGCCTCAATGACAACAACTAGACTTTGATCAGATGTATGGGGTGGAGGTGGGTTTGCATAGAAAGTGGCAGGAGAAAGCACGCTAAGCAAAAAAGGCTCCCTGAACGATCTCCACAAATATATAAGACAAGTGATCAGCTGATCAATTATCTGGATAGTGAGTCAGTAGAGCAGTTAGCCGAGTTAGCCAAGTAAGCCGAGTTGCTGGGCGTGAATCCATGGCCTGACTGAACTAACGTTATGCTGCATTAAATCAAAATAACCGTATAAGAAATGCTGATCATGTGAAGTATCAGGACTTACAGTTGAGCTTTGGATAAATAGTTCCACAATGCCACACTGGCAAACAGAAATGATCATGATAGATAGATAGATAGATAGATAGATACTTTATTGATCCCCAAGGGGAAATTCAAGGTCTCAGTAGCATACAGACATCACACACACATTCACTAACAGCAGAAAAAAGTCATTAAAAGTATATCATATAAAAAAACACAACTAAGCAATAAGGACAGTAGAAGATAAAGAATATACTAAAATACAAATTATACTAAATAACACTTAATCTAAATCAAGTCTAAAAACAGTATCCACATAGTGGGTGATTAATCATGAGGCGCTTGCAATGACTGAGGCAGGGACTCACTTTGTGCATTGGTCACCTAAAAAGTAGCCTAGTACAAAATCCATATGCAATATACAACAACAAGCTTAGCTTAACATTGTGTGTTGATAACAGGCAACCGTAGTAAAAGAAAGCAACAAGTAGCCTAGCCCACAACTTCTGTAAATGCTGTGTGCATTTGTTAGGCTATTGCTCAAACAAAAGGTGCATACATTAAAGTTGATTTTGACAACGTGTATACAAATGTTAAAGAAAATACATAGGGGAAATTCTCTCTCGTTGAGTTGCCTGATGGTACGTACAGATACGGCCGTAGGCCTACACCTGCAGGCGCGCCTGATCACTACAGTTTGCATCATCGCAGGCCTAAGCTGGCCCGATGTACAGACTAAACGGTAGGCTAGGTCATCAGGACATAAACAAAATGCCTCAGCCTCTAATAAGCACAATATGAAGTGGACTAAATAAAAATATGATGTTGGGATAAACACCGACAGTATAGGGGCCCACTAAAGATCGTCGCACCCCCTATAGTGAACCATTAGCTCCACCCCTGGATAAGCGTCAGGGAGGATGGATGGTAGAGAGGCTATGAGGGACTGAAAAGGCCAGGTAAAAAAAGACGAAAAGTATTGGAGGAAAATGCTACCAAATGTGCCAAGCTTCCAGATTTGTTTTGAAGAGGACAGACATAAGTGGCAACTGGTAAAGAGAGATAGACATGACTATTAGCGGCGTAATTATTGGACTAGTAGGCTACTGGACGTTGTAGCGTTGTCAACCTATTCACAAGCAACATATTAAATTAATTCAAATATTAGCCTTTTTGTATAATCCAATATGGTGATTCATATGCTCTGCAAATATTATGCAAATGTTGACAACAAAACTCAAGCTTATCTGTGTATGCAGTAGCCTAGGCCTAAAACAAAAGTAGCCTCTGAGCAGCAGATCAGCCAGTCCCCCAATGAAAATGATGAGCCCGAAATTAGCTATGACTACAGGGACAAGTAATAGTTAACCATATGAATTAGAGTTATTTAATGTAAGAAAGAACAGTATATGACAGCAGTAGGCTACATGATCAACCTATATGCCTTGTTTGCTCAGAAGTGGGTGTAGTAAAGGAGCAAATCACCAAACAACAACATAGCTGACCCATGCAGAAAAAACATGTAAACTAATGTAATTATAGTTATATATAATATGCCTCTTAGTGGAATTGTGGGATACATTTCAAATGCTTTCAAATGCTTTATCTCTTCCTTCCTGTTTTTATTATCTTATCAACCTATCCTTGTGGAATAGGGGAATATTGGTAGGCTACTAATAACAACTACAGGATAGTAAGAGGCAGACATGTGGACTCGAGTCAGACTCGAGTCATTTCAGACTCGACTTGATAAAATTCGGCATGACTTGCGACTCGACTTGGACTTGAATACTATTCACTCGAGACTTGACTCGGACTTTGCCTCTTTAACTTGTAATGACTTGACAGGTCTCGAGTCAAAAAATGAATTTCCTGATCGTGGACCAGTCATCCCAGAGATGCTTTCACCTGCACTTAAAAAAAAAACAAAATACACATAGTGGACACAAACAGGCAGAGGACAGTGATCAGTGCTGCTGTTACCACCACGCATCACGCACTGTGTGTAGGGCACCAAGAGACAGAGGAAGGACCAATAGTAAATAAATATTAGCTTTACTGCAAACTGATTTGCATTTTTGTTAGAGAACGTTTACAATGTCAAAATGTATCAACAGCATGTTACATAAGGATGATTAAACTTGAACGTACATTATGCTACGTGCCTACTCCATTTAATTGAGAACGGCGCGAAAGGGGAGAGAAACGGGCCTATGAAGGGAAATCATGAAGGAAACAAAGGCGAGATTAGAGGAAATTGCGGATTTATCCGGTACTCACTACTGTTATAAACTGTGAGAGCCAGGGCACTTTGACAGGCTGCAAATGTACAAGAATATGAAGAGTTGTCTTTGCTTTTGTGTAATGGAACTGGTGAGTCTTGAAGTCTTCAATAATTGTTTACATGAAGCACATGATATTATGCGATTGAAACGCATCCCCATTAGCTAGGTGGCTACTGGCTATACCAGGCTCATAATTCACTTTTAATTGCAAACAGAAAATGTCTAGCAAGCATCATGTCATTACATGCTTTTATTTCCAAAGGAATGAAAGCTGTTTGTTATAACTTAATATCATGCGTATCGTTGTTAATATTGTGCTATACATGTGGCACAAACAATGTTAGAGTTTGTGGACTAGCCATAGCTATATTTGAATGGAGCTGGTAAAAAAACATCATTAGGAGAACGTGTGGACAGTGGCACACAATGGGCTTAAAGTGACAGTGCACCTTTTACAAATGAGTTAAACAGCATCACATGTATAGTATTTAAGAAATGAATACTTTAAAACAAAATTACTTTGTCATTATTATCCTTTAAATAAATAGAAGTGTTTTACTTTTACCTTTGTGGTTACTCAGTAATTTTGTGATTTATGCTGTATTTAATATGCCATATAAGAAGCTTTAATCGTAATTAATCTAGATTAATTCATTTCAAAATATGAGATAAATTAGTTTTTTTTTTTTTATTGTTTGACAGCCTTAATAAAAACGGAAAATATTTAACTGCAGCAATTTACTAATGTAGCCTATGTGACGATTCTTTCGCCACCATTTATTGTAATCATTAACCATGACCTTGGCTTCCCTTATGAGTAGCCACTGGCAGACAGCCTAATAAATTGTTTGCAGGCAAATCTGTGGCCTAACATAGTGAAATGCCATCAGTCAAATTAGTACTCATCCTTACAGTGGACACCGCAATTTGGAAAAACAATATATATTTGCTGCTATGAGTGTCTTGTAGCTATCCGTTTCGTACAGATTACTCCGGTATGCTCATGCATTATATTTCACAGGTATGCACATGCATATATCGTGAAAAAAGATTTCAAGACAAAACCATTGAACATATTTTAATCTGTATTTATAAAAAAATACTGTAGATTAGATTGATGTGTTAAAATTATGATCGATAGTCTAATAATGGCATTATTAAGTGAAGAGTACCTGATGACTTGTTCAGGACTTGGAAAAAGATTGGGACTTGGACTTGGACTCGACTTGGCTTTGAGGTGACTTGGACTTGGACTCGACTTGCCCTTCTCTGTCTTTACTTGGGACTTGACTTGGACTTGACTGCTAAGACTTGAGACTTACTTGTGACTTGCCAAACAATGACTTGGTCCCACCTCTGGTAAGAGGTGAACTGTTGCTTTATTTATCCTATTTCCACCACCACTAAAACAGTGGGCCGGTCTTGGCCCTGAAACTCCCGGGCTGAAAAGTGGCCCCACTCCGGCCCTGTCTGATACTGATTCAGTAGCACCCTTCTCAACACATAGGCTCTGTTCAAACCAGAAGGCAGCAGCTTGTTGCCTCCCTGCATAAATAGAGAGCTGTCTCACTAGACATGACTTTGGATTCAATGCATCTTTTAAGAATGAGCGTAGCACTCTAGAATCTTTGGTTAACACTAGCAAAAGCCTTAACGTTAAACTAATCTAGCTTTTGGAAGCTAGCAGTCTAACGGTAGAAAGTTGTTTGACAAATGGAGCATATAACAGACCAGACGCTATTGTAGCGCCCTCAATTCAATGTGAGTGATTTAAAAAGAAAGATAACAGGTATGTGGTGTTAGTTCAAGAGTTTGGGTTGTAGTTAGTTGTTCACTACATCAGCCGCGTCAGTAGGTGGCAGCAGAGCGCTGTGGAATCAGTCTATTCACGAAAATCTCAGCAGGGAAGTAGAGTAACTGCGTTCTTTGTTGAAGCAAGCGTTAATGTTCATTGTGTCATCCTACTGAGTGTATTTTGTATGTTTCTACAGGTGAGCTGGTGTTACAAACAAACTCATATAACCTTATTAGCGTAAGTGACATGCAATGATACAGAAATGAGATTGTATCCGTTTCATATGTTTAATTAGAAGTGAGATTTGTGCCGTTTGCCATGCTAGCTGTCTAGCTTGCTTTGTGTCATGAATAGCCCGCGTATGGTTTCCCTCCATTACATGTATTAGTGACGCATTGGCTATGAGTTTTCGATGTAAGAAAAGTAGAGTAACTGCGTTCTTGGTTGAAGCAAGTGTGAATATTCGTTGTGTCATCCTACTGAGTGTATTTTGATGTTTCTACAGAAACAAAGATTCATTAAATATGTGTCATCAAGACCTTTGATTCAGCTACACTATCAATGGTATAATCAGATAGCAGTGTTTATTTCTCACAAGATTTTGACTAATCTAAAGTGAACACATTTTAGCTTCACTAGTTAACTAGTGAGAGCCAGAAATGTCTACTAGTTAACTAGTAAAGGCCAAAATGCATACCAGTCAGCTAGTTGAAGGCTTTTGGGTCTCACTAGTTAACTAGTGACAGCCAAAAATGTGCACATGTTTACTAGTGAAGGCAAAACACCTCACTAGTTAACTAGTTGCAGTAGGTCAATGTCACTAGTTAACTAGTGAACCATAAATGGCTTACTAGCTAGCTAGGTGATGGCAGTAGGCTCACTAGTTAACTAGTTGATGCATCATTTGTCCAAACTAGTTAACTAGTGAGGTCATAAATGTATACTAGTAAACTAGTTCAAGACAAAATTCACACTAGTCAACTAGTGGCGCAGAATTCAAATTAGGAGGCGAAGAATTCTGGAAATTGAGGCTTTCTATTGGCTCTCTATGTCCAAATTGAACATGATAACCAATCACAGTGCAGAATTTCACGAAATCCCACCCACAACATTTGCATGTGGCACACAGGTTAACATGCTGGCCAAAGGTACTCTAGCTAGTAAACTAGTGGCTTCAGTATGACACTTACATGTAAACTAGTGAAGGCAGAACTGCTCACTAGTTAACTAGTGAAGACACAAATGCCCACTAGTTAACTAGTGAGGTCTAAAAAGTGTCACTAGTTTACTAGTGTGCACCAAAACACCCACTAGTGAACTAGTGATGGCAATTTCCATTCGACTAGTTAACTAGTGAGGTGCAAAAATCATTAGTCTCACTAGTTTACTAGTGTGCCCCAAAATGCCCACTAGTTAACTAGTGAAGGCCATTTCAGCCCCACTAGTTAACTAGTGAGATGCCAAAATGGTCACTTGTTAACATGTAAAGGCCAAAATACCCACTAGTTTACTATTCTCTATTTGGACATAGGGAGCCAATAGAAAGCCTCAATTTTCAGAGTTCTCCGCCTCCTAATTAAGTGTGCTTGCAAAGCACTTATTGTTCTTCTTAAATTTTATTAAGTGTGCTTGCTGCAAAGCAGCACACTTATTAAGTGTGCTTGCAAGCACACTTATTGTTCTTCTTAAGTTTTTTTATTATTATTAAGTGTGCTTGCAAAGCAGCACACTTATTGTTCTTTTTAAGTTTGATTATTTTTCCCGTCTCCCTAATTTTGTCAGCCCTAGCGCCTAGGCCCTTTGAGACAGAGACACCGTTCCAACTTTAAAACGTCCGGTCAGTACCGGTGTAAGTTGGTCGCGAAGATGACGTCAGGTGGGCGTGTCGTTTGTCCGCTATATTGGATTGAACAGAAAGCGAAACTAAATTTTCACAGGTCACAAATTTGGTCGAGCATACGAAACTTGACGTACATTATCCTTGGACCAAGCCTCACAAAAGTTACCAGAAGGATTTTTGATTTTCGAAAGTGTTTGCCCGTCACAGCCAAACGAAATTGGCAGCGAAGCTCTGAAACAGGAAGTCGTCCGTATCTCAGGAACACCGTCACATATCGATGCCAAATTTTGTATTTGAACTTGGGACTCCAATGTGAGGGTGCATAAAAAAAAAAGAAAAAACATTCCAAAAGTTTCCATCATTTGGCAAACCACAGGTATTTAGTAACTCTCACCATTCACCTTTGCACCATTCACCTTCTATCACAATGCCTTCCAAGTATGCTCAATGTTTCTGGGCAGCCACAATGTCTATGGGCAACCTTGCCTAATCATGAAATCCTAGCTCTGCCATGGGATAGTATGGACTTACGAACTGAAATAGCAAGGAGAACAGTAGCTATATATAGCTTACATAATAGAGTTGTTTTCACATTGACAGTATTCAAATTACATTTTTCATTATTGTTAAATATCATGATGGGAGAGTATTATTAAAAAATTTACAAGTATGCAAATGCATATGTTTACGGGCATTTAGGTTTTACTGTGTTGTTTTGTTGTAAAGACATGCAAGGCATTCTGGGCCATGTAATGAACAGTGGTCGGCAGCACTCCATAGGCTACGTATTAATATGAATAGGTGTTTCTGTAAACCTAGGGACAATAAACAGCTATCTCTGTTACAAAAACGAGCTGGTAATCGCTCATTGAAGAGGGAACTATGATAAAAAGATTGTTTTCAAGATATGCAATGTTTTGTTGTGCCATTTCACGTCGCGATGTTTTGAAATGTGTCTAACAATCACGAGGGAACAATTTTGCATTGTAGGCATAACTAAGGGATGCAGTAACACCACCAACAACAACCAAAACTAGCCTACTCATTGTTTACATGTACATTAAATGTAACGTTTCATTGTGAATCAAATTAAAAGATTCTCCTCTTTGCAAACGTTGGCATAGGCATATGGTGACAGATTAATTTAATAATGTTGCTGCGTGAATCACGGTAAGCGTGAATGAAGTGGCCACTTCTTAATGGAACTCACTGTATGGAAGTAGGCTAAGTAAATTAGAGATGTTTAAAATAAGATAAAGTTAGGATATGCCCGCTTGACAACAGAAGAGATAACTGGCCTTTGGCCATAGCAACCATCCATTTAGAATGACTGGCCTTCATAGCAACCAAGGATCTTAGCTGTGATTCATGTAGCTACAGTATGCATGCAATGTGATGCAAAGTATAGAAAGGTGATGAAATATACAGAGACAGGTCAAGAAATATAGTGCAATGTAGACAGTTGATTTACAGAAGGTGGTTTAGAGTAATATGAATTAAATATAAATATGTGCAGTGTATTAGCAGTTATCTCATACGATAAGTAGAATAATGTATGTAGATGTAGCAGTAACATTATAATAGTATAAATAATAATATAGATATATGCAGTGTATTAACAGAATATAATAAAACATATGTACATAACATACAGCTATGTGCAGTGTGGAAACAGTGTCATTGTAGTGCAGAAACAACATTATAAGAGTAGTAAGAATAAGTCTATGTGCAGGATGAATAGTATAAAGATCAGTAGAATAACTATGTATAAATGTAATTACAGTAGGCTTTAATGTCACGCAAAAAGTACAACCAAAGCTGAGCTTGATCAACTAGAACGTCTAAAGAACCAGAACTTTAGTGTAGTTTTTTGCTGGGTCCCAGGCCATGTTGGTCTGAGGGGAAATGAGAAAGCGGACAGTGCTGCTAAGCAAGCCCTCAATGAAGAAGTCACAGAATGTCAAATCCCTGCCCCAGACCTTAAACCTATACTGAACTCTTACATCTCAGATAAGTGGCAATCTGAATGGGATTAATGTACCAACATCAAGCAAGGAATGTGAATTTTGGCACGTTTTCATGATCCACTGGGTCGTTATGGGCCACACAAAATACAGTGTTGCTAAAATTACTCCTATTGTGGCTATTAGAGACATGCGTTCATGAGTGTCCAGCTACATTTAATGAGTTAAGTAAAATACATTCACACACACAAGAAAACATCACTAATGTTGTGGATATTACTTTATTCTGAGATACATCAATAGGCTCTCAAGACAATCCTAAACAGACATAAGGTCTTTATAGAGCAAATCCATATAGATTATTTGTCAAATAAACCAGTAAAACAAAATTAGGGGATGGAATATATAACATTCACACTCATATTTCTAAAATAAATCAGTGAAAAAGTATCCTGACAAACAAGCAGCATTTGAATTCCTTATTCATATTTCATAATTTCAATTCTTCTAGGTTACCTGATAGCCCAGTTTGAGAGGTGCAAGACGCGTGACATTATTTATTTTTGCAGCCAATCACTGCTGTTGTTTTATTTTATTGATTTGATCTTAGTCATAGAAGCTAAATTCAAAGGCAGGCCACAGGTAAAATCTAACGAACCGCATTCACCCCGCAAGCCAATAGTTGAATAGCCCTCTCCTAGAGCTTTTGCGGTATTGCCACTGCTCCAACACTGAAAGGCACTGTTACAATGCCTGGATCAAGCCAGGTTCAGCATAGCGTATGCCACTGTCTGCTCACGTTGGTGACCGGACCAGGGCAAGCACACTTTTGCAGTTCCCGCCGGAAATGCAGTCTAGTTTTAATTCTGCGCCACTAGCTGACTAGTGTGAATTTAGGCTTCAACTAGTTTACTAGTATACATTTATGACCTCACTAGGGAACTAGTTTGGACAAAGGATGCATCAACTAGTTAACTAGTGAGCCTGCTGCCATCACCTAGCTAGCTAGTAAGCCATTTATGGTTCACTAGTTAACTAGTGACATTGACCTACTCCAACTAGTTAACTAGTGAGGAGTTTTGCAGCAGCAATTACTGGTGTCATCCGCCATCTTTGTTTACTTTTCACAGCTTTTGCAGACGTTACTGCAAAGGATTATGGGTAGTAGGGAGCAACGACAATACATTGATGCTTCCTTCAAAAAATAATTATTCGGTTTCGAACCGCACTTGCTGCCTCACTCCCCAAGATATCTGCTCCCATTTCGAACAGAGCCATTATGTCTTATCATCTCAAAAACACATTAAGGTTGTTATAAAAATCATAACATGGAAAGTTAAAGAATGACATCTTTGATGGAAAGTAAATGAATACAATGAATACAAGCATTCTCTACAAGCAAGCTTCTCATCATGTGGACAGCCCCTTGTAAATCTCTGTTCTCAGTGAACAAGTACATGCCTAGATTTAAGCATAATTTGATTGTGATCAAGAGTTTGATTGTGATATTTTGATGTTGAAGATATTTTGTTTGTACGGTGTGCCATCCAATGCACACAGATGTACTAATGATTTGTTATTCTATATGAAGGCATGAGAGGTTAGTGTTAAGTGTTAAGTATCTCACCGTATCGAAGGCTGCTGATTTTTAAACAGCGGTCCAGTGAGATGAGGCAGGTCGTGAGCATGGATCCGATGCCAAACACAAAGCCTTGGATCCCATACAACATGCAGCCAGTGTCGCCAAACATCCAAGCATGGGAGAAACTGAGATGAAATATTTAAATTATCTGAAAATGCATCTCATTACAATGTTTACAAAAAAAAAAAAAAAAAAAAAAACATTTAACCAAGGGAATTGATTCAAAACCATGCCATTCTTGCAAGCTCTTCTTCAATGACAAAGTCATTCATTTAACACTTAACAGAGTCCGTGAGGCACGCACAGGTGAACACAACGAGCATAACTAAGAAAAACTGCATTGCTGAATACACAAACTTTCACATCCAATCTGATCATTCTTAAAAATTTGCATAGTCATGTACATTGAGGATGTACCCCAATTCTCTTCATTTTGATGCTATCCTCCAGAAGCTTCCCTTATCCTCTGGCCCACGATTCACATTTTCATGTCCACGTGGCACTCTGCTACACCAAGCATGGGGAGACGGGACATCCAAGTCAGTGGTTGGTTGTGTTCCAAGTCGCATACTTCTCTATTACAATACCTAATATGAGGGCACGGTGCTCTTATATTAGGTAAGTACAGAAGTATGCTAATTCGAACAATGGCCATGTTTACACCGGCAATTAAATGTAACCCAATTCCGATTTTTTTTTTTTTGATCAAATGTGGCACAATTCCGAATTATACTTTGAACAAATACATTGCCCATTATCAGCAACCACTCATCCAATGTTCCAAAGGCACATTCTGTTTACTAATCTGATATCATTTTAATACAATAATAAAAGCCTTACTGAGAAAACATTGGAGAACCCTTGCAATTATGTGCTGCCCTGATTAGAAAAAACAATGCAACTGATCTCAGCTGGTATTCTGTCTCTAATGGAAATGGAATTTTCTAAGTGACCCCAAACTTTTGACCGGTAGTGTAAATATATTTGCAAATCTAGAGGGAGCTCTGCAGTCACCAAAAATACCTGAACCTAGTGTACCTTTAAAGGCGTTAGCTCTCCAGTCTCAACTTAAAATAAAAACGATAGCCTATTTTGCGGACATACTTTGGAAACGAAAGTAAACAACTAGCCACTAAAATACCCTAATGCAGCTTATTTCGTATATTTGCAGTGCTGTCTGTTTGTTTGCTTTCATTTCAGTGACCAAAATTCCTCTGGTGCGCATGCAGATTGTCTTAAGTGTTTAAAACTAGTGAACCATGTAAACACAGAAATTTGATATGGTCCACTCTCAAACGCAGCCATAGACACCGTCTCTCACAAACACACTCACCTGGAAATAATGAGGCATGGCGCCCCAAGGAGGCTGTAGCCGAAATCACAGATGGCTAAATTGATGGTCATGAGCTCGTGTGGCTTCAGCTCCTTGCGCTTGCGAGCCATAACGAGCAGAACCAGGCCGTTGCCAGCTATGGACACAGTGCCTAAGAAGAACAGGAAAAGGCAGCTTGATGGTGAAACAGACGAGAGGAAATATTCCCAATAGAGTCCCGTAGCCATGACGTAGTGTTGCCAAGGCAGCAATTTCACTGGATCTAAACAAATCAATCTACCATTAGAAATCACCATAGCGGTGGCTTTCTTAATCTATTTCAATAATTTTACAACGTTTCTAAGACGTTAGTATATTTTTTTTACACTGTAGGAATCACATACTACAACATATATTCATACCAACACGATCAAATTCGTGACTACAGAGTTTTATTTTAGCGTGGGTTTCCTCCGTAAAAGAGACCTGCATGTAACTTCACAGCATGTGGTTAAAATCCTTAAATTCACGGACGTGTTTTGCCTTTATTTTTTTGGCAAAAAACGTCGCTCTTAACAGCCGCCAGTCTTTGAGAAGACGTGAAGTATCCACTGGAATTTTCTTTCTTTCTATTACACCTGCCATGGAATCCGTGTTATGTGGCTAAGCTGCTGCCTAGCAGGTAAAACACCTTTAAATGGATATATTTATTTTTATTAGCTAGAAATGATGCCACATGTCTACATTCAATGCTATTTATGCCACTTCGAAAGTTTGTTTAGATCCAGTGATTCTACCGCCATGGAAATGCTACGTCACACTTCGGGACTCTATTCAAAGGTTGGTTTTCAGCTGCATCAAAATAACATTGATTTGACCTATTGAGGTATTCAGCATCAGTATTAGTATGGGTACAACCCCAAATCAGAAAGTTGGGACATTGTGTAAAATGTGAATAAAAACAGAATGTAACTAGAAAATGTAATTGAGGAAATTACCAGTGCATGAAAATATAAACATACTGTATATTAACATAAAATGCAAAACAAACTTTTATTTGATAACAGTTGGCAGAAGTCATAGTTGATAAACAACTGACAGTTGAAATGGCTGAACAGTTAAATAGTTGTAGTTTAAATAGTTAAATTATTTAATAGTGAATTATTGTAGTGAGGACATTTATTTTGAAACAGTTGTGGGCAGAGGAAATAGTTGAACAGGATCTGTAGAGCCAAATTGTATGTTTAAAGCCTGAGACAGAGTATATCGTTTAAAAGTTAAATGTAGATAGTGTAATGGATGTTGATAGGCAGATTGTTTAATGGATGTTGATGGGATAGTTTAATGGGTAGATGAGTGAATGGTTTGAAGGGGATGAATGGATAGAAAGTTGGATGGAATGTGCCTTATATCCTTGTAGAATGGAGAGACACAGAGTTGGCCTAGTTAAGCAGAAAGCAGTTGATACAGGTGCAATCAGTTGAACTAGCTTTTTGATGGGACCTAGTTGAGCAGCTGGAAGTTGATACAGGTGCAAATCAAGTTAATTAGCCCATTATGATGTCATAGTCCCCATACAAAGTCTATGGGGAAAAATAAGCTTGTTTTTTATTAATATATGAAAAAGTATAAAGTTTACAAAAGTGAAAAATACATTCCTCAAGTCTCCTTTTCAAGACCTACGTTACAAAGTTTGAACGAAGTTTCTACGTTAAAGTTTCATGCACTGTAATAACTAGAAAAACATTTCCTGAAGGAAATACAGTGCATGAAAATTCAAAAAATATGATGTAAAATATCATACAGAGTAAAAACAAACTATATTGGTTGTTAGGTAAATGATGTTTAATATAGTTAGAATGACTGGGGGTGCGTTTGGGGGTTCCATGTTCCATATGTTGTGCATGCATTACTTGAAAAGAACGAGCTCCAGTTATGTATCAACAGTGAAGGTAACAAACTCTTAACAATGTGAAAAACGTGAACTTGAAGTGAAAATTGAACAATATGAACTATGAAAATTGAACAACTTGAAGCTACATCTATTAAGTGTGAACATATGCTTAACAAAATATGGGAACTAAACGTGCATTACGAATAATTAGTGGGAGCCCTGTGCTTGTTTCCCTGCAACAAGAAGGTTCCATCTGGGGGTGATGGAAGACAGTGACACCCTCAGTGTGTTTGAAATGTCCAGTCGATTGCGCAATTTGGTCTTAGTTGCAGTCATTGCCGAAAACCCGGCCTCGCATAGGTACGTGGTGGGAAATGGTAGCAACGTTTTCAGCGCTTTTACGGCTATCTCTGGATATTCTGCTTTGGTTTTAATCCAAAAACCCGCCAGAGAGGTTTGCTCAAACACACTTTTAAGACCACCGTCATTTGCAATTTCAATCAACTGCTCTTCCTCCTGCGCGGACATGTTAGGACTATTCGGGATATTGACAAATGGGTTGCGGACCCACTCATTGGTTTGCCGTGGATCTTTGGAGGATGGGAAGTAACGCTCAAACTCATTTGAAAGCGCAACAAGGTGATCGCGCACCAGCTGCGAGAGAAAGGGCCCTGCCTCAGTCTCTCCCAAAACCCCACATCAAATACACCCCGGTCCACTCGTCGTCCCCACAAATCAAGCTTGGCTTTAAATGCGGCGACTTTATCTGCCAGTTTAAAGACAGTCGTCATTCTCCCCTGGAGTGACAGGTTGAGGTCATTAATCAACCCGAATGTCACACAGGTAAGTGAGTTTTGACACCCAGTCCTCATCACTAAAATGTGCAGCTAACAGTGACACTTTTTCTGTAAGAAATCTCTGTAGCGGCTCTCGCAACTCAAACACTCTGGCCAGTGACCTGCCCCTTGACAGCCATCTGACCTCTGTGTGCAAGAGAAGGCGTTTGTGCTCTGCATCCATTTCTTCACAGAGCTGCTCAAATAAGCGAGAGTTGAGTGCGTGTGCTTTAATGTTGTTGATCATTTTAACTACATCAGTTAATACCCCATTCAACTCGGGCGACAGTTTTCGGCTAGCCAGCATTTCCCTATGAATGATACAGTGTGTGGGCTCGCAGTCAGGGGCAACCTCTCTAACCCTTGCAGTGAAAACCGGTCATGGCTGCAGCCCCATCAGTGCATACGCCAATACAAAAAGACCAGTCTAATTTTCCAGACACATAACCATCCAAAGCCCGGAACAGTTCTGCAGCTGTGGTGTTCGTTGGAAGTGACAGCACACACAACAAATCCTCCTGAACATCCTCCTCAAATATGTACCGGACAAACACCAGCAGCATTGCCTTATTTTCAACATCAGTTGACTCATCAACTTGGATAGTGTACCACAGTGACCCATTCACCCTCTCTAACAACAACTGTGCCTCAATATCCTCTGACATCATCAATTCCCCTATGGACAGTGCTTGCAGAAAGCGGTACCTGAGCTATTTGTTTAGCTGCAGCCTCCCCAAGGAGTTCATTGCACATGTCTTTACCAGCAGGCAGAATTAACTCTTCCCCAATAGTAAACGGCTTCTTAGGTTTAGCAATCCGACTAGCCACTAAGTATGAGGCTTTTAGCGCAGCCATGTTCACCGATGTGGTTGCTTTAAGCACTAGTTTTTGTCCTTCTTGCTCGCGTTTCTTACGCTCAAAGAACTCAAGGGGTTTGTCTTTCAGTGTAGGATGCTTGGACTCTAGATGTCGAATTAGCTTTGATGGTTTCATTGCTTCGTTTGACAACTTATCGCCACATACCACACATAAAGGACTTGGTGCATGCGAAGTCACCGGTCTCTCGCGAAACCATATTTTAAATATGACTCGCCATATTTCCTATTGAATGACCCTTCTTTTTCTTTGAGGTATCTGGCTCACTATCATCATCAGTGGGTCTTTTTTTCCCCACTACCCCTTCCAAAGAAATGCTCTAAAGATTGTTGTTTTGTTGCTCATTCTAGCAGTTTAGCTAACTTCGTGTGAGACACCACTCGCAAGAACTGATCAAGTGAAGTGAGCTGACGAGCTGAAGGCAATATGTAAAAGTGTTGAAGGCGGGACAGACAGACGTAAGAAAATAGACCTTGCAAAATGCATGTGTGCAATCAAACAACTGCATATAGGCCTATGCCATGTAAAAATGTGACATTATTGTGAATTAAATTGAGTTTATTTGGTTTGCTTTTGCTTTTTTTTTTTTTTTTTTAAACTCATGTCAGGCTACGGCCCGGTTAGGAATGTGGGGACCGCTGGCATAGGCTACACATGGTTACAAATTGCTTCAAAATTTTAATATCAAATATTGACCGGGATGCCGACCACTTGTGTAGGCCCTAACAGTTGGTTTTACAACTAGATGTACCGCAGAGCGGTACAAAATATGACCTCATTTTTACTTTTTTGTGTTTAACTAGGTGGCGCTATACATGAAATGAGTGGTTATGGAATGGGTTGACATGGCCCTTTGAGATCAACATACAAAAAAAAATGGTCCTCCTAAACCCTACGGTTCTCGAGATATTCACAGAAAACTGTGTCTGCCCTACCCTCCTTTCGGGGGGTTCAGTCCAGCGGGGGGGCTACAGATCAAAACGAAAAACGATGGTTCCATGCTATCCATGTGGGGTTACATGCCCACCAAGTTTCGTCTACCCCGATCGGGAATCCTTGACGGAAATTTGGACATGTGAAAAAGAAAAGAAAAAAAAAATCAAAATCTGACTAAACCCATATGACCGCCGCGAGGAGAAGAAGGAGAAGAAGAAGAAGAAGAAGAAGAAGACTTTGGATAACAGTACAGTGCATTTTCATGCAATAATCTACAAATCTCTTAAACTCATATTTAGTTGCAAAAAGGATACAGACAACATATCAAATGTTGAAAATTACAAATTTGACTATTTCATGGAAAATATATGTTAATTTTGAATTTGATACCAGCAACATGTTTAAAAAAAAAGTAACAAAATGCTGGAAAAGTTGTGTAATTATAACGAAAACAAAAGGAGAAATGTTTCACAACTAATTAGGGTAACTGGCAACACGGTTGGGTATGAAAAAGAGCATCCCAGAGAGGTAGGGTCTCTCAGAAGTAAAGATGTAGGGGTATTCATCACTCTGTGTAAACCTGTGTGCACAAATTATGAAACAATGTAATTTTAATGTTTCTTAACATGACATTGTGAAGTATTTGGAGAGTTCATCATCTACAGGACATAATATTATTAAAGGCACACTATGCAGGAGTTTTAGCTTAAAGGCACACTATGCAGGTTTTTTAGCTTAATATGCAAGTTTTTTAGCTTAATTTACCTTCATTTAACAGCTTCAGAGTCATCGGAATGGTTATATGACTTTTTTGGGGTTTAATGGTGGCCGTGTCACTTCCCCCTAGCGCCTGTGAGCGGAGAAACCACCCTTGCAACTGTGGGCCGGCGGGCCGACGGCCTCAGTGTCAGGAAGTATACCGAGTGTAACAAATTGCTTTACTGCATTTAAATACACATACACGCCAGGCACCGGCTAGAAGAAGGTAGCGATGGAGTTTCTCAGACATTCCTCATGACAGAGCCAGCGAAAAAGAAGCAAAAACCGAGAAACCGGTAAGGAAATTCCCAATAATGCATAGTTTACTTTTAAAACATTCAGAAAATCCAGATAAATCTTTGCAAACAAGGGTCTTTTGGACCGCAGATGGCACTGCATCAAAACCAGACCTGTTTCCAGACCTGTCATTGTATGGGCTCAGAAAAACCTCTGATAACTATTGTCTATGTGCACAGTTTGATACTCAATTCAAAAACTGCAGCCAAAATTGGAACAGCCAAAGCAGCCAAAATGAGACATGAAAATACCACCGTGCATCATGGAATGAAAAAACATGATTAAGAATGCCTCATACTGTTGAGCAACTGAAATCCTATATCGGGCAGGAATGGGACAACATTTCATTCTCAAAACTGTAGCAATGGTCTTCTTAGTTCCTAAACATTTACAGAATGTTGTTAAATGAAGAGGTGAAGCAGCACAGCGGTAAACATTCCCTGTCCCAACTTTTTTTGAAACATGTTGCTGACATGAAATTCAAAAGGATAATATATTTTAAATGAAATAGTCAACATTTTCATTTTCAACATTTGATATAATGTCTTTTTTGCTGCTAAATGTGGATTTACAAGACATTCTGTTTTTATTTGCATTTTGCACAACGTCCCAACTTTTTCTGATTTGGGGTTGTACAAAGTGTTATCATCATGAACATACACTCAGTCATACATGGAGTATACTAAAAAAAAATAAGCCCACAAAGTTGTTTATTCATTAGCTTAGCTCCAGATGACAGAACAGACGGTAACAAGCCTGTAATCCTTCAGGGCAATATCTTTAGTTGTTTCTGGGCTTAAGGTGTGTTAGAAATGTTGTCAACCTAAACTCCATATTGCAGACAGCCATGTTAGACTGGTCACTGTGCTCTCACCTGTGAGGACGAGGAAGACGGCCACACACAGATCCGTGGAAACGGAGAGACGAGAACGGAAAGAAGGAGGGATGGATGAGGGGAAGGATGGAGGCGGAGTCCACGTGTCGCTCATACTCCGAGATAAATGAAAAACAGAGGGAAGAAGAGTGTTTCTGGAGGGGGCGAGAAAAACGACAGTAGACTGCTCAAACAAATAAAATGTGAAGGAATAAACACTAAGAATTTAGCGGCCTTTGATAGTAAGCCAAAATGGGTTTCAATGTTTTGTGATTTTATGCTTTCTCAAATCTGGTGAATAGCATAGCATAGTCTGGTAGTATAACATAGCCCTATGCATAACCTAGTACCTGTCATAGTGCAACTGGGGGAATAAGCGACCATTTTGATTTAGTACAAGACTAAGTGAGAATCTACCTGACAAACACTAATACACCTGTATGAAAATTCTGCATATCTGTGGTGCAGAATCAGCACACATACTGTAAACAAAATGTGCAAGGAGCTCGCACACACCATCAGAAAAAAGCAGTAATGCCCTGATCCCTTTCTTAATCCGCCCTGTGGTCACCCTGCCAAACAGGTGACTGCTCTGACTGACCCCCATGCCACACAAACACAGTGCAGCAGTTCCCACAGCTGTAGAGCTGGCAACATCTTACCTCCCTTGTGGACAGAGCACAATGCTCCAGCACGCAGCATCTTACCTCCCTTGTGGACAGAGCCTCCTTCCGTCTCCTCCTGTCTTGTCTCCCCCAGTGAGCTTATTCACTCATCAACGCTGTGCGGAGCTCAAAAGCAGAGGCAGCTTGCCTGTGGATTGGTTTTTATGATTTAATCTTCGAAAACCCTGGGAGATTCCCAAGCTGTAAATCAACTCTCCCCCAGCAATCTGGTGGAGAGGAGAGAGGGAGAATTAACACAAAAGAGTTGTGTGTTCCATTTGACCTCTCTCTCTCTCCCTCTCTCTCTCTCTCTCTCTGGTTCCCTCTCTCTGCCTTGTTCCTCCTCTGTCCTTCTCTGCAAACAGGAATGCAACTGCACAAGACGCTCAAACCAAGGAGCCTGTGTAGACCTCAGTGTGTCCCTATAAGACAGACGGAGGAGGAGGAGGAGGGGGAGGAAGATGGTTCGATTGTCAGTATAATGAAGCAGTGATGCGAAGGAAAGGTTATTAGAACTTGTACACACACACATTTGATTAGACATAAAAGCATTAGAGGGATAGAAAAGAGATGCACTCAAATCAGTATGACTGCAAGAGCAACTAGAGGATTAAACCTTTAAAAAATGACAAATGTTTTTTTTTTTTGACAACTGTTCTTATCAACCCACAGTATGCTAGCATAAGAGCGAGGGGTGTCGGTATACAGTACAGTATATGTATCCTCTTATTCAACAGGATTAACAGGGTTGGGCAAAACCACAGATGACAACAGAAGGGGAAAGAGACGGAGGGAAAAAAAGATCTGTGAGAAGAGGGAGAGAATCGCGGGAATGTACGCTACCGGTCAAAAGTTTGGGGGTCAGTAATTTCCATTCTACTCCATTATAGATAAAAAGGAATCTTGACTGTTCTAAAAAGAAATGGCTGATCTTTAATGCAATATCTACATTGCCCATTATCAGCAACCATTCATCCAATGTTCCAAAGGCACATTCTGTTTACTAATCTTTTAAAAGGCTAACTGAGAAAACATTGGAGAACCCTTTTTCAACTATGTAAACACATAATGTAATCTGAAAACTGTTGTTTTCTTCAAATGCAACTGATCTCAGCTGGTATTCTGTCTATAATGGAGTGGAATGACCATTTCTAAGTGGCTCTTACTTCAGTGACCAAATAAACACATCAAAACCATAATCCCTGCTTCATAAGAAAATGTTAAAACATCTCTCTCCTCTCTCTCTTTCATATACACAAGCACCAAACATATGCTCAAGCACATTATGAGAGAACAGATTGATTGTAAGGCTGGTTAATTCATGGTTCGTCATCATTTCACAGTTTGCAATGCCTGTTTACTTTGAAAGCAATGCCTGTGTACTTTAAAATTCTGGAAAACAAAAAATAATTTCCCCTTTACAAACAGGTATGAATTATACAGTATTTAGAGGTTCAAAAGTTACAAGGCAAAATGCATTTTTGCTAATTGCAGTGACCCTAGAGGTCAAAGGTCACAAAATTTCTTCAGCATTCACCTGATGGGGTCATGAGTCCATGTACCAAGTTTGGTTTTGATACATGCAACGATTGCTGAGATATGAGCTCACTTCCTGTTTGGTGGCTTCGCCACAAATTTCGATTGGATGTGACGGGCGAACGCTTCTATCAATTGTTACAGAAATAAATGAAGTGACAAGGCATGGTCTGAAGATGGTCTGTGCCAATTTTGGTAAAGATCAGATGAAATTTGTGACCTGTGCAAAATTGTTGGTGTTTTTGATCAAATCAAATATTGCGGCCGAATAAATTATATTGATGTGACAAGTTGCCCTCAGTTGACCTAAGGACCTTTCACAGTATTACCAGACACCACTAGTACAATTAAACCCTTAGAACCCTAAGCTGTTTTTAGGGCATTTTCACTACCTTTATTCATAAGGATTTATTCTGGTCATTGTAAGTGCCACACACACATATTATATATTGTTTTTTTCAGCAGAGTCTAGGCTATCTGCCATCATTTCATGTATTAGTACTAGCATTGATTTTATTTTGATTTTTAAAGAATTAAAATATAAAAATCATATTATAAAAATTATTATATTTTGACCTGTATCTCACCACAGCAAGCTCATAGCTCTACATGCATTTCATGTGTGTGTAGGGCAGACTGTCCTGAAACGGGCAATATAATTGCCATGTTGGAGGGATACTCTGGGGCTGAGCAATTTACAGAAATATGTGGTGTGTGATTTACGGAAATAAATGCCATTTTTTTTATTTAGCGATGAAAAAATGACCATTCTGGCGCTCCATATCTGTGACACTAACTGATCTGACCTGACTTGACCTAAGTTTGCCTGTTAGCATGTGTGACTATGGTGTATGCACTCATGATGATGCTCAACTTTTTAACTGCATTGCCATGAACAAAGTAAAGGCAAAAAAGGTGTTTCTCTGTTGAACAAATTGGGATGCAATGTAAGCCTTGATTTGGATGCCATGCAGGAATTTGCTAGGATCTCAAAACCGGATTATGAACATGTTTTGCCATAGAGAAACACACGATAGCGTTGGATTATAAACATGCTTTGCCACAAAAACAGACAAAAACGTGGGGTAAGTTGAGCTATATGAAGTTATTATTTTGCTGTCACTTCGTCTGTTTTATAACCCAGAAGGATGTATTTGGTATCAAATGATAGCTCTGTGTCTCCTCTTTCATCTAACATACGTGGCATATACATCCGATCACGGGTCCGCGAGTAATCACTCCGAAAGTAATGGGTGTGCAGCGTTGGTTTGTGTACATGACGTTAATATGCCCTGTCTCTCCTCTTTCATCTGATATGCTTGCCATATCTATGCGATCACGGGTTCGCGAGTAATTCAAACGAGAGTAATGGGTGCGCAGGTGAACGCCGAGAAGTATAGACTTTAAATATGATGCAATTTTATTTAATGTCATGATTTTTTTTAATTTTCATATTTGATCGTACAGACAAGTGCGTAGTCTCTTTGGAAAGCCCCACTTCTTCTCTGTTATAAAATAAAGGTTTTATCTCGTTGTGATGAACAGTCGCGGAGCAATGTAACAGAGAAGAAAGGGTGTGTTTTTTGACGCACTTTGCGTCAATCGGGTTCTAAAGGTTAATTCTAAGCACAGCAGCAGCTACAGGCCAAAAGGCATGTTTGTGAATTACAGCGCCCCCTAGAGGTCAAAGGTCACCAACTTGAGGGTCCTCCTGATGGGGTCATGAGTGAGTCAATGTACCAAGTTTGGTTTTGATACATGCAAGGGTTGCTGAGATATGAGCTCACTTCCTGTTTGGCGGCTTCGCTGCAAATTTTGATTGGCTTTTACGGGCTTAACGGTAATATTCGAAGACAAAAGTGATAACTTTTGTGAGGCTTGGTCTGAAGATGATCTGTGTCAAATTTGGTGGGAATCAGAGAAAGTATGTGACCCCTGATACATTTTAAGTGTTTTTGATGAAATCCAAAATGGCGGAAAATCCATCATGGCGGAAAATGACGTCATAGGGTGCGTTGAACTCGGCTTGGTCCAAGGATTCCAACAATACCTGACTTTTGAAAATCGGACCAACAGGTCATAAGTTACGTGCATGAACGCACGTCCAACTTTGGCCTGTTGGTGGCGCTAGAGGGTTCGAGTTGCCGACATGAAACTTGGTGACATGAATCATGGGACCGTCCCCAATCAGTGTGCCAAATTTCCCAACTTTTTACCATACGGTTCTATGGGCTGCCATAGACTCCCATTGCATATAATAATAATAATAGGAAAACGTAGAAACACAATGAGGTCCTCGCAGCTTCGCTGCTTGGCCCCCAACAAAAACAAACCATGGGTAGTCTGTGATAATCTCATTTGGCTGGTAACATCTAGACAGTTTTGATATTTAATGGCCATTTTTATAAAGAAAATACTATTAACAGAACACTACCAATGTAGCCTAGAAATCTAGACGCGCCCCTAGTGGCAGCAAATTAAATTTGCAGCAAATTAATGTTTGACTGTCAACTCCATCAGATTGTGACATTAGGGCCCATCTTTTACAAAACAAATTAAGTTGAGGTTGTATCAGCATTTATGATATATGAAATATATACATGCAAATCTATCAAAGCAAAAAGTATTATTTTTACATTTTGCATCGTGTACTGTCCCATATCAAGAATCAGTGGATGCCTGCAGTTAATATAGTCATTAGTAACGTTTTCTTTAACCCAAACTCATTATCCAGGCACATTAATCTCGGGTATTGACACCAGCATGAGCACTTTGTCATGACTCTGGTCCAGTTGACCCACATGTCGATCCACATGACCTGTGAATCAATTATTTTTCAAAGCAGTGATGCAACAGTCTATAGCAAGCATCGTACCTTTGCAGTTAAGCTGTCAGCTCATATTGATTTTCAGTTCCATAACCTGAACCTTTTGTGTTAATGAACAAAGACTTTTGGTTTTTCAGTTTCATAAGCTGAACCTTTTGTGTTAATGAACAGAGACTTCTGTTTTTTCAGTTCCATAAGCTGAACCTTTTGTGTTAATGAACAGACTTCTGTTTTTTCAGTTCCATAAGCTGAACCTTTTGTGTTAATGAACAGAGACTTCTGGTTTTTCATTTTTGCAGTGTGTTCCTGCCTGGAACACAGAGCTGCATTGCTGCTGACTACATTGATGCTGACTACATCACTGCTGACTACATTGCTGCTGACTACATCACCACAGGATACACATTACAGTTTCTCTTGATTGCTTTGACCTGCTTAAAGAAACTGGGATCTATTTGGTCTTCATTAACACCTTCTTTGCACAGCATAAGTCATCTCTTGCAAATGTGCTCACACATTTTTATTGGGTTCATACATTTCTCGCACCTTTTTGCAAAATAGTAAACCCAGATATCATTCAAAGACCCAAAACTCCTGTGCTAAATAAAAGGAAAACATCTATTCACAGGTGGTAGAGATTTCTTGCATAAGTCTGAATCTCTGATACACTTGTGTAAATCTCCTTTGCACAGTTTTTCAATCAGCAATCATTCATTATCCATAAGAGATTCCATGTTTGTTCTCTGTTGCTTGGAAGTATGGATCTAAGGCACATTTAAAGAAAGTACTGTATTGCCTATTTGGTGAAGAAAACAGTACAAAAGCTGACAAGTCCAGGTGTTTACTATAGGTCTATTTCAATGATAAAATACATTGTAGTTGTAGTTCAATGAAATTTGTCTTGTCTAGGTGCTTACTGTAGGTTTTAAAAATCAATGACAGTTACATGTTGGGAGGAATGAATACAATTAATTTTCATTCAATACATTCTGTCTTTTCACAGTTTTTCTGATACCAGAAAAATGAGAAAGAAATGGCACAGACATAGCAAGAATGAAGTCTGAAACTCCTCATTTTGAGAACTATGTTTTGCATTTTAGGCAAAATGTGCTTTTACTGAAAGTTTGCTGCATGTTTCAGAGACTAAGGACCTTTCGCAAGCATAATGTGCCATTTAGGCCAGACTGCTTTTATTTAGACCTGCGTGATAATTTTTTTTTAAATGTGATGTCAGAGTTGACACAATCATTAAAGCGATCAAGAAAAACTAACGTATTCACATCACCTTCTGCACACAGTGAAATTGCAATCATCTTTAATATTTAAAGCCTCGGTTGCTAGGTAACGATAAACAAACTCAAAGATCGTAATTCTTGATTTAGCTTACAATCTGATGGTTTTATATCCTTGTGAGACCATCCTGATCTCACGAGCTTCAGTTTTCCACTTGCAGATTAGTCTGGCATCTTTCTGATAGAGAAAATTTGGAGCAGTTCGCCAAACGAACGGCCAATCAGCGTTGGTTTTGAGGCGGGTTTAGCTGTGACGCAACGAACATCATGACAGCATCCACAGATGAGATCAGCGTAGCTATCACGCAAATTTTATCCGAATTAGAAAGTATTCGTGGCGAGGCTGTGAAGCTATGAGTCTCAGCCATGCAGCTGGGAGGAATGAACGACAGAGACATCCTCCACGGCCGATTCCAGTCCGTAATGGAGGATTATACTTTCTTCAGAAGTGTAGGGCCTACCGTGAAAAACCTCATCAATCCCCACCAAGTTGTCACATACAAATGATAACTTTAAAAACGTCAACGTTAGTTACGTTACCTAACTTAATTGTATGTTAAAAGAAGGCATTAGAAGAACACTTCGTTCATCTGATTGGTTGATTTGGCCCGTCGATAGGTGGTGATAGACAGATGGTTTATCCAATCAGCTAACCAGTATTTTTTCCCCTTCCCAAGCGTTCTCCAACGGAAAGAAGTCAGGTTAACGGTTTGATGCGTTCACTAAAGAAACATTACGAAAATGTAACACCACTTTGCCATCAAAAAGCTTAATGTAAAAAAAACATAACTTGTTAGATGTAAGCCCTACAGTAGGTTCGCTAGCTCCGTGCACGGAGGCCTGTGTGCGCTATAGTGCTCGCCGACCCTCGCCAACGAGAACTCGCATGAGAGATGTGACACAGTACGTAACCCCGCCCCCAGGGTGGTTTGACGCCACTGCCACAACATTTAACATTTAGATTTAGTTATAACATTTAGATATAAATTTAAGATTTAGATATAACATTTAGATTTAACATTTAGATATAAATTTAAGATTTAGATTTAGATATAACATTTAGATTTAACATTTAACATTTTGATATAATTTAGATATAAATGTTAAATGTTTAATGGCCAAATGTATCACAAGATTGGCTATTACAACCATCTCTTTGTTTCAACCATCCCTTGGCTCTGCTCTTCCAAAACAGTCATAAGCATGTCAAATGAAAGTTGATAACCCTGGAGGGCAGGCGCAGGGGGCCCATCGACTGCAGGCTAGCACATTTGGCACACACCTCCTTTGGCTTCGAGTAGCCAAATTATTCCATAAATATATCTTTTTTGTCTGATGTCTTTTGTTTGATGTCCGGCGTTGACTTTCACCTTTTTCTTGGCTTGCTTGTAACACTTCTTAGAGAGCTGCTACAACCCACCCCACACCGGTCAGACTTGCTTATCTATCTGTCACAGCGGGTGGTTTCCAATTCGAGTAGATTAAGTGCCTAATATTCTCTAAGACAACTTAGACTTACAAGTTACACAATTCTAACTTCAACAGTATCAGTAAAAAAAACTGTCTTACCTGAAAATCACTGCTTTGCCTGTAAACTCTGTATAGTCCTTCACACAGCGTTGCTCCCATGCTGGGCCAGGAAGAAAGTGATTATACATGAAATAAGTCACATGATTTTTGGGTCATCCCTTCTGTTCTTGGAGAAATTCATACTGTGCACTGCACAAGCATCCCTTTGTTGTAACCGTCCTGCATTTCCCCTTGGCTCTCAGTACAGTGCAGATACAGCCAAGCATGGAAGCTACAGAACTCTAGGATTCACCCAGCAGGTGTGCAAAGCACATCAGAAAACATTTACAAATACTATTTGGCCCTACCTTAACATTTTTATTTTACTAGACGCTCTTATAGAGAGAGCAAATCAGGGACTGTCCATTGAACCAAATCGAGGTCAAGTAGCTTGCTCAGGGGCAAAGTGAACTCATAACCAGTGTTCATTTAATTTAAGTTTACATTTACAAACCCTTTCCTAATAACCTTAAGGGTCATTCACACCAGGAACAATAACTAAAGATAACTATAGGCCTAATGATAAAAGCGTCCACACTGACGAACGAAAAGGAAAGTCTCTCCTCCTGTTGATGAAGGTGATGGCTAAAATTTGATGGATTCTGATTGGCTGTCAGCTTTTTATCATTCTCAAAATCGTTCTGAAAGTGATCCCCAACTGTATCATACATGTCGTTATCGTTATAATTTCTGCGTGGACGTCGTCCTTCACTTGACCTGCTCCAGGTTGCATACCAGGTGAAGGTGGGCATGGAGGATGCCAATAAATATTACAAAGAAGTCCGCACACTAGAGCTCCATTATTGTTTTTCCTTTTTATTCACCACATGTGACGTTTCGGGACACACTACCCTTCCTCAGACATAAGACAGGTACCTAGCAGCCCATACTTGTACACACTGCCCTTCCTCAGACATGAGACAGGTACCTAGCAGCCCATACTTATACACACTGCCCTTCCTCAGACATGAGACAGGTACCTAGCAGCCCATACTTATACTAATTGAACACCTGACATCACATGATGCAAGTGATTAAAGTGCCGAGTGCAAAGTGCTTCAAGTGCTAGTGTGCAAAATGCAGTGTGCAAAAATGCAATAAGTACAATACAATACAATAAAGTGCCAACGTGCAATAAATAACACAAAGCGCAACAGTATTTCAATGCACTCATACACCAGATAGTGCCACTAGATCACATTGAGGAGTAGTGAATAATACAAAAATTACATAAATGTTACAGGCAGCCACATCAATATGTGCGATATATACACAACATGAACATCAAAGAAGGAACCGATCAGGACAAAGCTAACAGACTGGAATTCAGGATCAGAAAGATATTACACCATGCTACAGATCAACACAACAGTCCAAAAAGGCCAAGGTCAGTTCATAGAAAGGGACGCAAGTCAAACTCTTCATTCATTCCTCTAGGGGCTAGAGTGTCCAGTGTGTAAATCCAAAACGCTTCTTTTTTTAGAAGGAAAGAGTTAATATCACCCCCCCTAGTGGGTGTTTTGACCACTTCTATTCCACAGTAGCGCAGTGAAGACAGATTGTGAGAGCACTGAGTAAAATGAACAGCCACCGGGCTTTTGGGGTCATGGTTTCTGATATTGGAACGATGCTCGGATATTCTGGTCTTTAACGGCCGTGTGGTTTTGCCGATATATGCCAAGCCGCACGGGCATTTTAGCATGTATATGACATTCGACGTGTTACAGGTAATAATACCTTTGATGTTAAAGGACTTCCCTGTGCGCGGGTGGCTGAAAGTGCTCATCTTCTGTGTCAAGTTACATTGGGTACACCGCCCGCACCTGTAATTCCCAGGGGGTGCCGCCTGTAGGAAGTTGGGTGTTGTTAAAGGTGGGAGGTGTGCTCTCACCAATGAATTGCGTAGGTTGGGAGGTCTCTTAAAAACCACCCGGGGGGCTGCAGTGAAAACCTTGAGTCCTGGATCAGACTCCACTATGTGCCAATGACTGTTGATTGAGTGGATGGGTCTTCCCAGGGGTGAGTACTGGATAATGCAATTCACGTTGGGTTCCTTTTCTGGGTCCTGATCCGTTGAAGGCAATCTGTCTGAGAGACATGTTCATAACGACTCTGCATTTTTGATCCATTCCGGTTTATATTGTCTCTGTTCAAAGCGCTTCTCCAGGTCTTTGGCTTGAACTTGATAGTCTTCGTCCTTGCTGCAGATACGCCGTATGCGGCTAAACTGGGATATGGGAAGGGCTTGCTTCAGAGCTGTGGGATGGAAAGATTGTCCATGTAAGATTGAGTTTCTGTCAGTGCTTTTTCTATATAGATTAGACCCCAGTGTATTATCATCTCTGTAAATCAAAATATCCAGAAAGTTCATACATTCTGCGTCATGTTCCATAGTGAACCTGAGATGTTGGGAATTGGAATTAATGAACTGATGGAATTTGTTTTACTCAACTTCAGACCCATGCCAGACAAAAAAGATATCGTCTATGTACCTTTTCCAGTGAGAGATATTATGGAAGAATGGGTTTTGTAGTTCATTAAAGATTATTTGATGCTCAAAAAATCCACAGTATAGTGAAGCGAAACTGGGGGCCATTTTCGCACCCATGCTTGTGCCAGATACCTGAAGATAATAGTCAGAACTAGAAAGGAAAAAATTAGACGTCAGCACAATCTCAAGGAGCTCCACAATGCACTTAGTACTAGGAATGCAGTCTGTCCGTGAATTGAGAAAGAATTCCGATGCTCTTAAACCACCCTCAAAGGGTACATTTGTGTATAGAGATTCGATGTCCATGGTGAACAGAAAACATGGTTCATCAGTTAGTTCTATTGTTTTTAGAAGTTTCAGAAAGTCCATTGAATCTTTAACATAGGAAGGCAGGGACATCACTAGAGGCTGTAAAAAGTAGTCCACAAAGGCAGAGATTTTTTCTGTCAAAGATCCTATGGCAGCAACGATAGGTCGGCCTGGAGGAAAGTCTGTGTACTTATGAATTTTAGGTAAGATATACAGGACTGGTGTGACTGGAAATTTTACAGTCATAAAGGCATGTTCTGATTTTGAGATTTCCCCTGCCTCAAGGAAACCATCTAATTTATTCTTTATCCTTTGTTTAAAGTCCTGTGTGGGGTTACGCTGTAATTTTCTATAAAATGTCGTATTACTCAGCTGCCTCTGAATTTCACCGTCGTACGCTGAACGGTCCATTACGACAATGGCTCCCCCTTTATCTGCACTTTTGAACCACCAAAGTCTTGTCTTTCTTAATCGAGTCTAATTCCAACCTTTGTTCTTTAGTTAGATTAGTCGCCACTTTATATTCCTTCTTTTTATTCAGTAGGAGTGATACATCTCTCTCAACCAGTCTGCAATAAGTGTCCAAGGACGCATTTATTTTACTGGGCGGAATAAAAGTGCTTTTACCTTTGAAAGAAGTCCGCACCGTTTTCACAGCTCTTGAGTTATCCACCGTTTCCGCTAGGCCTCTATCCTGAATCCCAGTGTCTTGTACGACTGCAACATCAGAGCCAGAGACATTGGTGGCGTTAGAACTAAACAATTCTTTTAGTCTGAGGGTTCGGAAGAAATTATGCAGATCAACAATGGTATCAAAGTCACGGCACTGTGTCGTTGGTACAAACGACAGGCCTTTATTTAAAGTACTCAGGCATGTCTCCGACAGCGATTTCCTTGAGAGATGAATTCCATTGTGTACCTGTTCGGCATTTGACGAGTCCAGTACGGGTCCCTTGGGATTGGTCTTCTTCCCCCGCCTGCATTTCCTCTTCTGAAGTTTGGTCGTTTGCTCTGCGGCGGCAGCCCGGCAAGGTCTCCTGAATCTCCGTCTAAAAAATGCTCACTGGTCTGCCACAAGTGCCTGCCAGTGTTAGCTCCCCATTTGCTCCTATGAGTAGGGTTTTTCAATTGATACACCTTCCCAGTATCATAATCAGCAGCATCTCGCTCAAACTTTTTGCCCTTCATGGAGGATGCCATCATATATACCTACTGCACAGAGCGCAATCTCATCTGGACAAAGTGCTGTGAGAATCATGTTTTTTGATTTCTCCAGAACCTTTAACACCATTCAGCCTTTAAAGGAACCATATGTAAGATTGTGGCCAAATCTGGTACTGCAATCACTTTCAAAATACTGTAGAGCGGTGGATCCCCTCCCCCTACCCCCTGACTCGAGGTTGCCAACCCTGATGGCGAAACACTACTGACTTTGTGATTAGTAGATAGGTGGAGGGTGGCGCATCAGGCCAAAACACAACATGACATGACAAAACACATCAACATCAGTTGAGGGCTGCAACTTCACTTTTTAAATGACAATATCCTGGCCAGACTACTGTTGTCAGTGATATATTTGAAATGAACATGATTTCTTAATGTCTAGTGACATATCAGGGCCATTTTATGATTAATTGAAATATTTTTCTTACATACGGTTCCTTTAAGATAGAGAGACAAGCCTGTGCAGATGGGGGTTGATGCTCACCTGGTATCCTGGATTACAGACTACCTGAAGGAGAGACCGCAGTTGGTCAAGCTGAAGGACGGCTTCTCAGAGACTGTGATCAGTAGCACCGGAGCGTCTCAGGGGACTGTGCTTTCAGCGTTCCCGTCCACCCTGTACACATCTGACGTCAGCTACAACTCTGAGTCATATCACACGCAGAAGTCTTCGGACGACACTGCAATTGTGGGGTGTATCAGGGATGGACAGGAGAACGAGTACAGGACCCTGGTGGAGGACTTTGTGTAATGGTGCAGGCTCAACCATCTGCAGTTGAACGCAGGGCTCTCAAGTGTCACGCATTGAGCATGACAGTCACTCATTTCAGTCTTTTGTCACGCTCTCCCGCCACACATTGTATTTCTCACGCAGAAAAACTATTTATATATTTAGTATGCTGCCTCAGCACCCAAAATGTCTGGCCGCGGCGCTCTCACCCGGCAGGAATCAAGCGCTGCTCTTTTTATTTTTATGCACGCGAGATGTGCGTTTGTGTTATGGTTGTACAAGTTACTGGATGTCTAAAACTTTCCTCAGGATGAAAAGTAAGCCCATCACGTTAGCTAGGACGATACTTTTTGGCCGTTATCGTTCTTTGTGTGAGCAGGCCTTTATCCAGGTCTTGTAATCGCAATGATCGTCCTGGAAGTGGTCGTGTTACGGTCACTAGTAAAAATCACATAATTACAATAGCCTTTGCACCATATAATGTTGGACAGCATAGCAAGGCCAGGTCAAGGTCATTAGGAGTTTGCTACATAATCACTTTAAGGTTCTAAAGTCAATCTTCAGAATTCTCCATTTGAATTCTGCAAACTCCCAAGACAATAATGCACAAACAAAATGTTAATTCTCACAAACAGAGGACTTTTATTTTGCTCTCCCAGTCTGCAGCACATCACCCATGCGACAGACATGAGAACCTCACACAAGAACAGAACAGGGCTTTATCCATACAAAAACTTAGTTGGTCACCAGACTAGGCATGCTGCCTCTCCCTCCCCACCTCCCCAACAGCCCAAGCAGACTGCCTCAGGCAGGAATCTCCATTCATTCAAGGTGGGTGGGTGGGTGGATGGCAGAGCAAGTCAGTATCTAGGAAGTGCAATGTCAGCTCTACTCCTTGGAAGCCATGTGGGACATCAGGTCAATGACGCGGTTGCTGTAGCCGAACTCATTGTCATACCTGCAGGAGAGAGGGAAAGCAATGGTGACCATTCTGTTGGTTTATTATGCCAATGGCTCCTTGCCCATGTGTGAGACAGGGTGGGTGAACTGGCACACTGCACTGCACTGTACATGCAGGTTTTAATGAGCAGTGGGTGCATGGACGTACCACGTGACCAGCTTGACGAAGTGGTCATTGAGGGCAATGCCAGCGCCGGCATCAAAGATGGAGGAGCGGACATCGCCATTGAAATCTGTGGACACCACCTGTGAGGAGGAGGAACGGTGGTTAGGGCGTTGTGGAGCAGCGGCAACATCGCCATGGTAACATCACCACCTGACAACCACATGGTCCAGGTTGGATACCTGAACACACTGTTGCCAGTCCATGCCGCTTTGGATAAAAGTGTTTGCTAAACACCAGTCAACATTAACTTTAGATCCCCACCTGGTGCTCTGTGTATCCCAGGAATCCCTTCATTGGGCCATCTGCTGCAGCCTTGACCACTTTCTTAATGTCCTCATACTTGGCCTGTCACGCAGAGACAAATCAAGACACTCAATGTGATATTCAGCCATAAAGTCTATAAGGATGAAAGGCAATAAACAAACATTCATAAAAAAATAAAAATACATTTTAAAAAGTGTAATGCGAGTGAGCACAAGTTGAGGGTGGTGTGATTCGCCAACTCACTGGTTTCTCCAGACGGACAGTCAGGTCAACAACTGACACGTTGGGGGTGGGGACACGGAAGGCCATGCCAGTCAGCTTACTGGAGGAGGATGGGGGGTAGTAATTTAAAAATGGACAAAAGGAAAGGATTTTATTACGTATAGATGACTTCGTATTGAGTTTTGTTGAACCTTAGAGCGCTGGAGTGAGAGTACTGCCCACCCTCCAACCGGACACGTGTACTGTGCTACTTACCCATTAAGCTCGGGGATGACCTTGCCCACAGCCTTGGCAGCGCCAGTGGAGGCGGGGATGATGTTCTGGCTGGCACCACGGCCATCTCTCCACAGCTTGCCGGATGGGCCGTCCACCGTCTTCTGAGTGGCTGTGATGGCATGAACAGTGCTCTGTGCAGGGATGGAGGGAGGGAGAGCAGATTGGGAGAGGATGATTGAAATGACGCATTGGACATTAACGTTATGAAAAAGCTTTGGGTGGGATTGAAGTCTTAATACTGTACCATCAGACCCTCAATGATTGTGAAGTTGTCATTGATGACCTTGGCAAGGGGAGCCAGGCAGTTGGTTGTGCAGGAGGCATTGCTGTTTTTTTAAAAAGGGAGGATAACATTTTTCCGTGAGAATAAACATCAATCTAAAAACAGACTTAAAGACGGACAGGCATACTGGAAAAGTTAAGTTAGGACACGCAGCTCACCTGACAACCTTGAGGGAGTTATTGTATTTCTCGTGGTTGACACCCATGACGAACATGGGGGCATCAGCACTGGGGGCAGAGATGATGACCCTCTTAGCGCCGCCCTTCAGGTGAGCCTGTGTAAAAACAAACAATTGAATACAAACACCAATTGAGATTTACAATAAGAAATGGCAAATCCCACACATAAACAAATGCTAGTTTTTGGCTACCTTGAAACTGTAGATAGTAATGATCAAAATGGTTTCAAAGTATTTATTTATTCTTGTACAAGCAGCTAATGATTAACAGGGCTACGTACAGAGGCCTTCTCAATGGTGGTGAAGACGCCAGTGGACTCCACAACATACTGGGCTCCAGCGTCAGCCCACTTGATGTTGGCTGGGTCTCTCCTGCAATAAGGAAGCCATGCACAGTTACACGACACTGAAAATGGATTTGGAACTATGCTCCACTACCAAAGAGTGTGTGTGTGTGTGTGTTTCTTACTCGCTGAAGACGGTAATTTTATGTCCGTCAATCACCAGCTTTCCTCCCTCAGCCTTGACCTCACCATGGAAACGGCCGTGGGTGGAATCATACTTGAACATGTACACCTGGACGGACACAACAAGTGACCACAGAGTCAGCACGCGTGTCAAAGTAGGTCCACGCACACAAACTGAGCCCTTAGGCCTGTATTAGGCGCGGTGCTCACCATGTACTCCAGGTCAATGAAGGGGTCATTGATCGCCACGATTTCTACTTTCTTGGAAATGAAACCTGCACGTGTGACCAGGCGGCCGATACGACCGAATCTGAAACATGAAGAAACACTTGAGTTGGCTCAAGGGCTGTTGCTCAGATTATACTCAAGCAATTATGCCTTCATGAACACATAAGATAATGTTACTAGAGCGATGAATATACAGTGATCTATGGCTTAGACTCATTTATGTTCACCATACTGATAGATAGATAGATAGATAGAGACAGATAGATAGATAGATACTTTATTGATCCCCAAGGGGAAATTTAAGAGCTGCCATGTAAACAGATTGTGCTGAGAAGTTCAACTTTAAAATTGATGGGACTATGAGTCACTAATTTGTTGCGATTTGCACCATCCTATTTGGCCAGTAGATGGCAGAAGAGCACAGATTGCTCAAGCCACTTGAAAGTGACCTCATCCCCTGGGCCTGCTGACCTTTGGTATGGCCTAGAGGGGCAACAGCAGTCTGGCTAATATATCACTACTGCCACAGTAACAAGTGGCTCTGCTCAGATTACAATATTTGGACAGAGGTAAGGGACTACCGTGCTCACATATACACACACAAATGTGTACAGTAAGTGTGTGTAGTACAAGTAGCCAAGTTCTACATGCATAATCCAATAGGGCAAGTGGGCTCCATGTTAAATGCTAGTGTGGATTTTTTAGGACAGTTCATTTTTAACTACAACACTTCAACAGTCTTTAAAATCCTTCAAAGGATCCATCCAATTAGTTGTTTTAAAGTGATTAATTTAGTAAACTCCCTTGGATTGGTTCCTTCTGAGCTAATGGCAAGATAGACATCGCATGCTGTGAACTGCTATTGAGAAAGTGATGTTTTAAAATGTCCTTTTGTACAGACATCTTGGACTGTTGGACTAGTGAAGTTATTGTTTAACTAGGTAGACAACTTCAAGGGAACAGACATAATGAGATGCGAGACTAGATTAGTTGATCTCATCTTTAAATCACCAGACCCATGCATGGAGAAGAACAAGTGATCATTTACGGTCACCATAAACCATATGGCAAAACTAACAGAATAGCTGTACTATGCAACAGGTGAGGTCATTTGAGTCGCCTACATCTTAATTAACTAATAACATGGCATGACGCGATTCTATATCCAATTTGCCCTCAGCGTCATGTCGTAACGTTCCATTATAATTAGGCCACACAGAAAAACAGCTAAGCTTAGGCATACTAGCGAAAACAATGTGACTTTCAACAAGTTCACAGCCTTGTGGTCAGATATTGTCCTGATCACACCATTTTTGAACGCGAGGAGAATCACTTCGAGGTCAGAGAGTGAACTTTGGCAAAGGGAGTTCCAAAGCGTCCGCGGGAGATAACGCAACTCGTTTCTCAGCGTCACTCTGACGACATGGAGTACGCTTAGCAAATAGTGGGAGTCAACCAGCCACAATACATTTAACCAACTAGCTACAGCCAAAATAATGTCAAAATCATTCAGGTGTTAGTCCATAAATATCGAGACTGGTAAACTGAGCTGCTGCAGTCTAGAAATCAAGTCAAAGTAGCCGATGGTGGAGAAGATTTCATAGTAGGCCTATTCATGGGTTTTATCAGGTCCCTTTCCACAGGTGTATTAATCAAGCACCATGCGGTCTGCATTGATAATCAAGGTGCTTGATTTTATACAGCTGTGGATAGGGACCTGATTAAATCCATGAATAATATTCAGACATGCAATTCACATGTAGAGAGGAAAAGAGGTAAAGGAAACTAAAAAGTGCATAGTGTACTCACCCATTAATTCCAACTTTGACCATTATGACTGACTGGGGATTGTCCTCTGAAGAGACAGAAGTTAGTTATTAAACAGTTATCGACTTTATGACAGCAGCCGGACATCTCAATCTTCACAGAGCACAAAGTACACGGGGCTGTGATAAGTCAGGCTAATGTATTGCGGACATCATATTGGCAAACTGAGAAAGCAGCAGAATGCTACAACGCGCACGGTGCTGCAACCGCCTTTATGCCAATCATTTCTCATATTTTCGCCCAAGTGAATGTCAGCATATGAGGCTTTAGTTCAAGTGACCCGTGTGGAAGCAAAGTTGATGCAGGTGGCAGATACTACTCTTTACCACAAGTAGCCTACACGACATCCAATTGGAATTTGAAATTTCATTGACTGAGAAACAAGTGGCCTAGCGAACAAATATTTTTCAAGACCAACTCGATTAGTTGAAATAGGCTTCTAGTAGCTAATTAAAACATTGAAGTTCAGGAGTCTACAATGCAGAAAAAAGAGAGAAGAACTCTGCAGCATAAGAGAGAGCATCAGTTCATTTAGTTTTGGAAGAAAGTAGCAGTAGTTACCGTTTGTGAGATGCCTCTGCACGTTCCAACAGCTGCTGTGTGAGTGGTGCTAGGAGCCGTTTGAGTTTATAGATTCCAGGCGTTTGGTTCACGCCCCTTTTTGATTACCCCGCCCCTTCAAAATGTCAAGGTCGCAGAATTTCCTTACTCATGATATGAAGGTCTGAAATGCTGCAATTTTGCCTTTTAGGCCTATTTAATGAAATACATGCATGCCCTATTTATGTAAGATTATGATAACCAGGCAGTCATAATGTCAGTGGTATACAATAAATAACACAATGTCTCTCATAGCATAGCCCTAACATAACATAACATAACATAACATAACATAACATAACATAACATATCATAACATAACGCACCCTGGCACACAGACCACCATGTCATGTGATCCAGCTGTGATAAGTAAGATTGCTGCATATCACAGTCTCATGTGGTCAGTTGTACAAGGCTTTGCTTTTGTATTTCCCTATTTCTCCTTACAAATGAAAGCCCAAATGGGACCAGGATGCACCAGATGATGTTAAAAGTCCTTAGAGAGAGAAACTAGTATCTGTGCCAGTGGCTGTCCCTTGTTGACCTTCTCCTGGGCCCAGCAGAGGCCGGGCACACTGTCAGGCTACAGGGGATCATATCGCTGGTCTTCCTGGGGATGACATTTGCTGGAAAGACCATGACCCTTACTCTTTCCCTCTTCCACTCCTTCATCCCTTGTTCCCCTCCTCCTCCTCTTCCTCCTCTCTCTGGCCCCGCGTGGGTGAGTGGGGGGGGCAAATAGGGACCTATGCCTTAAGGCCTTGAGTCACATACACATGAACACACACACACACACACACATACACACACACACACACACATATGTACACACACCCTTACACATAAACACACACACACACACACTTACACATACACACAAACGTACACGCATGCACACCTATAAACACATGCACACATGCATGTGCACACACACACACACACACACACACACACACACACACACATGCAGACACAAACAAACTAGAGTGTGCCTACCCAACCCGAGCCTGACGGGACTGGGCCGACAGGACGGGTCGGGTTCGGACAAATATTTAGAAATGATACTCGAGTTTGGTTTGGGTTCGGACATATTGGCACGATATGTATTGGATGTTTTACATTTAAAATACTGTAGCTTATTATGTTGGGTAACCAACACGTCTGCTTTACATGATGCAAAAGTTTGTTTTTTGAGAATAAAATAAAATAGGACCTTCTTCTAACAGCCTTCTTCCTGTGTGCAAGATCTGTTTATGTAGCCGTGACAACACATGTGCATTTCAAAGGGAAGTCTAGGCGTACTATGTGGAGGTATGCCTATTTGCATTGTATACTGTGGTAAAGACATATGCTACCGGTATAAGGCCGTCTCGTTCAATTGGAGGAGAGAGAACTCTGTGCCTTGTTGCCCCAATTAACGTGATGCTGCATATGGATCAGTAGTTTCAATGACTGCTGCAGTTCATTTCAAGACTTTTCATCAATGGTAAGACTAGAATTGAGGGGCAGCCGTGGCCTACTGGTTAGCGCTTTGGACCTGTAACCGGAGGGTTGCCAGTTCGAACTCCGGCCAGTAGGCACAGCTGAAGTGCCCTTGAGCAGGGCACCTAACCCCTCACTGCTCCCCGAGCGCTGCTGTTGTTGCAGCTCACTGCGCTGGGATTAGTGTGTGCTTCACCTCACTGTGTGTTCACTGTGTGCTGAGTGTGTTTCACTAATTCACGGATTGGGATAAATGCAGAGACCAAATTTCCCTTACGGGATCAAAAGAGTATACTTATACTTACTTAATTCTATTTCAACAGGCTATGCTTGCTTGGGCCTCTTGTGTTAATGTGCCCTGTATGTGACCTCCTGCGTGCATGCATGCTCATCTGATTCTGTAGCCAATTAAGAATTCCATTTTAACAGTTATTTAATGGGCTAAAGACAGGCTATCCACAAACGTGAGCGTTTCATCACTAGCATGGGAATAACTGAGGTATCATCTGCATCGGGCTCGGGTCGGGACCGGACATGCCTGTCGTGTTCGGGTCGGGTTCGGATGCAACTCTGTCGGACGCAGACCAGGTTCGGACAGAAATATGCGGCCCAAACTGCACTCTAACATAAACACATACACACACACACATGCAGACACACACACACACACACACACACACACACACACACACACACACACATGCAGACACACATAAACACACACAGATGCAGACACACATAAAAGCACACACACACACACACACACACACACATGCAGACACACATAAACACACACACATAAACACACACACATACAGACACACACATGCAGACACACATAAACGTGCACGGGCAGAGACATACAGTATAAACAAACACAAATGTACACACACACATATACATGCAGACACACACACAGTCATATACACATACACATACACATACACACACACACACACACATGTACATGCAGACACACACAGTCACATACACATACACATACACATACACATACACATACACATACACATACACATACACATACACAGACATACACATACACATAAACACACACACACAGATTTGTTGTATCTTTTATACATTATGTGATTATTTACTTACTTATTTATTCTGTCCATGCTGATAACGACAGATGTACCTGTGTACTGTCCAATTCGGTCATTGTTTTTTTTTTTTAGGGGAAGGAGTGTCTCCATTGTTGTTGCGTGTCCTGTGCTGTTGTTGTGTGTCCTGTGCTGTGCTGTCAATGTTGTTGGCATCTGCCGGGGCTTTTACTGTGTATGTGTTTTAGACACCCTGCTGCACACTAAATTTCCTTTTCCAAGGATAAATAAAGTGAAACTTGAACTTGAACTTGAACTTGAAACACAGGGATTAGAAACGGTTCAAAGAAAACAAAAAACAGAAACGAACAACATTTTTGGATGAACATAACCGAAAATGGGAACAAAACCAATTTCACATGTTTCGGAGTGAAAACACTATTTTCAACTTTAGATAAGCGGTTAATAACAGTAGGCTATTTATCATTCCGATTAACCTTTCTATGAATATTATTCAAGATCATTGGCTTGGAAACCTGCCCACACAGTGTTCCACGACCCCTTATAGGATGAATTTAGTCCGATTTTATGAACCAGTGTCTCTCCTGTATATTAGGCTAGGCCTATTTATGAACCAGTGTCTCTCCTGTATATCAGGCTAGGCCTATTTATGAACCAGTGTCTCTCCTGTATATTGAGTTGATCAAAATAATTTTCAAATCCTCCACTATCTAACTGCCTTTTCCAAGTATGTAGCCTAAATTACTGAAACATTGTGTAAAATTGCATAGGCTACCAGAGACACTAAGAAAATATCTAGTGTCATGCAGTCGATGCACCACGGTTAGGCTATAACAGGGCTTAAAGCAAGAACATTTTCTGTGCCTGAAGTTAGGCCATCAGACATTTTTGAACATCTAATATTATATAAGCTAACTGCCTACTTTCAAATCTCGCCCCATGCCTGAATTCAGGCCCAGTGTTGATATGTGCTTTGATTTAAGCTTTAAGGCTGGTGAGCAGAAAAAATGCCTATACTATTGTGCCACCGGCCATAAATCAATTTGTAAAGGCAATGTAATTTTTAAAAGAATGTTATTAAGCGTTCTTCTACATTCTAAACATTCTAACCATTCTTCTATAACATTCTAATCGGTTCCAATTTAGAATGAAAAATCATTCCGTTTTCAGTCCCTGCACGCACGCGCACACACGCACACGCACACGCACATGCACACACACACACACACACACACACACACACACACACACACACATATGCACACAGAGCGAGAGAGACGTGCATGCACAAGCCATTTGTTGGGGGTCTGACTCAGAAAAAGTGACTTAGTGAAAGAAACAGTTCAGGGCATTCAACACACTATGAGTCGAGTAATTTATTGGAGTTTACAGTATTGTAGTCAGCATTTCTCAACTTCAGCTAGCAAACAGACCAACTTGCTGCACGCTATTATTAACTAGGATGCATCTTTATGGGTTGATCCTTCCAAATGCCACGTCTATTCCCATCGGCTGCCACACATGGACTAAGACTCTTGTGTTTAAATCTCCATAAAGAATGGGTGTTAACCCCTTGTTAATATATCCCTTGGTAGGGTAGACTGAGTACAGTTGAGACATGTGTACAGTTGAGACACCTTAAATATCTTGCGTGCGCAGCATGTCCAAGTTGTGATTTTTGCTACGCACATGCGTATTAGTGTCCTCTTTGATCATGGAAAATTTGAACAACGCAGGTATCTCCAATCCAAACATATCAGCAAACGTTCTTTTTTTTTTCAAAGTAAGCTGTTCACTTCACCATGTACCTTCCACAATGAATAGCCCATTACCCTTATGTGACTGCTATCATTACAAACATTATTCTGTGCCCTAAAACCTGGCATATTTTATGACATTGTGTCATGTAAGGTCATTTTAGAGAAATGTCCGAGGAGGTCAGCGGGGTACAATGATACACATTGTATTGATAGTGTGATTACTTGAACATTCCATTTGTAGTGTTCGCCATATCTGTTCCTGTGTCACATATTTTGTTCATGTTTTATTCCTTTTAACCAACGCTAATTTAAATGAAATTAATGAATTTAAATTAAAAACACTTTGCAATTGCTATGTGTTTATTTTTTTTTCAAATTTGCAATGAATGGTTAGTTAAGTATACATCATTAAAGATGGGTGTCTGTAGCAGGTACTGTCTCAACTGTACTCCATATGGGTTGAGACACAGTGTGGTGATGAAAAGGGGGACGTGCACCCTTAAAGGAAATGATGGAGTTGAAACAACCTAGGACCTATTTACGATAGATAACAAGTTCAAACATTCGTTTGAGAGCAAAATTAGGTTAATTGGTGGAGTTTTGAGTTGTTTGCATTAACAATGAAATGGCTTATAGTGAAAGCTAAGAGGCAAGCTAGCACATCAAAAACAAACGCTATTTATACCAATGAAAATGCTCAAAATATAAGTACACTTCTGTGGTAGTGTGGTGAGGGTCCCTACAGACAAACCGAAGTATTGTAAACTTTAAAGAGGGTACAGAGAGGTTATCACAAGACCTGTGTCTGAAGGAAGCAAATTGTCGGACTTTGTGTTCCGGTATCATCAAATCAGTGGGCGTGATTGACTTCTTTCAGCGTTGTGTAGGTAAGGCACGTTTGTATTGTAAGATTCAGTATTGTAAGTTTCCGCTGGCTGCTTTGTCCAGCTCAGAGTCTGTGTGTGTGTGTGTGTGTGTGTGTATGGTGTATGTGACTGTTGAAGAGTGTGTCTTGCTTGTCATGAATGGCCATTAGACTTCGCATGCCTGAACTGTCATGACCTACGTGTTTGCAGACAACTCCTCTTTCACCCCAGATGACTTAAGGTCAAAGTGTTTAAGAAAAGGTCAAGCTGTGTGTGCGTGTGTGTGTGTGTGGGGGGTGTGTGTAAGTAAGTAAGTAAGTACATTTTATTTATATACAGACAGGATCACAAAGTGCTTCACACTTTGTTGAGGGTTGTATAGCTATGCATGTCTCTCTCTTTCAACAAATCCTTGTGAGAATACAGCAGTTTCCAAACACGTAAACCATATACACAGGCACACAAATGTGCATGCACACACACACACACACACACACACACACACACACACACACGCACACACATATACTCACACACACACACACATACACACTCATTTTCATATCCTCTCTCACTGACCCCTTCCCCCAAAGAAATATGCTGGAACAAGGCTTGGGTTATGCTATAAATATCCTCAGTCTCCCCTGATCCAAGTCCTGTACTTACACCCAGGTGGCAACTCTAACTGGCCTTAGTACTCATGTCACATGCAGCCACTAGCCAAGCAACCAGCTGACCCAGGAACAGATATAGAGCGGCGTTGGATCCCGGCCCACCATTTGCTCTCTGGGGGTATATAAGAGGGGGTGTGAGAGCACTTCTGAGGTACTGTACAGCAATGTGCTCCATTTGCATGGGGGTAAATGGCATCAGAACTCCAGAGGTTTGAAAGTTGCGTAAGACTTGCGGATGTCTGTAGTGAATGGCATCAGAACTCCAGTGGTTTGAAAGTTGCGTAAGACTTAGATAGATAGATAGATAGATATATAGATAGATAGATAGATAGATAGATACTTTATTGATCCCCAGGGGAAATTCAAGAAACTTGCGTGCAAGAGACTTGCGTGCGTCTGTAGTGTGCTCTGTGACATCTTTGTGAGTGTGGCCTGACAGGAGCTCTGTGATTGGCCAGCGAAGGTGCACACCTATACATCCTAATTGGATGCATTCCGAGGGTCATGCAACCCTTGCGAGTGCAGGCAGGCTTTGATGTTGTTATTTATTAATTTAAATGGTGGGCTTTGTTGTGCTGTGGTGGGGACACAAAGTCCAAAACCTTCCACAGTGCTCAGACACACCGACCGAGACCCACTGTCTCAGCAGGCCGACTGATAGCTCAGTTTAGCCATTGCCGCTTTGTTCGCCACCTACTGGTACAATATTAGTGCTGCATTCAACCCATCACTGACCCTCAGTGTTCCTGGCTTCATCACACATTTGTCATTTTGAAAACTAAAGCCAACTCTCTCAGTGCAGTGGATTGTATTCTATATCAAGTAGCCTAAACATTTTTGAACCTGTGAATCTGTCACACGCTTACATTGTAGAGACAATCCTGATTATTCTACCTTGAAACTGATGGAGCAGATACAATAAGGTGGAGAATAAACCCGTCACTGAAGACCATTTCACTTCACTGACACACAACATACTCTAGGGGGCAGGACAATCCTTTTCCAGTTTTCTTATGACAGAGGTGAGAGAGAGAGAGAGAGAGAGAGGAGAGAAAAGAGAGAGAGAGAGAGAGAGACAGACCTTTGCCGATGGTTAAATGGGCCACATGTGTCTTAAGATCAAACAACTTGCAGCCATTTCTTCTGAGGGAAAAGGGAAGCCTGTGCACACTTCTGTGCCTTGTTTACCACTGTGATCATTTAAGGAACCATGGGAACTAATACAAGATATTATAAAATAAGCTACCATGCATCCAATCTTAAATCATGAGAGAAAAGCTAGATGCACAGTGATGCCATTTTCCTAGTGCAAGTGAAGCACAAGATGGCTATGTAATATAGCAAGACCGCCTACATTTATGGAAAGTAGGCATACAGTAAGTAAATCTCATTTACAGTAAGTAAATCTCACTTGTGGTCTGCGGACTCTCGCTAGTGGTACTTCGGCAATCTCGGAGATGGTTTTTTTTTTAAAGACGAAATAATTACTTCAAATATTATCAAAATATATATAATACAAAATCCTTAACCACGCAATCGCTGAAGTTAAATTTAAACTTAAACTATGTTTTTGTCTTACTTGAACAAAAAAAAAATGCAAAACAGTATGTACACTGTAAAATATGTAGTGAAATGGAGCTGCTGAAGCGTACAGCAATGGTTCTCGTTATTCCTCCTTTTACGTCATTCCTCACTTTGGAGTTGAGGAATTCTCAATCCCTGCCGCTTTACCCCATCACCCCCAGCGAAACCCTAACATTCAAATATTATTTTCACATTTTGGTTCCACATTATATTTCTTGTCTCAGTCCCCTGGAGATAATGTTGTTTTAATTCATACTGTATGTTTGTATGTGGCTATTTTTTTTCCTTGTCAAAAGAAATACATTACAGTTTTTTTCAACATTTTTGCTTGTCATACAATTTTCTAAACATGTCTTTCAAACACCATAATCTGCAAAACCATGCTAATTCTCAGTGTTTGACTCAGTTTTCAATTCCCTAAAACACATTTTGAGAAACACCACACACAATTTTCTACCTAACACCCTGTAGTGGCCGTTTGTCAACAAAAGTAAATTAAACTCAAACATTCAAACGACAACTTCCGGCACCCTGGGCAAGTGATGTACGCAGGCAAGAAATAAAGTCAATTCCAGGCTGGATTCGGGTTTTGTGGCTGGTTTATTTAGTTCCAGCTGCAGCAAACAATACATGGCATCTCTCACACTGGTAAAAAAACATGTGCCCACCACCCAGGTGCATACAGGCCTCCTGCTACTTCCTACCTATATTCACCTTTACCTGTGCCCACTACTGCCCCCAGGTGTCTAAACCAAACATTTTAGTAAACTAACCAAAAATAAAGACTACACATATAAATCAAAACAATTAACTAAAAAACACAACTAAGCAATAAGGAGAGTAGAACATAAAGAATATACTAAATATACTAAAATACAAATTATACTAACACTTAATCTAAATCAATTCTAAAAACAGTATCAATTAGTGTATATTGTACAATATTGTATGGCCTTGAACATTGTGCTTTCCACTTGTACTGACTGCTCAATAGATTTTGACTGGTTGCAGGTTCATAACAACAAAGAACAAGAATTACAGTATCATAGAGACAAAAGACAAGTTTGTGAGATGCAGGCTACAGTACTGTAAAAATAAGGGTACCAGGAGGAGGACAAACAAAAAATTGCTTGATAGTGTATATCATTTTGATTGCTTTGTTTATGATTTGAGAACAGTGTACTTCTGCACTTGTAAATCTGTTTTGAGGCGAAAGTTTGATTTTGCAAGAGGAGTCACAGGTTTTGTAAATAGTGCTTGAAGATGAGGTTTTGTGTTTGATGTTTTAAGAAAATGGAGCAAGGTTTCATAAATTATGTTTTAACAATTGAGAAAAACTGTAAAGGTATAGACCCTTTCAATCTGTTAGAGGATTTCCGGTTGAAATGTTCAGAACCAACCAGCGCAATGTTCTACAAAAACTTTACGCCAAACTTGTCTTTTGTCCCCAAATGACCATTAGCTCAATGTTGTTTTCCAAAATGTAATTTTATGACAAAAGTGTTTATAATGTGTGCCAAATGTATGCTTTAGAGATGTGTTTATGACATTTTGAATGTTGTGTGTCATTTAGCTGGAGATTTGAGGCATTTTGCATTTTGTGTGAGCAATTGTGGGTTTTGTGTGTAGAGTTTTGAAAAATAGACACAGAGTTTTGAAAATGTGTGTAAACAGTAATAAAAAACTATCCCGCTGGTGGCCCAACCAGCTATACCAGCAAAGACCAGCAAGAGCTGGAAGAAAACCAGCAAAGACCAGCTAAAACCAGCTACCAGCATAAGCTGGTTTCTAGCTGTTTTTTTCAGCAGGGAGGTTATAACTGCGTCTGTGCCTGCATGTGTGTGTTCCAGGTTATAACTGTGTGTGTGTGTGTGTGTGTGTGTGTGTGTGTGTATATGTGTGCCTGCATGTGTATGTTCCAGGTTATAACTGTGTGAATGTGTCTCACAGTTTATAAGTGTGTGTGAAAGAGCTTGTCAGTGGCTCAATGTTGCAACGTTACAGGCCAATGGGTGAAAAGGCAAAATATATATCGTAACACCCCAATTATCACCATTTAGGACATTCTAAAACAACAATGTTTTTTAAGATTTCAAAATAACATTTGCTAAATGAACCTTACATTTTTCAGTAGCCATAGGTGTGTAGATTTGAACAAAATCTGGTTTGGTTCTTAACGGGAGCATTTACTGCCTGAATTTTGATTATCTGATTTTGTTTACCACGCTCGGAGTTATAGTGCTGGCCTGATGGGTCGCCTATTTACGCCGTTTCAATGGCACATGAACAGTTAGACCGAGAATTCTCGTCATGAAATTAAAATTCCACTGGAGCTCCAAACGGATGTGTACACGCAGCCTTACAACACTGTCATGGGCGGATTATGAACTTTCGGGCCCCTGGGCCCAGATGTATTAAGGGCCCCCCACTAATTGTTGTATATGTGGGAGGGGGGGTTTGGGGTCCTCCCCCAGAATTTTTTTAGTTTGTTTGATGTGATTTCCAGTATTCTGGTGCATTTTGGGGATGGCCAATACTATATTCAATCAGATTCATAGCCTACATCCTGATTTGTTGATATTGAGGCAATAATTCCATGCAAAGGCTTGGGCTTCAGGGCCCCCTGAACTCTTGGGCCCCTGGGCCTGGGCCCGGTAGGCCCGTGCAGTAATCCATCCCTGAACACTGTTTACAGCTCTTCAAGTCACTGTAAAATGTCATTTTTGGTACATAGCTAATTTAGATACACCTATGGTGTGGGTGCTTGCGTTTCTTTAGGAGTCCGCTGTCTTGGTTTGTATAGAAATTGATATTAAGTGACACATACACGCAAGACGGTGGAAATACAGGACCGACGGTAATAGGGGGAGTTCTGATATATTTGTACAGACCCCCCATGGGCAGCAATTCATGGAACTTGGCACATATCTGTCATAATCACAAGTTGCTGCAGTTCAGAAGATCTCAACCAAAGTGGGAATTAAAGCCGCATGTTTTTGCATTTACATTGTTTTACTGGGGGTGCAACATCAAATGAGTGGTTATGGACTAGCTAGGTTATGGACTAGCTAGGTTGATGCGGCTCCTACAAACCACAAAAATGTTGTCATCTTGTGTGCGAATCCTGGGTGCAATGGTGCAATCTCTAGTTTAGGTGCAATCGCTAGTTTAGGTGCAATCTCTAGTTATTCAGTGAAATCTGCAGTTTTCCACTTTCGGGCAGCTCAATCTTGCACTTTCTCTCTTGTAAATGTGTGTGTTTATCTCTTGTGAATGTGTGTGTTTATCTCTTGTGAATGTGTGTGTTTATATCAGCAGAAAACTCACCCACCCTTCGCTCAGCACCACCATCTACAGGCCGATGGGCACACACTGCAGTCTCTAAATGTACTCATAACCACTGTCATACAGCAAGTGCACAAAATGCACATTAATATGTTTGATGTATTATATCATAATAATACATCACTGATTTAAAGGTGCAGTCAGAAATTGTGCAGGAAGTTGCATTTGTTTGTGTTTATGTTTATATTATTAGCAGATGCTTGTGTGCAAAAAAACATACATTATATTTCAACCAAGGACCAAACAAATCACTCCAGAGAGGTAGCTCATCCCTGCCTTCAGTATTCCCAGAGAAACTCCACGCAGGGTTTCAGTTTTGTTTGGGGGATGATTGCTGAAAAAAGTTGTAAAAAAAAGTGCTATGAATATTTATAGTAATTGTAGTGCCTTATAAGAAGGTTAACCATTCTGGTGAAGTGTTTCATACCAACCAGCTAGTGACTTCACTAAGCAGAATGCTTGCTAGTTGATCAGCTGCCTGAATTTCCTTTGATGTCCTCAGTCAAAGCCGTTGGGATGAAAGACACCTGTGGTACCAGGCAAACTGTGTTGTAATATCCACACAACACTGCACTATTTAACATCCCCAACAAACAATATTGTGGTGTCCTCAGTCAAAGTGTAGTGCACACTAATCTTGGATGGGCCTCCTCAATAGACCCTCAACCCTCTCTATGACTTGGTATTTTTAGTTGATAGCAATGGAACAGCTGAGGTGGGTAAAGATAACCAGTTTCTTTCTCTTTGGTTTGAAGCTTTTAATGGTGATTCAGTGATGACTCCCACACCATCTCAGGAAACAATAACAATGTTATTAGCAGCAGGATTTGCTGCAATTACACAGATGAGCCAGTTCTATGAAGGCAAGTGTAAATGTATTGATTAAATCCTCAAATCCAAACCACACACTTCATTATGCGCTAAATGGATCTGCGCTATTTTAGAGTGAAATATTCAGTCTGGCATACCTGCTTCATTAGATCAGTGTTTGTCACGTGGAAGCAAAGTACACCATCCCACGCAGAAATATTAGCTGAGGGGTAGATTCTGCTTCATATAATCCCTACCTTCTGACATTCAGATGTGGAGTAAATAGAATCTTCTGATTCAGTCACCAAATGCCAAGAAGGGTGTCATTGATGTGTAATGCAAACAATTCCGTGCAGGGATGTCATGGTGTTCGTAAATATAGAACTGGACTCGGGTTCATAATTATATTGATATGTCAGTTTTGGGTTCATAATTATTGATATGTTTGATATGTCAGTTTTGGGTTCATAATTATATTGATATGTCAGTTTTGGGTTCATAATTATATTGATGTCAGTTTTGGTGAAATATTCCTGCTGGCGTGGTGAGCCTTCTTAGAAGGACAATATTAATTTACTTTAAACAATAATAGGAAAGAATGTGTAAAGATAAAACTTCATTACGACATAATTTTCCAAATCCTTTATTCATGCACAATATAGAGAAACATAAAGCAAACCTCTGTGTTATGTTAATGTTTATTATTAATCATGCATTTGACTCAAAATAATTCTGGACAGGATATTTAATAGTTTTTTTATACCATGAAGATCCACATATGAATGGCCAGAGCACTACACGTTATCCTCTCCAAATGCATTAACGTGAACGAGATTTCATTTCACATCATCACAGCGCAGTCGACACAGAGACGAGCAATACTTCACTGCTTTACCATGGAAACTAGACAGACAAAACTAACGGGTCTCCCTTTGATTTGGAAACTTGTGTGAGTGTGTGTGTGTGTGTGTGTGTGTGTGAGAGTGTGTGAGTGTGTGTGTGTGTGTGTGTGTCTGTGAGCAAGGTCTGAGAGACAAAAGTCTGCCGTCCAGCCTCTGTTCTCCTCATCTCTCCCCTCCCTTTGACCGCGGTCAAGTGTGAGTGTGTGTGTGTGTGTGTGTGAGTTCTCCTCATCTCTCCCCTCCTTCTGACCGTGGTCAAGTGTGAGTGCTTTACTGCATGTCCAGCCCTTCTACTGCTCTCACAAATACAGTTCATCTCAGCTGCAGACGTCCCTCTAACAGACGGTGCACAAGGAGAAGCACAAGAATCAAAAACATTATTCATGTCCATCATCCTATTACTCTTTCATTTGCTCATTCATTCATTCATCCATCCATCCTTTCATCCATCCATACATCTACTAATCTCTCCATTCAGGATCCTTTGACTTCTCTAGCATCCCAGTCCACTCATTGACCCGATCCGATCCAGTTTTAGCCCAAAGCAACCACGGTTCCACCCCCTCCGTACGCGGTCGGGCACCACTCGCTTCTGATTGGCCAGAGCAGCACGCATGAGGCGGAGCCATGAGTTGTCACTTTGGGGTGGTAGGTCGATCCATTTCGGGTACTCAGCGACCTTCAACCCGGAACTATACACTTGCATGGGCTCCTCAGGTTGGTCATTTGTTAGATTCTCGAGGTCATCGAGGGTCAGGAGATCATTGTAACGGTCAAGGACCTGCTCAAGAAACTGACAGAAAATAGAGAGCAACAGCTTCCATAAGTGCTCAACACAGTGTTGAAAACCACAGTTTCTCTTTTCAGAAGTAGCATTTTATTCTGAACAAGTCACCTTTGCAAATATACCTACTTATTAATTGAGAATGAGAAAACAGAGGAGAGAATCATCTTTAGGTGATGTAATGAAATGTGCCTCATGTAGGCTAATAATTCCTATGGTGAAAGACCTTTTGATGTAGATGTTGGCTATATTTCAAGTTTATTTAACTAAATTAAAAACAACAAAGTTTATTTATCTAAAATCAAAATGAAAAAATCAAGATAGAATCACGCAACTAATTTTGAGAATAATAATAATGGACCATGTTTCTTATGTACAGATGACGGTGAGGGAGTGTGCTATGTTTCTCCTGTTATCAATCACCATTAGCCTAATTAAGCACCATCACTTTCACACATCTCCCACACAATTTGAAAACAAGGTCCTTAACCTCGATTTGTACAGGTCTTACACAAACACACACACACACACACAGTCCTTCCCATCCAATAGCTGTCTAACAATGTGTGTGTGTGTGTGTGTGTGTGCATGACATTTTTAGGCTTAGGTGGGTGAAGTGCTCACATCTCTGGTGGTTTGTGTGTGTGTGTGTGTGTGTAGTACCTGCATGGCATTGTTGGGGTTCGGGGGCTGAAGAGCTCGTGTCTCTGTTGGTTTAAGAGGACTCAGCAGCAGCAGCATCACACAGAGCAGGGCTGGATAGAGCATGATGCTGTGGGAAAACACACACACACACACATTAAGTCCGACCCACAGGCATGTACTCACTCTCTCACACAGCTGTGATCCTGTCAGAACAGTCTCAAATGTTTGCTTTTTTTATCATAGTAATATCATAACATCATAAGGATAAATCTTACAAAAGTGAAAGACATAAACATTCCTAAAATGATCTTTCATTGGATACTCAACAGCATGTTTGTGATGCCTCTGATGTTTTTTAATTCAGATGTATTCAGGACAGTTTGGATTTGAATGTAGATCTGTACCAAAGCCCCAAGCTTAGATCTGAATGTAGATCTGTACCAAAGCCCCAAGCTTAGATCACTGTCACACTGAGATGTCCTCAACATGCAGCTTTGAGAAGCATAATGTCGTTTTTCAACGGAGCCTATTTCTGATCGGCTTTCCTCCCCACAGCTCTATTGCCTGGAGGGGAGCAGCTCAGTCCTCTATTGGATAAAACCCTCTTAGTGGTGACTTAACATCTCTCTCTCTCCCTCTGAGCTGGAGCCAAAACGGGCATGAAAGAAAAGTTGGGATTCCTTCCTGAGACCAGTTCACAAGTGACCTTAATTTATGAATCGTAAAGGTAACCACATGTATTCCTTTGTTCTTATCTCTGTTTTCAGGTTTTCAAGTCATGTTATCCTATTTCTTGACAAACAACTTCTAAAAGATTTCATCATTTCTGCAATTTGTTATCTGGAGTGTGAAATAAATATGTGAGGAATATTTTCGCACAGTGCGAAAGTCGCTAGTCGCACAGTGCTTGTGTTATGAGCTTAAAGCAGCGGATAGCTTTAGTCCAGCATCCCAGCCCACACAATCCCATCTGCCGGAGTTCCTACTATTCACCTGCCTTCACTGTCTGAGAGGAATCACTCAAAAAGACACATGCACTTTGAAAACCACACTGTAAGAGACATTTTTGTCACTCACCTATTTATTGTTTTCCCCCCAAACTCCAACGATGTTTCAACGGACTCAGCTTCAAGTCTTAGACTCAGCTTTCCATCTCTCCTCCTTTATGTCTTGTAGGCTGTCGTTTCCCCCCCCGCGCTCTCTTCCCTTCTCTCGATGTCCAATCTCACTTGTAGACACCTGCTGACAGCATCCCCCTCTCTTTCCTCCTCCTCCTTTTGCTTGTAGTGGTGACAGTCTCAGTGGAGTCGTGTCGTGTGTCTTGCGCGGTGGTGTGTCTGTTCAGGTTGTGTGGGATGCGCAGTGTGTATATAAGCTACTAACCCTCCCTCCCCACACCCACCCCCACCCCCACCCCTTATCCACATCACTCCAGCATGAACACACACACACAGAGTAAAAAGTGCAATCCAGTCTCATTGTCTCAATTGAAATGATGTCATGGCTCAAGAGTGCTGCTCGTTTCTACGGTGACCTGTTGTGTGGGTTGACCATTTAGGAGGTTATCACTTTCTCGCAGACGTGCAATCACGTCCACACCCCCCCCCAGAGTCTTAATGAGGGGGCCAACAGGGACCAGTGGCTTGAGGAGCATGCTTTCCGTAAATCCCGTCCTTTTGCACCATGCATTCGGTTTCCATGACCTCACCCTCCTCCCATCCCTCTCCTCCTCACCCACGCAGGAGCAGCGTCGTGCCGTCTTCACAACTTGCGCCCTCACCTGCCTCTCACTAGAGCTCTTAATGACTCCACCATCATAGCCAGGCTGTGCCCACTGCAGTGGCACTATGACAGGCAACACATGCCACAGACGACAGGGATGCTCAGGCACTTGCGGGTTTACTCAGCTCCTGTTGGCACAGAGCCGCTTGGGTGACTGTGTACTCTGCGCTTCTCTTGGCATGAGCAGGGATTCTGTGCCTAAAATAAAACTGCATTCCTTGGGCTGGACTTGTGTGTGTTCCTTTGCTTCCCCTTCAGTCTTAACTGCTGTTTTCCCTCCTGCGGACCCTCTCTCGCTCGCCCCTGTGTGAGTTACAGTCTGTCAGTGCCATCTGCTTTCTGTGCCCCTGATGGCCTCTCCCAAACAGACCCGCAGCACGACGCCGTCCAACACAAACACACGCTCGTTCACTCCGACACACACACAGTGCTTCAGAAAACATGCAGTTCCAAAACACAATGTACGCCTCATCGTAACACACTGCCGCAAAGCTCATCAGATATCAAAACAGAGCACACAGAGATTCTGATGCACTTGAGTGATGGTATTGCTTTAATCTGAAGCACATGAGCACACACACAGAGAGAGAGAATGTGGCCGGACCCATCTGTGTGTTGGTTGGTGCTTGTAAAGCCAGGACAGGCTGTTGGACAGAGGTGTGTTTGAGTAGCCTGGCAGCTGTTGCTTTACAATTCTGTGTGTTCTGCCCCAGGGCCCCTTGTACACTAGTAAGGATCGCACACATCAAATCAAACTGTGCCAGTCCACACACACACACACAAATGAACACACACCAGTACAAACACACCTCATCTCCTCGAGCTCAGAGCGGCAAATTTATTCAAGAGCATAATGGAGGACTGATTGAAAGAGCGGCCATTAAAAGCACACCTGTGTCACCTGCTGCCTCCACGCCGCTACACTCAGAGCGCGAGAAACGCAAAAGTTCTGTCTGAAAGTATGGATGACAAAAAGAGAGAGAGAAAAAAAAAAATCAATTATATAAATCCGCCTCCACCGCCCCCGATTCCCCTCCAGCGCAGGCCTGGCCTCTGCGTCCCCGAACAAATCCGCTCACAGACGGGAACGAGGAGGAGACGGGGAGAGGGGGGGTCCACGGTCATCCCTTTATGGAAAAAATATTAATAAAAGAAAAACTAGCAGCAAGAAGAGAAGAGGGGAGGAAGGGGAGTGCGTGGGAGGGGGGGTGGATGCGAGAGAAGAGAGGGATGAGGTGAAGTCAGGCTACAGCTACAATGCTGTGTCACCTTGGAGCGAGTGAGGGGGGGGGGGGATGATGAGAACACAGAAAAGCAGAGTGTGTGTGTGTGTGCGCACACACGTGTGTCTAAATGGAGGAGGATGGACATGAGCAAGTGAAGAGACGGCTGAGAGTGAAGGCTGGCGCCATGAGCTGCTCCACAGAACAGAGGGGCCGAGGTGCTGCTGTTCTAATGTAACACACTTCCAACTGGCAGATCAGGTTCAAAGTTGATCTCTTCCTTGGCCACTCTGCTAATAGAAGCAGAATCGATGATCGACTCATCAGGCTCAGCTGGCCAACCGGCGGTCCTCGAGGAATAGCCTCCACAACGCAGATGCGCAAGAGGGCCCAATAAACTGACAGATTATTCCACACGAAAACAAAACAAACACAAAAGTCAACTTCATCTCTCCATGCAGATTGCACTCTGGCAGAGCCAGGAGGCACAGAGCGGACGATTGCGAGGGGCGCAAGGGAGAGCCGTTACAAGGCCTGCCAAATAAGGCATGACCTCACCGCACTGTACACACAACTGGACAAACACACTCACATACGGAGTGTGAACCTACAACTCATTTGGAATGAGGCCGCAAGACTCAGACAAGGACATTACTCACAAACAACCTCCCATAGTCTTGGAGCGAGGAGCAAGCGAGTGAGAGGGAGCAAGATGAAGACAATAATTGAGTTGGGACACACACACACACACACACACAAAGATCGAAGACTTGTAAAAACTTCAAATTCAGATTTATTTAAGAGCATTCTGTTAAACCACCAGTTAAAAACGTGAACATAAAAATAAGACAGTCAGTAGAAAGAGGAGGAAGCAACGGAGAAGCGCTCTGGTGGCCCAGAACACAGGCCTCAACAGCTGAGCAACAGGACCACCTTTGACCCAGGTCACTGCAGACGTAGGTTCTCACAGCATCCAAAGGACTTTTGTGGCGTCTTGAAACTTTTACAGGGATCTCAAATCATTTACTCAGAGGAGAGAATAAACATACATATAAACTAACGAACAAACAAAACAAACATGGACAGCACAGTTGTGATGTTCTGCTCTGCTGAAATACTTTTAATATGCAATCACTCGTCACAAGTGGTCAAAGGAGAGGTTAAGATAATAATAATAATAATAATAATAATAATAATAAAAGATAAAAACTGGAGTCTGGCAGCTTTGCTGGTTGGACCCTTAAAAAAGGGTGTGTCTGTTCAGGTAGAGGCTTACAGCGCTGGCTAAAAGCAATGCATGCTGGGATTTACACAATGGCAAAATGCACTGCATGTAAGTCCAGCTCCATCTCTGTGAGCCAGCACTGGAAGCCACTGCATGAACCCAAACGCACCCGATAAAAACAAACAAAAACACAAACAAACATGATTTAAAAAAGGAAAGAGAAATGGACAGATGAGGTTCAGTGTCTCAGACGAGTGCGTCGTGAGGACCGAGCGATGGGTGTGGTCACTTTGGGAGTTTCACTTTCCTCCATGATAGCATCTGCAGAAACAGGAGGTAAATAAATAAATAAATAAATAAATAAATAAATAAATAAATAAATAAATAAAAACAGGTTCTCTCTCTTCTGTTTACGATGGCGTTACTAGAGGATTGCCCCCTCACCCTCTTCTTCCTCATCACTGCTGAAGATGATGACCTTCTGGGGACGCCGGCCCGCCTTTTGTTTAGGGGTCACAAGGTCACTCTCCTCTGGAACAGTGGATTTGACCCGACCTGCAAGTCAGTGATAGTGAGGGTGGGTGAGCAATAGAGACAGAGGGATGCATATATATGCGTGCGCGCGTGTGTTGTTGCAAATCTGAAGTAGAATGTCACTAGAATGTCATTGCACTTTTGATCTAGGTATAGCTTAATCTTCTGTTACAATATAATGGAAATTAGGATGTACGTGTGTGTTTGTGTGTGTGTGTGTGCGCATGTGCGTGTGAGCATGTGCGTGCGTGAGCTTGTGTTTGAGCGTGTGCGTTAGTGTGGTCACGATACCAAAATTACGATACCTGCCATAAATATCATGATGCTTGATACTGAAACGATACTACGGCGAAATCCTAAGATATCTGGAAAAGAAAGGACTCATACCTCCTCCAAGTGTAGTCATTTGTGTTGAATTCGGTGCACTTTTGTAATGTGCAGGTCAATTCTAGGTTCTAAACTTCCTACATAATTATTATTTTTTATAGTCAGTAAAATAGTAGGCCTACTTTGTATGACTAAGTCCTTTATTGTTTGTTATAGTTCATTTACATTGTGTTGTGTTTTGGCAATAAAGTAGCTTTAAATAGCCAAACTAGGCTAGATCAAGGTCAGTGTTGAAATTACTGTATGCAAATCACTAAATGCTATGCAGAGGGGGCTAATCTTTAGGCCATCTGATGTACAGTATAGTCTACCCTAGGCCTTCCTGATTTCCTTGACAGTTGCAACTTTAGGGAAAAAATGTGAGGATAGTCTTCTTTGCGCCCAGTGTACAAGTACGACGTTCCAACCACTCAGGTCTTCGTTAGATAGGCCTACACCATTACCTGTTGCAATATATCTGTGTGCATTCCTACATTATGTCTATTTCTTTGATAACATGATTTGCTCACGTAACAATAAGCCGCTATTATTATTATTAGGACTCAACACGCTTTGGTGGTATTACATGCCGTGGGCTTTAATTAGCGCATTTCGGGTAGCCTATCCTACATCTGGGCAATAATTATTGAACAAATTGCAGTCTACATGCCATGACAAATATTACCAATAGTACTGACCGAACATGAAATAGATTGTTTACAAGTTATGGTAATGTTATTCTGGCGTGAACATTGCGCTTTCATCACGTTAGCACCCTATGATTACAGCTCGTTGTATCCACAAGGCCGAAGAAGACTGTCGGGAAAGACTATGTTGACGTTGCCTGCGCACTCACTGCACTCAGAGCTGCCTGCTTGACCGCCCACTTGCCTAGATCGTGCTTGAGAGCAGCAGTTCTGAACACAGAAACGTTATTATTTTAACAAAGTATCGATTCTAAAAACTTCGGAAATCGTATTGTTTTTTGCGCGAAAGCATTGTGATACCTTTTTAGTATCGATACACCGTGCAACACTAGTGTGCGTGCGTGAGTGTACCTCTGGTCTTGCGCGTACTGCGTGGTGGTGCAGGGGTGTGTGTGAGTGTGTGTGTACCTCTGGTCTTGCGTGTACTGTGTGGGGGTGCAGGGGTGTGTGTGTGAGCGTGTGTGTGTGTGTCAGCGTGTGTACCTTTGGTCTTGTGTGTACTGTGTGGGGGTGCAGGGTGTGTGTGTGTGTGTGTGTGTGTGTCAGCGTGTGTACCTTTGGTCTTGTGTGTACTGTGTGGGGGTGCAGGGGTGTGTGTGTGTGTGTGTGTGTGTGTGTGTGTGTGTGTGTGCCTCTGGTCTTGCGTGTACTGCTTGGGGGTGCAGGGGTGTGTGTGAGCGCGTGTGTGTGTGAGCGCGTGTGCCTCTGGTCTTGCGTGTACTATGTGGGGGTGCAGGGGTGTGTGTGTGTGTACCTTTGATCTTGCGTGTACTGTGGGGGTGCAGGGGTGTGTGTGAGCGTGTGTACCTCTGGTCTTGCGTGTACTGCGCAGGGGTGCAGGGGTGTGTGTGTGTGTACCTCTGGTCTTGCGTGTACTGCGTGGGGGTGCAGGGGTGTGTGTGTGTGTACCTCTGGTCTTGCGTGTACTGTGGGGGTGCAGGGGTGTGTGTGAGCGTGTGTACCTCTGGTCTTGCGTGTACTGCGTGGTGGTGCAGGGGTCTTGGTCAGCTGGGACTGGTTGTGCTCCTCGCTCTGAGACTCCAGCTCCTCGTTCTCCACATTCTCCAGCCCCTTGGTGTGTACTGCCGTCAGCTTCTTCTCAAACTCATCCACTTGGGCCTGAGCGCGGACACACACACGTTAAGACCATCAAGACAACAGAAATGGGTTTACTTCAAATAAAGACATGTAGCGAGTATAAAAAAAAAAAAAAAGAAAAGGGGGTTGATGTTAGAGGTGTTAGTGGGGGTTGATGTTAGAGGTGGGGGTGGGGGGTTGATATTAGAGGTGCTCACGTGGGGTTGATATTAGAAGTGCTACATAGGGGGGTTTGATGTTAGAGGTGCTAGAGGTGGGGGGTTGATGTTAGAGGTGCTAAGGGGGGGGGGGGGGGGGGGGTTGATGTTAGAAGTGCTAGTGGTGGGGGTTGATGTTAGAGGTGCTCATTGGGGGGGTGGGGGGAGGGCTTGATGTTAGAGGTGCTTCATTGGGGGGTTGATGTTAGAGGTGCTTTCATTGGGGGGGGGGGGTTGTTGTGCTTAACATACACAACAAAGAAATAACAGATAAAAACAAACATGGACCTCCTCAGCATTTAGAAAAGCTGAGGTCATATGTTGGTGAGGATGAACCAAAGGTGGCACTCTGCCTGTCTCAGTGTTAGGTGTTAATAGTCAGGGGGGAAAACTTGCAAAAACTAGTTGAACCCCTTAAAAAAATGTATTTGAGGTTTTTGCATTTTTGGCATCCTTAGGGCATGTAGTCAACATTTCTTGATAACATCAAATTTAGGCGGTGGCAAATTTTTTATTGTCATATTTCCAAAATGACCACCGCTGGAGACGCTGAAAACCCCCCCAAAAAAAAAAAAAACACATATTTCAGGGTCTAATAGATCAATTTTGATATCAAACTATAGGTTTCCTGGGGTGGTTAGTTCATTTATGAGGTAACTGAAAAGGTCAGAGGTTAGGTTCATATTTTAATTGTCAGGGTGATGGTCAATTTGGGCCCAAAATCCAATAAAAAGCCATTATAGTAGAGGTCCTGGGTAAGATTTGTATGCACTTCATTTAGCGGAGAATATCTCAACTGTTATAGACTAATATGACCCCACTGAACATGGGATGTGTGCCAAAATCTCTACCCGTGAAGAAAGTCCTGAAAATTACCACAACAGACACTATTACCACACTACAGGTGAATGGGACTTTTTTTCCACCTTTATAGAGATCCCCATACATTTCTACCAGATTAACCTTCATATTAAGAGAATTACTTTTTGTATTACACTCTGCCTACATTTTTTTTTTAAAAATATGCAAATGAGGCAATGCAATTAAATATGCATACATAAACCCTTAGAAGAGTGTAAGCATTCTGATTTGAAATAAAGAAAATGGCTAAAAAACAGTCAACCTATGTATACAACTAGTGAGTGACCTACATGAATGACCAGTTATTTATTAACCTAAACTTTAAAAGCTTACATTTCCTACCTGTTCTAAATATTGCTGTCATCACGCCAGCACCTCAAACTTTTTTTTCTCCAACAAAAGTTTACTTGGCAGCCATAGTGACCTAAGGTCATAGCAGAGCACATGGCTGTAAAGCAAGATGACTTGTGAGATCAGGTGCTACTAGTGAAGAGAATAGTGTAATTTTAGGAACGATTCATAGATTTTTGCTGGTGATTTTTTACTTGCTAGGACCCCATTGAACACAAAACAACCCGTTTCCATTTTTTTCCCTTCATTTTCAGTGCCAAAATTCAAGATGGCGGACAACATGCAGAAAAATAATATAAAGGCTTAAAGTGGTCAACTTTTTGATAAATATACCCTAATAAACTAGACAAGACAAGTGAGATACACTTTCAAAAGATGTATTGCATCATTTGCCAAGAAATTGAGAAAAAAAAATAAATTCTTGTTTGATGAGTATGAGGAGATAGCCCCTCATAGGGGCTATCAGAAAGTAAGGGTCATGTTGTAACACCAGTACCAATACCCCTCCCCACCTCCGTCGACTCCTTGTCACCACAAAGACACAACAACTTGGAATACACTACTGGAATACATGCTGAAAGCGGAGCATCTGCAACAAACTCCCCAGGGCCTCAGCAGGCAGATGGAGACTCTGAACCAATATTCAACCCCATCTTCCTTGATTTCCCATCACCACCTACACCACCTCACGTCCCCACACGATGCCCAGGCCACCCAAACCCCCCTGTATATCCATCCTCATCCCAACACTCCCCCACCCGCTCAAACTCCCCAGGATCCCCTGTATACCCATCACCATCCCCACCCCAGCACATGATTTTCCCTGCAAGAATGGAAGGACTGCTGCCAGTAGCCCTGCAACTTGTTGGTAGCCCAAGACCTTCAACTCTATACCCATCAACATCCCACCTTGTTGGTAGACCAAGACCTTCAACTGTGCATTTTTTTTAGTACCTCAAGACCCTTAGCACCAAAGGTGCGCATGGCACCTTCACGGCCTCCCTCTTTCCACTCAGAAGGATCTCTTAAGCAGCAACAACCTCTTAGTTAATATTGGACAATTATTTGATGATGACGACTGTATTGTATGATATTCTCAGGGTCCCTGCAATATAAATGGTACTGACATGCCGGGACCCAGTAAGCCCATGACATTCTCTATTCCTGTATTGACAAGAAATAGAACACAAATGCATGGAGCTTATAGGGTAAACCAGTCCAATCTTCCTACCCGCATTTCACATCAACCTCAGATTTCCCCATGGATCATATTTCCCAACACTTACAGCAAAACTAGCAACTCCTAAATATCAGATCTCTTCAAACAAATCATTCTTAATTAATGATCTAATTTGTACACACAACCTTGATTTTTTACTTTTAACTGAGACATGGTTAGATCAACCAAACAGTGCTGCTACTCTCTCATTGAATCAGCTCCCCCAAATTTCAGTTTTTTGTGTGCTACCAGAGCAAATAAAAAAGGGGGGGATAGCCACAATTTTTAAGACGTCTTTTCAGTGCAATCAGTCAGTCATTCGGGTGGCTTTACTTCATTTGAATATCATGCGTAACGCATTAAGTCTTCTCAGATTTTATTACTGACAATTTACAGGCCTCCAAAACATTCAGCAAAAGTTTTTCTTGAAGAGCTAGGTGAACTGCTATCAGTCGTTTGCATAGAGTTTGACCGTCTTATTATATTAGGGGATCTAAACTTGCATGTGGATAACCCTGAAAACACCACGCCAAGGAATTCATTGCACTAATCGATACTTTCTCCCCAACACAGCATGTACAGGGGGCCAACACACTCTCTCTGCCATACCCCGACCTTGTCATCACAAAGGGTCTCGATGTCTCTACAGCTGTTAAAGACCTGGCCTTATCTGATCATTTCTGCGTGTTGTGTCCCCACACACTCAAAACACAGCTATGATTGTAAAAAGGAGAATCATAAAGTCAAAGTCAAAGTCAAAGTCAGCTTTATTGTCAATTTCTTCACATGTTCCAGACATACAAAGAGATCGAAATTACGTTTCTCACTATCCCACGGTGAAGACAAGACATATTTGACCAATTTTAAGTCCACAGACAAACATAACATTCAAGTAAACAAAAAGTAAGTAAATAAGTAAATAAGAGGGCACATATAATAATAATGAAAAATAAGAGCAGCAAAATTTTGTTGAAATTGTGCATAGACAGTCAATAAAATACTAGTGCAAATACTGTAAAATACTATAAAATACTGTTTGACCTAAGTAATAAAGAAAGTGGCATAGTGGTGCAAGTTATGTAAGAGCAGCAGAAGTGTTGTGTTTTCAGGACAACAACACCAAGTTGTAAAGTGTACAAGTGTGCAAGTGTTCAAGTGTGCAGGTGGAGAGTGCAGGCGGCCATTGTGGGTCCAATGTCCAGGATGTTATGTAGCTGAGGGTGGAGGGGGAGAGGAGGGAGAGAGTTCAGCATCCTTACAGCTTGGTGTATGAAGCTGTTAGTGAGTCTGGTAAAGGGGGGCGCGGAGGCTTCTGTACCTCTTCCCAGAGGGCAGTAGATCAAACAGATTGTGAGCGGGGTGACTTGCATCACTCACAATTTTGGTCGCCTTTAGGGTGAGGTGGGTGGTGTAAATGTCCTTCAGGGAGGGGTGAAGCACCAATGATCCTTCCAGCTGTGTTCACTATGCGCTGCAGGGCTTTCCTGTTGTATTCAGTGCAGCTTCCGCCCCACACAGCGCATACAGCTGGAGAGGATGCTCTCAATGGTGCCTCGGTAGAATGTGGTCATGATGGCTGGTGGAGCACTTGCTCGCCTGAGTTTTCGCGAGGAAGTACAGGCGGCTGAGCTCTCTTCGCCAGTGATGCAGTGTTGGTGGTCCAGGAGAGGTCTTCACTGATGTGCACCCCCAGGAATTTGGTGCTGCTCGCTCTCTCCACCACAGCACCGCCGATGGTCAGTGGCAGGTGTTGGTGTGTGACCTCCGGAAGTCAACAACAATCTCTTTGGTCTTGCTGGACGCTCAGCAGGAGGTTGTTGTCCCTGCACCACGTGGTCAGATGGTCGACCTCCAACCTGTATCGAGTCTCGCAGCCCTTGGTGATGAGACCCACCAGAGTTGTGTCGCCAGCAAATTTCACTATGTGATTGTTGCTGTAGGTTGCAGTGCAGTCATCGTCAGCAGGGTGAAGAGCAGCGGACTGAGCACGCAGCCTTGGGGCCCCTGTGCTCAGTGTGATGCTGCTTGAGGTATTGTTGCCAACACGCACTACTTGGGGCCTCTGACAGAGGAAGTCCAGTAGCCAGTTGCAGAGGTAGGTACTGAGTCCTAGTTTGTCAAGTTTGCAGATGAGTTGTTGTGGTATTATGGTGTTGAATGCAGAACTGAAGTCTATAAACAGCAATCTCACATATGAGTCTCTTTTTTCCAGGTGGGTGAGGGCTGGGTGGAGGGCAGAGCAGATTGCATCCTCTGTAGACCGCTTTGGCTCGGTATGCAAACTGGAAGGGGTCCAGGTGGGGGAGAATGGCTTTGATATGTGACATGACAAGCCGCTCAAAGCACTTCATGATGATGGGTGTCAGTGCCACAGGGCGGTAGTCATTGAAGCAGGATGGAGCAGTTTTCTTCGGGTACAGGTATGATGGTGGCAGCTTTGAAACATGATGGGGCGATGGCTTGCTTCAGGGAAGTGTTAAAGATGTCTGTGAAGACATCCTTAAGCTCCCCCGCAGTCCTTCAGCACGCGACCTGGGATGTTGTCTGGACCTGTTGCCTTACACGGTGTTGATAGCAGCAAGTGTCCTCTTCACGCTGTCGGGCAGAGAGGCACAGGGGCTGCTCATGTAGAGGGGATGGGTCTTCTGTGGGCAGGTGCTGTTTTGTGCTTCAAAGCGAAAGCAAAGAAGCGGGTTCAGGTTGTTGAGCAGAGGGATGTTGCTCACAGCTCTGTGGCTGGCTTGTAGTCCGTGAGGGCCTGGAATGCCCTGCCATAGGCTTTGTGAGTTCCTGCTGTCTTTGAAGTGGGTGGTTATCTTGTGAGTGTATTCCTTTTTGCTTCCTTTGATGCCACGGGACAGGTTGGCTCTCGCTGTTTTTCATGCCAGCTTCATCCCCAGCTCTGTAGGCTTTGTCTCTGGCCCTCAGCAGCCTGAGGACATCCCCTGTCAGCCATGGCTTCCAGTTAGCCCCCAGTGATGATGTCTTTTTGTGGGTCACATCATCGATGCACTTGGTGATGTAAGAGGTTACAGTGTCTGTATACTCCTCTATGTCTGTCCGGGTTGTTGTAAGTGGCTGCCTGCTTGAACATTTCCCAGTCTGTTGTGTCAAAGCAGTCTTGAAGAGCATCGGAGGCTCCCCTCAGGCCACACTTTTACCTGCTTACGAACCGGTTTGTTCGCTTTTACCCCTTTGTCTGTATCGCGGGCATTAGCATAACAGTGATATGGTCTGAAAGTCCAATGTGGGGGGGGGTGGCTTTGTATGCTCCTTTTGTGTGTAGTGTAGGCCAGGTCCAGGATGTTATCTCCTCTTGTTGGAAAATCAACATGCTGGTGTAGCTTTGGAAGTACAGTTTTAGATCAGCATGGTTAAAATCTCCAGTGAAGATGGTGAAACCGTCTGGTGTGTGCCGTCTGTTGTTCACTGACAGCCTGGTACAGTTCACTAAGAGCCGCCGTTCTTATCGCTGTTGTTGTTGGTAGGCGGGATGTATACTCGCGACTAGCAGAATCGCAGTAATTTCCCTTGGCAGGTAAAAGGTCGGCACTTTATGATCATAAACTCTGCCAGTGGTGAGCAGTGTTTGCATACTACTACAGTGTCCCGCACCATTCGGCCACGGATGTAAACACAGATTCCTCCTCCTCGTGATTTACCTCCCTTTACAATGGCCCTGTCTGCTCGATAGCATGCTAGCTGCTCCAGTTGTACAGCAGAGTCCGGAATGTTGTCATTTAACCAAGTCTCAGTGAAGACGAAAGCACACAGCAGTTACTTACTTACTGTGCGGTTCGTTGATCTCAGCAGTCGATGTGATCCATTTTGTTGTCCAGTGATCGACATTTGCCAGGAGAATGGATGGTATGGCTTGGGCGAGTTGGGCTGGCCGCTAGCCTGGCCCGGACGCCTCAGCGCTTGCCCCTCTTCTGCTTCCTACACAACCGCCCGACGCTTTCTTTCGGGGGAGGAGTAGCAGGCGAACCGGTGTTGTTGCAAGCCGGAGTAGTCCGAAGTTCCTTTAGCGCTCTGTTGCAAAGTCCAGAACGCTGCAAAACTTGCTTTTTGCAGATGTCGATTAAAAACTGCCTGCTGTAATTTGTAGTACGACGTAGTAAGACAAGGCGAACACGTAAAACTTTCGACAAACACTTTAAACTTAACAAAACACCGTGACGGTTGGGACAGAGAGAGGTCGCTATGCAGTGCGGCGCCGCCATCTTGGATCCTTTAAATGATCAGACAAGTGCTCTCTTTGAGCAAGCACTTTCACTAAAGTCAAGTCAACTTTCAGACTCTGTAGAAGACTTATTTGATCACTTTATTGCAAAAATGGCAAACATTATGGATGACATTGCTCCATTTCAATTCAAGAAAGTTAAGGACAAACAGAAAGCACCATGGAGGCAAAATCCAGCAGTTAAACTTCTAAAAAGAGAGTGTAGGAAGACTGAAAGAAAATGGCGTAAATACAAACTTCAGATCCACTATGAAATCCATAAAGAGATTCTCCGCACATATAACTCTGAAATATGTCTCTATGAAATATGGCTCAATTACAAATTCAACAACCTGAACTTCCAGCAACAAACAGAGGGAAACTAAACTTGATGTCAGAGTTCAGCTTGATAGACTACAAAACACTTGGAAAAACGGTACAGAATCTCAGCTCTTCCACATGCGTCTTAGACACTCTGCCTACCAATTTTTTCAAAACTGTTTTTCATCTCATAGCGGCGGATGTCCTTTAAATTGTAAACGTATCACTGCTGTCTGGCACTTTTCCTAAGTCACTGAAAACAGCTGTTGTAAAGCCACTTCTTAAGAAGAATAACCTGGATGCCTCCATGCTAAACAATTACAGGCCCATATCCAATCTACCTTTTATTGGCAAAATTATTGAAAAAGTAGTCTTTAATCAATTAAACACCTTCCTAACATCAAATGGGTATTTTGATTACTTTCAGTCTGGTTTTCGGGCAAATCACAGCACTGAAACAGCTCTCATTAAAGTTTCCAATGACATACGCCTAAACACAGATTCAGGTAAAACATCAGTCCTAGTGCTACTGGACCTTAGTGCAGCATTTGACACTGTTGATCACAATATTTTAGTACACAGACTAGAACACTGGGTTGGATTTACAGGCATAGTTATCAGCTGGCTAAAATCATATCTACATTTTAAAGCTTCTTTGTTGCCATCGGAAACTGTACCTCAACACCAACGTCCTTGACCTGTGGTGTTCCCCAGGGGTCGATCTTAGGGCCACCATTATTCAACCTCTATATGCTCCCACTTGAACAAATCATCCAAAATAACTTGATTTCATATCATAGCTATGCAGATGACACACAAATTTACTTAGCTCTGTCACCAAACGACTATGGTCCTCTTGAATCTATGTGTCAGTGTATAGAACAAATCAACACCTGGATGTCTCCATTTTCTTCAGCTGAACAAAGAAAAAACTGAAGTAATTATATTTGGTAAAAAGGAGGAAAGTCTTAGGGTTGCCACTCTCCTTGACACAAAAGGGTTGAAGGCAAAGGATACAGTTAAAAATCTTGGTGTATTAATTGACAGTGATCTAAATTTCAACAGCCACATGAAAGCGACAACTAAATCAGCTTTTTACCACCTCAAAGGCATTTTCCAAACTATCGGTATCGGCATTTATAATGGTGGATAAATGAATATTTTAAAAAGAAAATAAAAACGGACGAAACACCCTTCAACCATGTCATGAGTGTTGGCGTTGTATAGTTTGTCCACCAGAGGGCACTCTATACCGTCCCTGCTGGCAACACTTGTGTATAACGCGCCACACATCCTGCAACCTGCTGATCCAGCCAGAGTCTGGCAGAGAGAACCAGTTATCCGCGAGTGAGATCATCAGTGAAGTGTGTTCATGGTGATTTGGCCATGAGACTTAATTGTTATTTCAAGCAATGTATAAGAACATCCCCATCAGTTCTCTTAACTCAAATAAGCATGACAAAATTCGTGAAAACAATGTCCAGTTTTGCTGCTGTTAAATAAGCCGAGAGTGAAGCGGAATTAGCTAGTAATTACGTTACGTTGTTACAGTGTAGTTGACTGTCTGTCCTTTTAACTTTTGACAATGTGACTGAAGATGTATTTCTTTAATAGCGTGACAGTTATAGCAGTGAGACGTATCATCTCTCCCCGGCCTGTTATTTTGAAAGCGTATGTTTTACAATTTGCAGTATGACGTTATCCATTGCTAAATTAGGGCTCATCATAGACTAGCTAACCACAAAGCTAGCTAATGCTATGAATATCAGTGGAAGACCGCTAACGTTAACATTAATGAGCTTGGAAACCACAACGAACTTATTCTGCCTAAATAAATTAATGATTTATTACTAGTATATCTGTAGTTACAGTCCCTGCATTGTAAAATGTAAATTAGACGTGAGGAGTAAACATTTAGACAGAGAAAAAGTATCAAACGTAGCTGGTGCAAAACGTAGCTTGTGCATAAAAGTTAGCTTTTCTTTTACACGTGTGTGAAATCCAATGACACCAAGTGTGCGCTTCAGACTGTCGTTCAGCCGCAGCATTAACGAGTTACATAATGGATTTAGATCACTAAATAGTAGGTTTTAGAAGGCAGGCAGCAACTGATGATTGAAAATGGTTTGATGTAGCTTGATGGAAATAATTTTAAAAGTGCAGGTAAAGGGATAAGCAAGCTGACATTGTAATTATAAGGTAGCTTATAAAGCAATAGGGACTAATTATTACACACGCACACTCAAACATTTAAGAGTTACCTTTATCTTGTTTAATGATACAAATGATGATGATAGTGATAATGTCATCATTATTTTTTGTAATTATTAAGTCTTAGTTCAAAGTTATATTTATGAAACTTGTTATTGTGTTTTTGTTCAAAAAACTAAGTTTCATAATCTTAAGTTTGTTTTTGAAATGCATCATCATATTATTTTAGTTAATACTCATAAATAACTACAAATAACTAATGTTAGGGAAATCTGTTAATGTTTTGTTGGCGTTTCTGGGAAAAAAAAAAATAAAAAAATAATAAATAAATAAATAAATAAATAAAAAAATATATAATATATATATATATATATATATATATATATATATATATATATATACATATATATATATATACATATATATATATATATATATATATATATATATATATATATATATATATATATATATATATATATATATATATATATATATATATATATACACACACACACACACATATATATTTATATATATATAAAAATAAATTTCAGAAACGCGCAACAAAACATTAACAGATTTCCCTAACATTAGTTATTCACAGGCCTTCCTAAAAAACACTATTAAACAGCTTCAGATGATACAAAATGCAGCAGCTAGGATTCTAACAAAAACTAAAAGAACAATTCTTAAGTCCTTGCACTGGCTTCCAGTAAGTCACCGAATTGACTTTAAAGTTCTATTGCTTGTTTATAAATCAGTAAATGGAGCAGGACCTAAATACCTGTCAGACATGCTTCAGCAGTACACACCTTCTCGTCCGCTCAGGTCCCAGGTGAAAAACCTGCTAGTAAAACCTACTGTTAGAACTAAACATGGTGAAGCAGCTTTTAGCTGCTATGCGGCTCAGCTGTGGAACCAACTTTCAGATGACATCAAATAGGCCCCAACTGTAGCCAGTTTTAAATCTAGACTTAAGACCAAACTGTTCTCAGATGCTTTCTGCTAACTGTGCCGAGTTACAAATTCTGAATCTGCCTCGATAATTATTCTACTTTGTCTTTTTTTACTACTTTTGTCTGTCTTTTGCTTACTAATTATCCTTTATTTTTAAATTATTTTACCTTGTGTGTTATGTTTTCTTTTTATTATGATCTTTACCTTTTAACTATTCTTTGACTATACTGCCTTTTTATGCTTTTTACTCGTTATTATTGTTTGGTTTTGTTTATGTAAAGCACATTGAATGACCTCTGTGTATGAAATGCGCTATATAAATAAACTTCACTCGTTTCATTATTGAAGAGTTCAACAAAACATTGTCAGTGTCACTCAAGTATTTATCCTCACTGTCACTGTCTTTTTAATATTGGTGCACATCTCCTCAGAGCCTTCACACCTGCAAAGTTGTGTGAATGGTAAGTTGTTACTCTTGCAAGAACACCTTCTACTGCATTTGCTGGTAAGACGACAGCACTTCACAAGCTCCACAACAACCTCTGGTGCTGGTGGAAGTTTTGACAGAACAGGAGCCCATTACCCATCAATAATTTGCCTCCATCCCAGTGATAGTGAGTCAAGAATCATTTAAGTTGAGATATAGTCCTCTGTCATCTAAAGTAAAATGGTAATTATCTAACATACGGTAATTTATTGGATTTTTACTCAAAATGACCTTGCCGCTGACCTTGAGAATGTAACACTGAACTTGAAATGACCTTTATTTGACTTCTGACCTTTTCAGTTACCTCATAAATGAACTAACCAGAAAATCTATAGTTTGATATCAAAACCATCAAAATTGATCTATTAGACCCTGAAATATGATTTTTTTTGTTTTTCAGCGTCTTCAGCGGCAGCCATTTTGGAAATATGCCAATAAAAAAAAATTGCAACCGCCTAAATTTGATGCCCTAAGGATGCCAAAAATGCAAAAACCTCAAATACTATTTTTTTTTAAAGGGGTTCAACTACATTTCCGCCTCACTATCCCACGGTGGAGACAAGACATAATTTTACCAATTAAGTCCACAGACAAACATAACATTCAAGTAAACAATAAAAAGTAAACATACACACATACAATGAATAAATAAGAGCAGCAAAATTGGGTTGAAATTGTCCAATTGTGCATAATCAGTCAATAAAGTAGTGCCAAGTCAGGCCAATAAATGGCTGAGGTAGTTCTGTTTGACCTAAGTAAGCAAGTGGCATAGTGGTGCAAGTTATGTAAGAGCAGCAGAAGTGTGTTGTGTTTTCAGGACAACAAAAACAAGTTGTTGTCTCAGTGTTAAGGCCAAGTTATGGTCTAGGCGGCAAGTGTTGCGCGACAAAATTTGGAGTAAGAGAGACAAAATGTGTGTCTGCAAGCCAGGCGGAGAATTTCAACCAGTGCAGACGTGCATCCGTGTACTTTTGGTTCAATGTGAGGGGTAACGTCAATATGAGGGGTAACTATGACGATGGGGTAACTTCAATATGAGGGGTAACTTTAATATACGAGTTGTTATTGAAACTACGACGATGTTGACGTTGTCGCTGGCACAGGACTATGAAAGCTAATATTACTATTATTTGTTGAGCAACGCCTGTACCATAAATTGGCCTCTAGAGTGATCAGCTCTGTGCAGTGGGAGGCGGCACCTTGAACTGGGGCTTGGCTCCGCGGCGAAGCTTGGCGGTGATGGACAGGAGGGGCTGGTAGACGCCGGTCTCGGTCAGCTTGTCGCTGTAACATTCCCAGCACTCCTGCAGGCGCTTGAAGCCGCGCTCGCACACGGACAGCAGCGAGAGAGACACAGCCACATCCGCCCACTGGCGCTCAGTCCTGACACACACACACACACACACACCTTTATCTGTGTCCACAAATCAGAATAAATATACACAATGACACACATTTGACAGGTGCAATAACTGGTGATTGGCCTATATTTGGCGTTGAAAATGGAATGAAAAAAAATGAAAAAAGTCTTGACATAAAAAAAAAAGATTTTTTCACAAAAGTGACAGCCCTACACAGCACCTCGACAGATGTTATGGATACACACGACACCTTCTCCAAACACACACACTAGCGCATGACAGATGTTATGGATACACACAACACCTTCTCCACACACACACACTAGCGCGTACACACACTAGCGCGTACACACACACACACGCACGCACGCAACACCTTGACAGATGTTATGGATACACACGACACCTTCTCCAAACACACACACTAGCATGTACACACACACACAGCACCTCGACAGATGTTATGGATACACACAACACCTTCACACACACACACACACAAGCGCATGACAGATGTTATGGATACACACAACACCTTCTCCACACACACGCAACACTTTGACAGATGTTATGGATATACACAACACCTTTTCCAAACACGCACTAGCGCGCACACACACACACACACAGGCCATTGGTTAAGGGGTTAAAGGTCTATCTGAAACCTCTGAAGGGCACCTGAACAACTGAAAGACAAATGAGAGAGGAGTGTGAGCTATTCTGAGGACTGCTGTTAAATGAGAGAGGAGTGTGAGCTATTCTGAGGACTGCTGTCAAATGAGAGAGGAGTGTGAGCTATTCTGAGGACTGCTGTTAAATGAGAGAGGAGTGTGACCTATTCTGAGGACTGCTGTCAAATGAGAGAGGAGTGTGAGCTATTCTGAGGACTGCTGTTAAATGAGAGAGGAGTGTGAGCTATTCTGAGGACTGCTGTTAAATGAGAGAGGAGTGTGAGCTATTCTGAGGACTGCTGTCAAATGAGAGAGGAGTGTGAGCTATTCTGAGGACTGCTGTCAAATGAGAGAGGAGTGTGAGCTATTCTGAGGACTGCTGTCAAATGAGAGAGGAGTGTGAGCTATTCTGAGGACTGCTGTCAAATGGCACATCTAGCCAAACCTAAGTGCCAGGGGGAAAGACAGGAAGCCAAAAGTCTTGAGGCCTTTAGGTAGAGGGATTAAAAGTTGTCTAAATTCTGGTGTTCTTGCCAAATGTCTGAGGCAGAGTGCAAGGCTGTGAGCCGTCGCTGGTCCTCTGACAGATGGGCTGCGTGAGCCTCCAACTCCAGTAATCCGGCTCCTCATGGGGCCAGCGCTAGCTAGCTGCAGCAGGGGATCGTGGGAGACGTAGTCCTGACCCACTTCACAGCAGCGAGGGGATTTTACAGTCACGACCACATGCGTGCGCACACACACACACGAATTGAGAAGAATGAGCGCTGTGTGGGTGGGGAATGTGTGAGGAGAGGGGTACGCCGACAGACAGGATGAGGCGGATGTTCACTCACTTTGCCGTTCTGAAGCGCTGGCACAGTTTCTCCACCAGGCTCTCAGTCTGTCTCTCCTTGGTTATGTAAGAGAACAGCTGTCTGAGAACAGGAAAAAAATAGATTAATTATACATTGAAATGAAATGCAGAGGGCACACATTAACAACATTATGCAGAATAATTGTCTCCCTTCCAACAAACAAAAAAAGCTTTTACATCAGATTTAAATTTTAGACATTTTAACAAAACTCTAGGGCCCATCCGCAACACCCACACATTCACCCACACAGAGACAGTCCTCCTTGACAACACTATCACTTTCTATGAGACACACCAACAGTCACACGCGCACACACACAATTTATCTGGACAAAATAACGTTAGGTGAGCGACTGACTTCATGATTGTGTGGAAGTCGTCCTCGGTCATGCCCCGCTCGGGGTCAGACAGGCGGCTGATTATGTCCGGCAGCAGGTTGTAGATGGCGTTGTCCTGAACATTAAATACACAAGGAGAGAGAAAAATCACATAAAATAATAGCAAACCATAATGTTTTACCAGCAACTTAAAAAAACAAAAAAACAAAGATTGAAGTATATTGAACAGCATTTTGAGCAGTTTCAACAATATCAGATCATGACATCAGTTTGGATAAAAGCATTTGCAAAAAGAACGACTGATGAGGTTTCACATTTCCAAGAGTGATCTATAAGACAAGGTTCCGGAGTAAATCACTGATCTCTAACGAACACTGAAAGTAGAATCTGTAGAATAAATGATGTTCTTTTGAGATCAATTGTTACTCCTGAAGTTACCTATACCTAGCTAAGCCAGCGACCTTGAGTTGTGGCAGCACTCCGATGGCTTGCGTACCTTGGAGGCGAGCTCGTTGAAGAAGTTGAGGGCCAAGCTGGCGATGTGAGGCTCTGGGTCCAGCAACAGCACGGCCACCTCGCTCACCTGACCTTTGACCTTCATCACGTCCTTCAGCACCAGCTGTGTGAGGACGGTGATGGCCGTCAGCCGGACCGAGGCGTTTTCGTCACTCAGCCTGCAGCAGAAGAGATGGGCCATGAGATGCAAAGCAGAAAGCAGTCACCACACGGCAAATTGCACACGCAAAATATACCCAAATGCTTTAAAAACGTCAAAAGTGAATTTAAAGATTCAATAAGGATTCAGATTATGATGGGTCTTAAAAGGGGTACAAACAGATAACAAATGTCTTACATGACGTGAGGCAAAAGTTGGCATATACGGCAAAGAAATCGCGCAGCAATGATACGCATGTGTGCTTATAAATACAGACACTACATGCTAGGGCGGAAATGTGCATGTGTGCGTGTGCTAGAGCCAGCGGGCAGAACTCCCACTGCCTCCCACGGGGGTTAACGATCAGCACACAATGCTGACGGACACCGCGATCAGCCCCCTCTGCGGGCCCTGTGTTCGTGCTAAAGGGGGAGGTGGGTAATTATCCCCACCACAAAGGCAGCACAATCAGGCCCATCGGCTCCACCAGGGACCCTGGGCTCCGACCGCGAGGGCCTATGTCTCACGCTAGCGCAACGGGGGTAATTATAACCGCCGCACCAATCTCTGCCACCAGTGAGGGCCATAATCAGCCATCATTGTCATGCCCACAACTGGGTTTGCGCCGTTTTAAAAAGGTGCCGAACGGAAGAGAATGGGAAGACAGAATTGCTTTACGGCCAAACTTGAAAAGAAAAGAATGGGTGACCCAGGAGGAGGTGGGGGCGTGGAGAGAGGCGGGGGGTATAGGGGCACTTCAGAGAGCATCAGTGTGGTGAATGTGTTGCCACGGTAACACGAGTAGGAGTGGGTCTGCAGAGATAAGTTAAAGCGCGCTGCGGCTCGAGTTCTCTTGCTGGCCCTCCAGAAGCCTTTCCTTGGAGAAGAGTGCAGACAAGTGCTGGATACCACGATTTACTTCTAGAGGTACCAAAACACCAGCAGCAGCTAAACGGCCATAACCACCATCTTGGCATATTAGCGCCCAAACAGGTTGCGTAACCACAGTAAATAGAGTCCATCCGCATAGGAACACAAAGACTCCGCCCTCTGCTGGATGAAGGCAACAGATGGGAACCGAGGAATTAGCCATCATCAACGCGGTGCGTTGCATGCCGACACACAGCTAGTCAGCCAGTCACATTTCAAAGCCATGGACATAACAGACCCAACAGCCAATGGGGTTTGAGGTACGTTTTAAGAGGTATATTTTCGTTTGGTGGGTGTGTCAGACGTCCTATTAGGGCTGTGCAATTAATCGAATTAAATCGTCAATTATCACTTCCAACTATGAAAACACAATTAAAATATTAAGATTATTTTGCTGCATTACATTTTGCAACAATGCTCGTTTCGTCTTGAGTTACAAATCCAATTTAATTCACTGTTCATTTTTCATCAAGTTTAGAAAATGGGGGATGTTTCCAAACTCATCGAGTTATTGTCTTAATGAATCATGATCAACCTTGACTAAAACAATCATATGATTATGGTGTTTGACATTCAAGCGGCCCCAGGTCCTACTCTATCAACAATGATGTGTACACAAAACCCGCCGTATTAAAAGGGCAGTGCACACAGTGTATTCACTCAGTCATTTACAGGAGAGATAAGAATGAAAAGAACATTTATTGATTTAACTAGGCTTGGAAAATCTTCAAAAAGAAAGCAAAAAATGGCCTTCTCGGAGGGCTTGTATGAACAAGAGAGTGTTCAGCGTGCAACTATAAACAGCTGAAACAAAGCTTAGCTATGTTTTTTTCTGGGTTGAACGCAACGCAGGATTTGCTTTAGAAAAGTCTCCACTCAGCCAATACTGAATGAGTGACACATAAGCATTGATGGCGAAGAGCAATCAGGCGATTAGTAATGCCACCCACACAATGTTTAAGGCCTAGTCCACACGTACCAAACCGATCTTTTTTTCCTCCGTCTTCCCTGGAACCGCATCAAGAATATTTGCGTCCAAACGGATCCATCTCAACGACTCAACGCGTTACTTCATACCCCAGGCCTATAGGTGGCACTGTGTCTTTACAGAAATTCACCAAAACTTGCGCTTTAAAAACAGACAGAATAGGCTACGGCGAAATGGCTAGTGCAAGGAAACCAGAATTGTTTGTGTGGACTGATGGTGAACTGTCAACTGTAAAACTAATACACTTTATTTTACGGTTTGTGAAGGGTGCAGTCCCGTCCTTTATTTGGCTAACGCAGGTAGGCCTACTAATCACCTTTACTTTCTTTGGTTGTAGGATCCACATTAGTTTAGTCCGTGATTCACATTAGTTTTGGCTATCACCGCAATTTGGCTACTAAACACAAGGCTTACCCAAGTTCTAGGCTATTCTGTCGCCACACTTATAATATTGCTATAAAACCTTCGTTAGTAACAGTCAATACTTTTGCCTGCATCAAATCGCGCATTCGCATTCAGTGTGCTACCATCGGCTTAACGTGAGTTCTAAGCGTCTTTGTATGCCTATATCCGATTTCACTTGACTGTGAATGCATGTATATATGTTGTAAGACATGTAAAATAAATGAATGACACTGGCACTACGCACAGATTAATGTAGCCTAAACTTACACCGCACTTTCCTAATAACTTAAGTTCTCTCGCGTCACTGACAGTAGCTAGAATGCATAAAAAAAATAAAAAAAAACACTGGGAAAAACAGTGTTCAGTCCACCAAGTCATAAGCTATCGGCGCTGCGCAGCATCAGTTGTGATATTTATCTTAACGGAGTGTAATCGTAGGTAATGTCATGTATGAAAACTAGTATTGTTAGGCAATACTATAAGTGCAAGTCGAGGGCAGCTGAGGTGTGGCAATGACATCATCGACACGCCAAGCAGGATGTGCGGTTTAGCTGTCTAAAACGAACTCAAACGGGCTACGGTTTAGATTTCTCCACTCTGGGACCAGGTTTCAGAAAAGTGCGGTTTCGGGCAGTGCGTTTACAGGATTCGTTTGGACGCTCGGCCAAGACGAAGTAAAACCTCTGCGTTTAACCTAAAAAGCGTCTCCGTGTGGACAGGCCCTAATACACTGTCCATAACCCACTTATACAGCAATCATAAGAGTGCTGCTTGGTTTGTTTTTCTCCTTCATGTGAGCGCCAAGTCGATGAAGATCATAAAAGCTCCCCATAAACCTTAAACCTCTAACGCGAACCGAACTGAGACCACCTCGCTTTGAAGTCCGCGGCACGGTTCGCATTATCTGTGCATTGTGAACACAAATCGCCCTGGGTTCTCATTCACATTTTGCATTGTAGGCTAGCCTATTTTGTCCTACTTGACTTGCCATTGCCAAAACTGAAGGCATGTCGTTTCTTATATAGCCTAAAATAAACTATTATCATTAGGCTCATGAAAGGCCTACAGACATTTGTAACGTTACATTGGCTACAGTCGAACAAGTGGGTCCAGCATTAACAGTATGCTGAATGTCTTTTCATCCAAGCTATTTGTAACTAACAATGTAGAAATCAGCGAACTTTGGATTGTATTGCTCACCATTGTTCATGATCTGCTAGGCTATTTTCTCTTTGTCGAACTCTCATTGCAAACATATAGGAGACTGCACAGCGTGGTTAGCGGGCTGCTGTTCACTTGTCATTTTGGACGTGAGCTAAAGTTAGACATAGCAACAGTTACTAGGAAGTGCGGGCCTACCACTGAATTAAAAAGTGTGATTGGCTGGCGTGTTGACTGACCGTTCAAGAGGATCTTTGCAATAACTTTAGATCAGAATTCATTCCGAAAATATTTATATTTCAGAAAACAATGAAACAAAATCAGCACACCAATTATGGGTTATGATAATTATTTAAACCTGATAATGAATGATGTAAATACATAACTAACCCAGAGCAACTACATAGCCCATAATCCAAAGCAGGTCTGAGACCCGCAGAGAAGGTATAGTGTGAACATGAAAGAAACTGAGGCCCCATCAGAGCTGAAGTGCACCAGAAAGAGATCGGAGTCCTCTTTCAAACGAACTCACAATGTGAATAGCCAGAGGTGGGACCAAGTCACTGTTTGGCTAGTCACAAGTAAGTCTCAAGTCTTAGCAGTCAAGTCCAAGTCAAGTCCCAAGTAAAGACAGAGAAGGGCAAGTCGAGTCCAAGTCCAAGTCACCTCAAAGCCAAGTCGAGTCCAAGTCCAAGTCCCAATCTTTTTCCAAGTCCTGAACAAGTCATCAGGTACTCTTCACTTAATAATGCCATTATTAGACTATCGATCATAATTTTAACACATCAATCTAATCTACAGTATTTTTTTTATAAATACAGATTAAAATATGTTCAATGGTTTTGTCTTGAAATCTTTTACGATATATGCATGTGCATACCTGTGAAATATACGCATGAGCATACCGGAGTAATCTGTACGAAACGGATAGCTACAAGACACTCATAGCAGCAAATATATATTGTTTTTCCAAATTGCGGTGTCCACTGTAAGGATGAGTACTAATTTGACTGATGGCATTTCACTATGTTAGGCCACAGATTTGCCTGCAAACAATTTATTAGGCTGTCTGCCAGTGGCGACTCATAAGGGAAGCCAAGGTCATGGTTAATGATTACAATAAATGGTGACGAGAAGAATCGTCACATAGGCTACATTAGTAAATTGCTGCAGTTAAATATTTTCCGTTTTTATTAAGGCTGTCAAACAATAAAAAAAAAAAACTAATTTATCTCATATTTTGAAATGAATTAATCTAGATTAATTGCGATTAAAGCTTCTTATATGGCATATTAAATACAGCATAAATCACAAAATTACTGAGTAACCACAAAGGTAAAAGTAAAACACTTCTATTTATTTAAAGGATAATAATGACAAAGTAATTTTGTTTTAAAGTATTCATTTCTTAAATACTATACATGTGATGCTGTTTAACTCATTTTGTAAAGGTGCACTGTCACTTTAAGCCCATTGTGTGCCACTGTCCACACGTTCTCCTAATGATGTTTTTTTACCAGCTCCATTCAAATATAGCTATGGCTAGTCCACAAACTCTAACATTGTTTGTGCCACATGTATAGCACAATATTAACAACGATACGCATGATATTAAGTTGGCACAAACAGCTTTCATTCCTTTGGAAATAAAAGCATGTAATGACATGATGCTTGCTAGACATTTTCTGTTTGCAATTAAAAGTGAATTATGAGCCTGGTATAGCCAGTAGCCACTTAGCTACGTGGGATGCGTTTCAATCGGCATAATATCATGTGCTTCATGTAAACGAATTATTGAAGACTTCAAGACTCACCAGTTCCATTACACAAAAGCAAAGACAACTCTTCATATTCTTGTACATTTGCAGCCTGTCAAAGTGCCCTGGCTCTCACAGTTTATAACAGTAGTGAGTACCGGATAAATCCGCAATTTCCTCTAATCTCGTCTTTGTTTCCTTCATGATTTCCCTTCATAGGCCCACGTTTCTCTCCCTTTCGTGCGCGCTGAGACGCGTTCTCAATTAAATGGAGTAGGCCACTAGCATACGTTCAAGTTGAATCATCCTTATGTAACATGCTGTTGATACATAGCAGCACTGATCACCGTCCTCTGCCTGTTTGTGTCCACTATGTGTATTTTGGTTTTTTTTTCGTTGCGAGGTGAAGGCATCTCTGGGATGACTGGTCCACGATCAGGAAATTCATTTTTTGACTCGAGACCTGTCAAGTCATTACAAGTTAAAGAGGCAAAGTCTGAGTCAAGTCTCGAGTGAATAGTATTCAAGTCCAAGTCGAGTCGCAAGTCATGCCGAATTTTATCAAGTCGAGTCTGAAGTCATTAAAATCATGACTCGAGTCTGACTCGAGTCCAAGTCATGCGACTCAAGTCCACATGTCTGGTGAATACATGATGAACTCGCAATGTGAATACATGATGAACTGAGTCCCTTTTGTTTTGGTCCTCTTTCTGGTCCCCTTTTAGTGGACGGAGTTCTGAGTCCGGTTCTTTTAAAAGGGACTATATGTAAAAATGCCCTTAGTGTCAAATAGAGCTTTTCAGCAGAAGTTCTGACTACAGGTTTGCAAGTCATTATGAGTGTTGTAGTCTCACAGCCTCGGACAGAAGCTGCCAATCCTCACCTGGCATAGAGGTTGGGAGTCCAGGGTTCCAGAATGTTTGGGAATCGCACAGTCAGGTCACCAAGGGCAACGATTGTGTTGGACCGCACAATGGGAAGCGGGGATTTCTCCAGGATGGTGAAGAGGAGACGAATGTGCTCCTTACAGGCCGTCGGGCTACACACACACACACACACACACACATTAACAAATTAAAACATGAGTACTATGGAGGGAAAAGAATATTGTTTTGCCCAGAACACTCTAAATGCACCCTGCTAGCTTATTAGCGGAGATTAAAACTACAGACACCCCACAGAGCTGTGCAGTGAGCGCAGGGTTGCCATGGTTACCTGATCATCATGTACTGGGAGAGCGCAAGGCAGGCGGCGGTGGTGAGCTGAGGGTGGGAGTAGCGGCCGGGCGCGCTGCACACCTTGACCAGCAGCGGCACAAACACACACAGCAGGTTCTCCTCTGAGACGCACACACACACACACACACCATTATCAAACCGGTACAGTTGTTCAACCAGGCACTGTTCCTACATTCCTCTTTACGTTATAGTGATTTGCATATTAGGGAGTTGTTGGACCCTGAGGCAGACATGAAAGGGGCAATACACATATGTACAATACACAAAATAGCACCGTGCGCAAAACGACTTGTTTCGCCTTGAAGGGTCACATAACAAAATGTGTCTGGGACATGGAGCCTGTCATGTGGCCCTTTGCGCAGGTTGAAGTTAGAAGGCTAAACTCGGTGTTGTTGTTGTGCACTGGTACTAAGACACGTTACATGTGGTCAGGAGTTGTGCACTGGTACTAAGGCACGTTACATGTGGTCAGGAGTTGTTGTGCACTGGTACTAAGGCACGTTACATGTGGTCAGGAGTTGTGCACTGGTACTAAGGCACGTTACATGTGGTCAGGAGTTGTTGTGCACTGGTACTAAGGCACGTTACATGTGGTCAGGCTCACCTGCCAGCAGCTCTGTCTCGCAGATCTTGCGGATGAGTTCAGCCTCGGTGTCCTCTGCTGAGGCACCAATCAAGCCAAGCTCCTCCTCCACACAGCTGTCATTGGCCTCTTGCTGTGGGGTGACAAAGATGACAAGCCATGAAATCTACTGCTCTTCAACCATGTAACCATGTAACCGTGTCTGGAGTGGCCAAACGGACCGTGGCAGGGCACTCACCAAGCGCACCGTGGCAGGGCACTCACCAAGCGCACCGTGGCAGGGCACTCACCAAGCGCACCGTGGCAGGGCACTCACCAAGCGCACCGTGGCAGGGCACTCACTCACCGCCTTAACCGCGTGGCAGGGCACTCATTCACCAAGCGCACCGTGGCAGGGCACTCACTCACCAAGCGCACCGTGGCAGGGCACTCACCAAGCGCACAATGGCAGGGCACCGTGGCAGGGCACTCACCAAGCGCACAGTGGCAGGGCACTCACCAAGCGCACAATGGCAGGGCACCAACAGTGGCAGGGCACTCACCAAGCGCACAGTGGCAGGGCACTCACCAAGCGCACAGTGGCAGGGCACTCACCAAGCGCACAGTGGCAGGGCACTCACCAAGCGCACAGTGGCAGGGCACTCACCAAGCGCACAATGGCAGGGCACTCACCAAGCGCACAATGGCAGGGCACTCACCTTGGCCTTGTTGGAGGGCCCCTTCTCCTCCTTCTCCTCCCTCTCTCCCCTCCTCCGACGGAGCTCGGCGCTCACGCTACGCTCCAGGTGCGACACCTGCCAGAAGGCCACACCCCCACAGAGTGCCAGCAGCTGGGCCAGAGACACACAGCTCACTGGGGGGACAACAACAAGAGCTTAGAGACATGCAGCTCACTGGATCATTAAGAACAAGAGCTTAGAGACATGCAGCTCACTGGATCATTAAGAACAAGAGCTTAGAGACATGCAGCTCACTGGATCATTAAGAACAAGAGCTTAGAGACATGCAGCTCACTGGATCATTAAGAACAAGAGCTACTGTTAAACCCTGCAAGATGTGAATAGACAAAGAACACACAACTCAAGAATAGTCATCGACTGAACATAGTTGTTAAAAGGGGTGTTGGATAACTGGAGGGTCTGTCCACCTTGCTCTCCCTGGTCCTCTGGGTCCTGGGAAGAGGCCTGTGATTGGGGGCTATCCTCCTGTGACTGCACAATGGACGCATCATCTGGTTGGTTGGTTGGCCGAGCTTCAGCGGCCTGCTCCAATAGCAGGCGAGAGGAACGCTGGAGGAGGCGGCCGCAAAGCTGGTCAGGTGACTCAGCCAGGAAGTAGATGAGGCGCACGGCCTGCTCCATGAAGGTCTGCCAGTAGGGACAGGTCAGCACAACCCCTGCAGAGAACAGCAATGTTAAGAACAGCCAGCTGCTGCGGCTGGTGCCCCCTTTAAAGCTGCAGTTGGCAAGATGTGTTTTATCATACTTACTGAAACCGACACTATGCTCTGACAGAACATAAATCAGCCGGTTTTAGAAAAAAACCCTGCACTTCTACCTCCACCTAGAGCCGGTTATTTGTTAAGCAAAAATCAACAGCTCCCGGTTCTTCTGGTCCAATCAGAGCAGGGCTGTGTGAGATCTGACTGTCAATCACAGTCTGGTGCGCACTGACTAGCACAAACTCGATGAGAGGGTGCTCGGTGGTAGTGGGGGAGGGGCATGAGAGTTGTAAACATTCAACATTTTGGCTAAGTCCCCTCAATCAGCCAGACTTGCCAACTGCAGCTTTAAGAATTCTATGTTTTGTAGTTTTTACAAGATCAGTTTATTTTGTAATGTTTTGGATAATGATCCAATCACCACGGAGAACACTTGAGTGCATATGGTATGTAGACAATGTTTGGGTTTTGATAATCCACGTGTTGTATTTCTCAGTACAATTAATTTTATTTGACCAAATTCCTATACTATTCCAGGTCTGAAAAACGAATAATTCAATACTTTCTCAGGTCTAAAAAAAGTAATAACTACACTGCCATCATGTCATGAGTGCTTTGAGGAAGAAAAAAAACTTAATGAGGTGTGTGTTTGTGTGTGTGTTTACCATCAGCGATGGCCTGAGTGAGGCAGCTGAAGAGCTGGTGGTCCTGAGGAAGCCTGAATGGGGCCCCTTTGGACATCTGAAACAACAGAACACATGTGCCGTCAAGTGAGACCAATCGCATGGACACAATCAACTGGTAGTTTGGCTTAACCACCGCTATTCTGGCTGGTTTGCTACTTAATTGATTATTTTAACAAATTCAAAGCTACACACACACACACACACACTCTGGGTTGATCAAGCTGGTATTTCCAGGGGTAATTTTTTTACTTGAACATTTGTTCTGTGCACACACTGACCTCAGCGCAGTGTCCTTGTGTATGCCTGCCAACGGAACAGAAAAGATAAAGTGTGTGTGTGCGTGTGTGCGTGTGTGCGTGCGTGCGTACTCTGATTTGATCGGTGACGTTGCAGATGGTGATGACCGTGTCTCTGGCCAGCAGATAATCCTCCGTCACAGACTCCCCGAGGGCCACTGAACACAGCGTGTCCAGGTTACTGAGCACCACCTCTCTCTCCGCCCTAACACACACACACACACACACAATCATTATGTCAGTGGCAAAATAATAATTACAAGAAGGGCACCTTACTCTAAACAGAAAAGATGCAATGTATAAACACTGCTGCAAAAAGCCCCTTGACGCTCACGTGTGTGTGTGGTGTGTGTGTCTCTGAGCGTGACCCGACTAGTGCAGCCGTGGGTCGGACAGACGAAAACAGCAGTGAAAGACACATTATCCTTTAAATTAGCCTTCACCACGCTCTGCGGTGTTCATGCCGAGAGGCCGTGGGTGGATCCTTCCAGCCGAGAATCTGAAAGACGTGAACAAGGCCAGGGGAGGCAGAGCAAGGCGCTGCCAACAGGCTGACATCTGTCTCGGTCTCTTTCTTCTTCTCCCTCTCTCCCTTTCCTCCTCTCCCTCTCCCTCCCTCCCTCCCTCTCCCTCTCTGTCTCTCTCACTTTTTAGCACAAGCTCCCGGAGGATTGAGGGGAGAAGAGTGCAATGTTGGCTGAGCTCTTTCAGGGCAGTGAAGGTCTTAAAAAAGACCAAATGTTCAGTGCGCAAAGCTGGTGGCCAGCCTGAGGCGTTGAACTTGGAGTTCACTGCTTCTGGTATTATTGGGAAATTAGACTCTGTATCTGCTCCCACACACAAAGGAGCAGCTCTTTATTTTGGTGTGCGTGTTCTAGTTGATAGTAGGGGCCTTTTCAGGAAAACGAGTCTTTAAAGTAGAATGCTGAATTATCACCGCTGTGCAGAAAAGCACCAGGAGAACAACCTCACAGTCAAATGGGCTTACAGTCCCTTTAATGTCAGAGTGAATGGACACTATTGTTCATAGCGCTTTGATGGGATGTGTGTGTATGGGACGTGTGTGAGATGTATGAGATGTATGTGTGTGCACGTGTGTGTGTGTGTGCGCTCACCGTGCAGCCATGCCCAGCAGAAGCACAGCGGCACGCCTGTGCAGGGCTGCGGTCTCGCGCTTGCCTGAGAACCTCTCCCAGAGCGCCTGCACCACGGACGCCTGCAGCACACTCTCACTGCCGAAGAACTCGTGCACCTGGGGGAGGAGAGACGGGAGGACGGAACGAGAGACACACACACACCACAGACACACACCCCGCACGCACCACACACACACACGCACCGCACGCACCACACACACACGGGGATATATTGAGGGAATGTTAAAAGAACACGCCAACTTCTTGCTATAGGTTAACTTGTTTGAGCAGTAAGCCACTTCCAGTGAATTGTGCCAAGCTAGGCTAATGGTGGGGAGGTCAGACTGCACTATTGCATGCACAAAGAGAAGGCCATATGGATCCTCTTGAACTCCGCATGAGCAGACAGCAAATAAGCCACTTTCCCAAAGTTGTTGAGTTCCTTTCAGGAAGTGTTCTCAAAATGGATAAAGTCCCTGTGCACAGGCTTCTGATTTGCAGTCGTCAATAAAACTCAGAAAAGTGAAATATCACCGCACACTGGTGGACTTATTCAGCTGGTTTATTTTTCAGTGAACTACGCGCTTCGCTATCAGTAATCCTTCATCAGTAAACCAGCTAAATAAGTCCTTCACTTTTATGAATTGGATTTTCTAGGCATTAGTGTCAAAGTAGAAGTAGTAGTTTGTGCCACAGAGGCGTTATACATTATCAAGATACTAAGAGTCCTACGACAAAACACGCAAGCTCCTTTTTGTTCCACAATAAAATTGCAAGTGGCCATTTTGACCATGCTTAAAGAGTCACAATCTCAAGTGGCCATTTTGATCATTTTGCTTAAATACTCACAATCTCTTCCAGACACTGGATGGTTCCCAGAGACGCGTCAACCATCAGCTCAGACAGGCTGTCCACCAGAGTTTGAGCTCGAGCCCTGATGGAGAGAGACAGAGACAAATGGATTTATAGTCGAGCTGGATACATTGGTCAGTGTAATCATTTACTGCGTTGCCCGACTGACACAGACGACCACAACCAGAACCAACATCTGTGATGGCGTACACACACTAAATAATTTGCTCATCTAGCAAACCAGTGCAGTACATTTCCATGTGTAATGTGACAGCACAATACTCCACAGGACCGAAATACAATTTCATTTCCAGTTTTTTGATCACACGGCATATTAGCATATAACAGTTCAAAAGTCAAAAATCATTACAAGAAAAAAATAAATAAAAAAAGCAAACGCGTGCGTGCAATCACCCATGTCTGCAACAGTCCAGTTAAATTGTGTGTCTCTCCCCATTCAGTGGCATTTCATTTATTGTGTGAAGCCAGTAGCAGTAAGCCAGGCAAACTGTGTGACACTAACAATTAAGCAGCCATTAGAGAGAAGAGCCACGTAATAATAATAATAATCATTTCTATCGCTGACTTCTTCCAGGGTTGGGGCAGAGGTCCCTACACTGCCGTCATCAAAGGCAGTAATGGGAGGCTAGTTAGGTAGAGGACAAAGCGTGCACATTATGCACATTAGCGTAAAAATGTTTTTTTAATGAAGGGTATTCAATTTTTTTAAAAACACGATAAAATAAAGCAAGTGCAATTCTGTAGAAATGGCCCAATCTGTGGTGCAGAAGCATCTGAGTGATTGTCTTTACCCTCAGATTACCAAAAAAGCAGCTCATAGCTCAGTGAATTCCACCGAGAACAGAGTCTCAACCTGCACACGCACACACACACACAGAGTAAGTCACACCCTCGGTCCTTTTGCGCGTGTCTTTGCGAGAAGGCATTAGGAGCAGGACTGGGTTTAATGTAGGCCGGCCCTTACAGCAGAGCAGCAAACCTCCTCTGCCCTGCCAAGATTACCGGCCAGTGTGTGTGCAGGAGAGCCCAGCCCCTGATTCAGAGAGCTTGCATTCGCCTTGGGATCATCACTGGGTAACAGCTACACAATAGTTTAGATCACTGGGTAACAGCTACACACTAGTTTGGATCATTTGCACTTTTCTCTGCTGCCACAACAGGAGTGACTTGTCCACTGCCTAGCGCCTTGTGGGTAGGTGCGGCCGAGTTCTCACCTGGTGGTGTCTCCCTGGGGGTTGAGGTAGAGGCGCCGGTAGGCCTGCACCACCGCATCCTTCACCGCCACGTCCGAGGACCAGACCAGGGGAAGCATCTTCCTCACGCCGGACAGCGAGTTGGCAACACTGAACTCGTAGACCGTCACGCAAAACTGAATGGCCTCTTGCACCACTGGGATGGACGGACGGACAGACAGACAGACAGACACAGGCAGACACACAGGATGGGTTTTTCGGTCTTACACAGAACCCAAACACCTCAAGTCCAACCCTTGTACAGTGTTTAAATATTCCATGATCATCAGAACCAAGCCCTTCAACTGGGGCGGCCCTGTGCAGCTCAAGTTAGAATAGAGTTGCCTGCAGCGAAGCACTTTTGGACAGCACATTTCCAGGAGAATCATGTGGAACAGCTGACGGAGAGACTCCATGAAAACTCCATGAAATCAGCCAGATGTGTAACTCATTAGGGTTGGGCGATGTCGCCTAAATTGGCATTTGACGATGTTTACAGTAAACCATCGTGATGGGCGATGATATCGTGGGGGTGGGGGCGGGGTTAGTGTGGTAAACACAAATTAATTAGCCTATAGGTATGTCTGTACAGAAATACATGTATAATGTTCTACATAAAAAAAAAAAATATATTATATAGGCTATACGGCCTGATGAAAGTGGACAGCTAAGAGACATACTGACCAGGCTACCGAAGTTGTGTGGAAGATCTGCTCCAAGAAAATTGTTGTGAAAAACGGATAGACAATCAATCTGAACACTTGCGTGTGCACCAACCAGCGGAATATTACACATTGCCAGCCTACGCTGGGCCCAGCAAAAAAGCTACTTAAGAATACCATCGTGGTCACTCATTTAAAATCTTCGTACTATGCAGCATCCCGTTATCAGGCTACCGTCTATGCTGATATGAGCAATGGAAGTGAAAGTAAAGGGCTCGCGATCGCGCAGTCCAGGCTATATATAGGAGGGCTAAGTAAAACACTTTTACAAATAACCAATCCCGATTACCACTCCGCTGCTGTCTGGGACTTTGCTAAATGCATGAAATACAAGCCTTACAGTGAAAGACGAATAGACTACCTTCTGATCCTATAATTAACAAAAGAAATGGTTTAACACAGAGGAGAAGGGCGATTTGGCTTCGCTGTAGCCTTGCAAAAATATTTGAGTGCTAGAATGTCCTAGTCGTAGCCAAACAATAATAAATCTATATTTTCTGCTAAAACATTAGGCTACCTATTACGCCCAATGTAGGCTATAGGCCCTTGCGAGATATGTAGGCTACAAAAAAGACAATTAGGCTGCACGATTCACGTCACTGTCAGGAATTATTTGAATAAGAGGGTAGACTAATAAGTCTTTTATTTTACAAGACGGTAGACTAATACATGATAACTGTTTGGTTGACAGCCTTTAAAGTAGGCTCAATTTCATTTTCAGGGAAAGGTTTTTTTATGTTTTAGCCTGTTACAGCAGGAATTAGTGACTGGCATGTGGGGGCGCGGCATCACGATGGTTGCTCGATGATATCGTCCATAGGCACAACCCTATAACTCATGCCACCATAGGTCAGCAGAGGAGCCCTACCTGTGGTGGTCTTCCAGTAGAGCATATTGTTGATGATGGCGATGGCACTCTCCACCTGCAGGGCAAAGCCTTCCGTGTCGCGCAGGTACTGCACCAGCATCTCCTGCTTCTTCAGCTCGCCCTCGTCCGCACCGGCCCCGGCCCTCTCCGCACTCACGCCCTGGCTCTCGTCCCCGGCAGAGGCGGCAAGCGGCCGGGCCTCCTGAGCCTGCTCATGCTCCGACCCTGTGGAGAAAAAGGGAGAGGATTCACACACACAATGTTGCTTCATTTCTGTTATTACTTTTTATTACCAGCTTGGCTTTAGCAGAACAACTGTTATCAAAACATCTTGCCAAATGACTGCAGTTGGCTAAGCTAGTCAGCTGGCTAACACTGGTTAATGTACAGAAATGTTGGTCATGTGGGTCATCATGCCTGTAAAATTAAATCAATCTGCTGCTATGCAGACCGCAAGGACTGTGATTGGTCAACTTGTCCTGTGTGTCTCTATTCGGTGTTTAAAGCAGCCTCCTGTGGGGAGTAGCAACATGCTAGTTCACGGACAAGCTTTGCAAATAAACGCAGACGTATTTTTGGTTAAAATTACAGGGTTATCCATTTGTAAAGTGTCTATATGTCAGTAACATTTTGAAATTAGCACTGCCAGCAAGCAATACTTTGTGGGCAGTTGTGCTAAAGTTCACTTGCTAACAACTTAGACTGGCTGGCAGACACCTCACAAATAACCTCAGACTTATTTTCTGGTTACAGTAACTAGGCCCATGAATTTCACTGTGTCTATTTACTCTTTACAAAATCTAAGCAAGAAAAGGCCAAACAAATAAGATTAATATTTTAGCATGACAGTCTGGGGTTTGCCGTTTCGGTGGTGAATGAGCGACACAGATACAGGCAACACAGAACTTCGAAGCCACACACCCCCTGGCATTACGGCGGTGAAATGCACAGCGACGCAAAGCAACCTGACGCAGAACTCTGAAAGGGTCACGACGGAGTCACTACAGCGTGGAGTTGACGCAGAACTCTGAAAGGGTCACGACGGAGTCACTACAGCGTGGAGTTGACGCAGAACTCTGAAAGGGTCACGACGGAGTCACTACAGCGTGGAGTTGACGCAGAAGCACGCTGCAGGCTAAAGTCTCAGCCAATCGAAAAGGTGACGAGTCTGCATCTATATTCAACCCATTGAGTATCCCACGGCCGAACTCGGTTTTATTGTCCCCACTCACCTTTAAACAGGTGGCCCAGGGTGTACATCACGGCCTGAGTGTTCAAGTCGGAGAGGCCAGAGAAGAACTTGGACTCTGGGAACTGGTCATGAGCCTGAATGAGCGCACGCACTGCTTGCCTGCAAAACACAATATAAACATGAAGAATTACATCCACATCTCTCAAGACACAAACACAAGCAAACTGCCGTTCCACACGGCTGCCAAACACAAGCCAACTGACTTTCCACACGGCTGCCAAACACAAGCCAACTGACGTTCCACACGGCTGCCAAACACAAGCCAACTGACGTTCCACACTGGGACACTCACACCGGGACACTCATCTGCCCACTGTCAGCACAAGCTGAGGGCAAAGGCATTGCTGCTTGAGATGAATAGAGTTGCTTTTCACCTAGTCAGGAGTAGACAAATCTAATCTCTTTCCCAACTTGCACAGCCCAGAGATGTGTTTGCCGAGTGTCCAAAGAAACCTGCTTGTCCGCTGGCCAAGTCTGTGGTGCAACTGGCTGCAGCACCCATACCATATCTGGACCCCACCCCATCTCTCTCTCTCTCTCCCTCTCATACCATATCTGGACCCCACCCCTTTTCTCCCTCTTCCACTCACTTCCTGTCAGTCTCTCACTATCCTATCCTAATATATCCATGGGACAGCCGTGGCCTACTGGTTAGAGCTTTGGTTCGAACCCCGACCAGTAGGCACGGCTGAAGTGCCCTTGAGCAAGGCACCTAACCCCTCACTGCTCCCCGAGCGCCGCTGTTGATTCAGGCAGCTCACTGCGCCGGGATTAGTGTGCGCTTCATCTCACTGTGTGCGTTTCACCAATTCATGGATTGGGATAAATGCAGAGACCAAATTTCCCTCACGGGATCAGAAGGAGTATATATACTTATAGCAGGGCTCTACACTAATATTTTTTTCCAGGAGCACTTGTGCGCCCAAGTTAAAAAAAAATTAGGAGCACAGACAAAAATATGGGCGCACAGTCAGTTCTGTATTTAACTTAAACATAATTTAACATTACACTGCAGCTAACACTTAAACATGCCAGTGCACCAATTGTGAATATTAAGAATGACTGACAACATTTAGGCTACAGGAAATAGGATTTTAAAGATCAGTGCCTACTTTATTTTCAGTCTGTTCTATTTTCCTACATTTTGTTAATGTGAAATAGTATAATACATTGCCATATTTGCATTTAGCCTGTATATCAAATATCCTGCCAAATGTAGGCCAATTTATTTATTTGTGAATCCATCTGTAGCTAATCCAAATATGCCCATGGTGACTTATCTGACTGCATACTGCCTAATACTACTACTAAAACAGTCCATTTTCTCTTCCACAAAACCCAACATAGGCTAATCAAGGATATATATATTTTTTTATACTTTTACTTTTTATTTGAAATATAAGCATTGATGGGGGCAGTAGGCAAACGTTAGGCCTACTTTCGTTTTGCACTTCAGCTTGTATTCAGTGTAAACAAACAAGCGTGCGTGGAAGCCTGGAGTTGTCAGTAGCGTTCTACCCTTGAATAAAATGGGAGTATGCGAGGAAGCTACTTTTTGTGCCTGTTAAGCTACAGCTATATTTTGCATATTGCAGCCAACCGTCAACTGGGCTAAAAGGCATGTTAGGTTACCTTTCCTTCTCTCACTGCATTCTCAGAATCTCATCCTGTTCCTCCGATATCCGATGAATTGATTGGATAGAAGAACTAATTTCTTCAATCTTTGCATCTTGGCTGGCTAGTCTAACTTTCCGCTTTTTCTGAGTGCTCTTGGATTTGATAGAAGCGACTACTAGCGAGTCACAACGCGAAACTGCTAACGTTGATGGGAGGTGTAGTTTTTATACTGCATTCGCGACGTGATTCTATGGTTTGCACCAGTAATGCGTCTTGATGTTGCGGTGTATTTTGTAGACAAACATTGACATGGTTAGAAGTCATTCGCACCAGTCGCCCTAAAATTTTTGCACTTTCGCGACGCCATCATTTTACTTCGCATAATGCGAGTGAAATGGGCGCACTGTAGAGCCCTGTATACTATACTTACTTATATACTTAATAAAACGCAAAAAGCCCCAAAATATACTTAAAAAAAGAAAATTACAATTTCACAATTACTGGTAATGGTCATGGTGTGCTTACCTGTACTTGTTGTGTCGGAGGAGCTGGGCGATTTGGATGGCGGCGTCCCGGTCGCTTCTTTCATCTTCGGCGTTCACCTCCTCCTCTTCATCCCCCACCACCTCACCATCAGCATCATCATCATCATCACTGCTAGGCTCAAGATGGGCCATCACCGTCTGCAGAACCTCTGGCTCCATAGCAGACCACAATTCCACAGCAGAGATCACAGCAACTGCACAAACACACATACAGATGTAAGTACAAAAGGGGAGATCATCTGCACTCTCTTTAGAAGCAGCATGTTTCAATTAGAGGACATCACCCTCAGATTTCCAAAGAAGCAGCTCATAGCTCAGTGAATTCCACCGAGAACAGTCTCAACCTGCGCACACACACACACACACACACACACAGTGTAAGTCCCACCCTCGGTCCTTCTGCGTGTGTCTTTGCGAGAAGGCATTAGGAACAGGACTGGGTTTAATGTAGGCCGGCCCTTACAGCAGAGCAGCAAACCTCCGCTGCCCTGCCAAGATTACCGGCCAGTGTGTGTGCAGGAGAGCCCAGCCCCTGATTCAGAGAGCTCGCATTCGCCTTGGGATCATCACTGGGTAACACACTCCAGTTAAGCCAGTTAGTTGGAGAAAAGTCCTTTTACCTGGTGACTTCTCAGTCATCTTGTCCTTCATCTCTTTCAGTTTGGCAGTTTCTTTCTCTAAGGGCTTCTTCAGATCTGCACTGCTGAGCTACATGGGGAAAAAGTTTAAGTTCCAACTGAATCATACAGACTCGGCAAAACTTCAGACTAAAACAGAAATTAAAAAAACACCACAGATCAATTCACATCTTATGGTAAAATGGCTTCAGGAATGTTCCGGATCAAAAAAAAAACCCTATTCTAAACCTAGGGTCTATTTTCAGAAGCCAACAGGTTCAAACTGTTGTTTGAGAGCATAATTACGTTAACTGGTAACTTTTGTACTGGAGCAAGAACGTTGCTTGCATTAACACCAAGTTGTCTTACAGTGAAGGCGAACTGGGCATACAACGTCAAAAACAAACTATTTTACATCACTGACAATGGCGGCTACTCTTTGTTCATTGACTGGTTGGCGAAGCATTTGTTAATTGCCTCGTTAGGAGTCCACTACTCTCCTCTCGCGTTAATTGACTGGATTGCGCTGCATTTGTTAATCGACTTAAGCTGTTGGCAGCGACAGGAAGACAGCTAAGGTAGCTGTCTAAAAAGGTAGCTATAAAAAATAAAAAAAATAAAAAATAAAATAATAATAAAAAAAATTAATAAATAAAAAAAAAAACACCCTTTATCAAATACATTTTTAATATCCTTCCTAAAAACTTTTACAATACTTCGATTTGTCTGTAGACAACCTCACCACACTACCACAGAAGTACTATTTTGAACAGTCAGTGGTGTAAAATAGTTTGTTTTTGACATGAGTATGCCCGGTTCGCCATCACTGTAAGACAATTTGGTGTTAAGCTAAACGACGCGCTTGCTCAAAACTCCAATTAACATAATTACGCTCTCTTAAACCTGTTAGCTTGTGAAAATAGACCCTAGGTTGTTTTTGCTCCAAAACTTTCTTTAAAATGTTGTAGGTTTGACAGCAGAGCACATAGCTCTACCTCAGCTGGATGTGTGTGAGCACCATTTTAATGCAAGCACCTTGCAGCTGTAGGGATTGTGTGCAATGAAGGCAGCCAGCAGCTGGATGGCGCTCTTGCACACGTTGACAGACTTGTCAGCCAGACGGCCCACAGCAAACTCCATCACTTCAGTGTAGCGGCACAGGGGCAGTGCCTGAGGAGGAGGAAGGAAGGGACAGAGTTATGATGCAAATGCCCATCTGTACACACTAGGAAACGGTCATCCACAACAACAACGATGACGACAACAACAACCTCACAGGGACGGAATACAGGAAAAACTAGAAGACAAGACACATGTATGACAGCATCTCAATACACTCCTATTGTTTATCACAACATTGTAAATAAATAGAAATTGCTAATTGCCCTCAGATTACCAAAGAACAACATCAATGCAAACTGGCTGGTAAGGAGAGTGCCATGATTCCATGCTTACTGACACACACACACACACACACACACACACACACACACACAATGTAAGCAGTTCCCTTGTCTCCCACTCATGACTGGAAGAGAGAGGATCACATGGGGTGTCTGCTAGTTTCTTTAGATGGGCCCTTACAGCAGAGTAGCAAACCTTCACTGCTCTACCAAGATTACCCACCAATCAGAAAGCAGGACAACATGGCCTCTCAGCCAATGAGCTCAAATGTGCCTAGTTCTCCTCACTGGGCATGAACTCTACATCCTGCACAATTAAATTACACACACACAATTACGATCACCCAAGTTGTTCTAACTGCAGTGATTTACTTGTGGAGTTTAGGAAAAGTCCACCACAAACATGAACCCATGACTATTGATCCCATGCTCCATCACTACGGCAACCACAGGCAGCCCGTGTGTCCCACCTTGCTGTTGACGATGCGCGCGTACACCTGGAGGACGTGCGTGCGCACGTTGGAGTGCGTGTCGTGCATGTGCTCCTGCAGTGTGTCCAGGAAGCGGTTGCGGTCCGCCCGGGCCGAGTCCTCCAGCTGGTCGCCGGACAGGATGCGCACCAGCACCTCCCCGAGGATCTCGCACAAGGCCACGCGCATGCTGGGGCTCTGCAGGAAGAGGAGGCCAGCGGTCACGGGGAGACAACTGCTATTTGCAACGTGTACGCAACATGGCTACAACGTGGACGCAACATGGCTGCAACGTGTACGCGGGGAGAGAACTGCTATTTGCAACGTGGACGCAACATGGCTACAACGTGGACGCAACATGGCTGCAATGTGTACACGGGGAGAGAACTGCTATTTGCAACGTGTACGCCAACGCAACATGGTTGGTGATTCAGTTGTGCACGGCTTTACATATTGGTTAGATGCATCCCTGGCCTTAGCGTATGCAGTGACGAGCTAAATACCCCTGTTCAAAGCTACCCTAGAACGCCAACAGCTTGAGCCACAGGTGCAATAGACAAACAGATACAGGGAGCAAAGACAATTATTGTGCCTCAGAAAATCAGACATTTTTAGTGCTACATATACATATACACACACACACACACACACACACACACACACACACATTTTTAAATACATGAAAACAAGAGAAGCTGGTGCAGGTGATTCTCTTAATGAAGATGTGACTGAGAATCATCTATGCATATCTGTGAAGGTAGCAAAGGTCAGAGGCTAATACGTTTAATGTGTGCGTGTGTGTACACACACCTCTCCCTCCAGGTGTGTGAGAATGACACTAATGTTGGGGATCATGATCTCGGGCACCAAAGTGCTGAGCTCAGACAGGAAACTGGAAAAGGCCTTCACCCCAGAGCCCTCTCTGCTCAGCTCCTCACTGGACTTCTGGCCAATCTCCCTGAAACACACACACACAGCAAACTTACATAGTTAAAAATATACATTTATCCCCATGATGCTCAAGGTACCACAGATATAAGAGTGAACTCTAAAGCCTTTAACTGTGCATTAACTTGGTGCTGAGAGCATCTCCACTTATGAGAAAAGCTCAACTGTTACCTCATGATTTCTCCAACGATGGCTTTGACACCAAACTCAGAGCTCCAGGTGGCTACTGCCTGAGCACACACCCCAGCCAGCTGCTCAAAGTGCTGCAAGAGCTGAATCACTTTCACCCGAGCTCCTGTAATTAAAAATAATAATAATTAAATAAAACACAAACCAGACCATCATACTGGGAGAGATGCTCCTCTCAAATCATGACGCCAAATCAAAACTTGCAGAGTATTGACAGCAGAAGAGGCCCTGCGCTAGCCTGGCGAGCCAGACGCACATTAAAAATGTAGGGTCTGGGCACTCACCGTCCGCAGTGCTCAGTCCGAGGGGCAGGATAATCAGTTGTCTTTCAAATTCCCGCTGCACGCAATAGGACAGCGGCAGCGCTATGAGTCCCATGCGTTTCCCACCAGCGGAGCTAGTTGGCTAGTTCAAACGTTAACTCGTGTCACACTGTTCGCCAACAGCAACATCCATCTTATTTGTTTTCAAGTAGCAGGGAATTCAAACTAAACCGTTGCAACTCTGCCATCAATCATTATGTTAAGCCCACCTAACGACTCTATACATAATTTAATTGGCCTGATTGAGTTTTGATTTCTGGAGCTCACAAGCCAACGGAGAGTTGCTAGACTAGCCCTGCTGCCACTAGTGGCGCGTCTAGATTTCTAGGCTAACCATGCCCTACATTTGCAGAGTAATGACAGCACCAGAATGCTGTGTGTGTGCGCTTCCACTCACACATCACTGCTTATGTATTGTAAGCTGCTTTAGACAAAAGTACCTGCCAAATACTAAACACATCACTGCACACATTACTGCTTATACATGTCAGCACATGTCTGTATACTGACCCAACATGTGGTTGTACTTCTTGATCATGACCCCAAGCAGGTGTATGATCAGGTCTCGGGTGGGCTTGCTCTTTACATGGCTGATGGTGGGATTCTCCAGAAGCTTGTAGCAGCAGCATGTCACACAGCTGTACCAACACACACACACACACACACACACACACACACAAAAATAAAGAGAGAAAAAAGCACTAATTGTATTTACGCTGACACAAAGTGTTGCGTTGTCCAATTTCACTCTGGTCTTGCAGTCCAACAAAGCATGAAAGTTTAAAAACTATTTAAAAACAAAAACATCTAACAACTTCCCTCCTACCTCTACCATCTCCTTCAACTACACTCCACTAGTAGCTAAACGTCTGCACTTGACTAGTAGCTAAACGTCTGCACTCTCATCCGCTGGCAGTGGTATGTATTGGTACCCAAGGGCTCATTTGCCATGTAGCTATAATGTTATTCCTTTGCAAGTCACTTTGGATAAAAGTGTCTCCTAAAAGAATAAATGTAAACGATGTAAATGTAAACGATGTAAATGTAAACGATGTAAATGTAAACCCAAGAATAGATAACGGAGCAGAGAGAGGAGTGCGGGGCGACCTGACAAACTCCTCCTCGACCAGCGACAGGCTCCAGAGGGACCGGACGTCCAGCTGCAGGAGCTGGGACAGGCACTGCAGGACCACCTCCCTCTCCGAGTCCCACTGCACCAGGCCCTCGCCTCCTCTGTTCTTCTTAGCGCCCTGCAAACAACACACACACACACACACACACACACAGCTCTACATGAAAGCTCTGCTCCTCTTCATCCTTTATATCTTAACTGGCATCATGTCCGTGGACACTTTCAGGCCCTTCAAAGTTAGCTGCAATGTTTCTGATCATTGCTGATTGCCCTCAGATTACCAAAGAACAACATCAATGCAGACTGGCTGGTATGGAGAGTGCCATGATTCCATGCTTACTGACACACACACACACACACACACTGTAAGCAGTTCCCTTGTCTCCCACTCATGACTGGAAGAGAGAGGATCACATGGGGTGTCTGCTAGTTTCTTTAGATGGGCCCTTACAGCAGAGTAGCAAACCTTCACTGCTCTACCAAGATTACCCACCAATCAGAAAGCAGGACAACATGGCCTCTCAGCCAATGAGCTCAAATGTGCCTAGTTCTCCTCACTGGGCATGAACTCTACACCCTGCACGAGTACGTCACACATCCCTCAGCAAGCACGTCGGACGGATTTACCTTGCCAGTGGCCGTGATGATGCTCTGCCTGTAAGAGTCACTCTCCAGGGTCTCCGTGAACTTGCAGAGGAGGAAGACGCTCATCTTGACAGCGTTGAGCTGCAGCTTGCGGTCTTCTGCTGAGAGGACACCAGCATCCAGCATGGAGGGCAGAGACACCGACAGGCCTCTGACCACTAACACAGCAGGACAGGGAGCGGGAGGGAGGGTTTAGTCTTACAATATGCATCATATACAACACACACACACACAGTACAGTGCAAAAGTCTTGGGCTGCTTAACTTGTTTAGCTGCAATGTTTTACTGTAGTTAGTTCATATTTGTACAACCAGAAAATGCAGCATTTCAAAAGCATCAAATGTAGTTTACATCAAACATTGCTAAAAAAAAAAATCAAACGCTGGCTTATACACACAGACAGTACAACACACTGAAGGGAGGTGTTTCAAGTACTGCATGTCTGGTAAACTGACCTTGTCTGAGCAGTTCCAAAGTTTCCTCCTTCACAGCCATGTCCAGAGTTCGCCAGTGCCTGAAGATAAGTTGGCATGTCAATACATGAAACATGGCTCATTCAAAAAAGCCTTCCCCCTTTAAACAAAAGCCAGAAGACTTTGGAGGCTAAACTACTCACTGCAGCACGCTGTAAGCGGTGTCAAAATGCTCCAGGATACTCAGCGGCCCCTGGCTACGCAGAGCCTGTTTAAATCCTTGTTTGAAAACAGACACAACACAATGAGAGAAGGGCTACAGAACATCAGCATCACTTGGCCCGAGGGTCACAAAGGGCACTTGAAGGGTTCAGATAGCAGATGCTTACTGTTTAGGTGAGAGGGCAGCTCTTTTGGAGTTAAAACATCTTGAACCACGTACTGGTCCACACCTCCAGCCTTGACGAGGTCATCGCCGCTGATCGGTATATTGAACTCCCACGACATCGCAGCGTGCTATAAAATGGCTGTCAAAAATGATGGGTAATGTTCCGTGTGAGGTCAGGCAGAAGTTAGGCAACGTTCCCATCTGTTTATCAGGGCACGCACCTTGCTAACGTTACTACGCAGTTTTGAAAACCCAAACAAAAGCGGAGACCATCTAAGAATGGTAACGTTACGTCTTTAAAAAAAAAAAAAAAGGACTAAACGGTTAACAGATACCTAACTATGGAAGACTTACGAGAAAACCCCGTTTGTATTCAAGTAACGTTAGATTTGTATTAGCGGCATCTGTAGCTAATGTTAAGGCCAGAGAATGTCTGTTATGGCACAAACGCAGATAGCTATCGATAGGCAAGTATAGCTAGCATAACGTTTACATTAGCACTCTTCCTGCAGTTTCTAAACACTTGCTCTAGTAACATTAACCAAGCCCAAAATTATCATCATTGCACACCAACACTGATCAATCAGAACAAGTTTACTCACCACCCTTTTTCCGCTGCTATAATTAAAATAAAAAGTAGAGGAGTCAGTTCAAACTGGACAAACACTGCGACTGAAGCGAACGGTTTGCAGCTTTGAATTTGTCCAGGAAGCCCGCCAAAGGAAATGCGTCATTACCACGCCTCCCTAGATCCGATTCATGCAACTTCATGCGTTGCAACTTTTATTCCACCAGGTGGCACTGTTTAACCAGAGAGAGCCCTAAGGCTCTGTGTTCCAACAATATAAAAAAATCACAACCAAAAATCTATCCAACCACATTTGAAATTTTGGAAAATGCAGTTGAATGTACACTCAAATCTGCCCACCTTGGAGACTACTCTTGTTCTTATTCATAATTTGACATACAAATAGATTTAACAGTCCGTATACAGGCCTGGCAGCTGTCCATTAACAGAAAGATTTTGCAGGGCTCAAATTGTGTAATTTCATTGGTTACACTCAAATATTTAATATTTCACTAGAATCCCAGACTGCATCTTTGATAGAAATGAAGGAACCCCATTCTTGAAGGAACCCATTTTTTCTCACCCCTCTTGAACCTATCTATTATCTATCTTGATCTATCTATCTATCTATCTATCTATCTGGGGATCTATCTATCTATCTATCTATCTATCTATCTATCTATCTATCTATCTATCTATCTATCTATCTATCTATCTATCCATCCCATCCATCCATCCATCCATCCATTAGTTTACATATTTAATACCTAAAGTTCATGTGTTTGCTTTTCAAGTAAAAAAAAAAAAACAAAAAAAAAGTCACCAACAGGATCACAGAGTTTATTAACTCACTGTATAATTCTGATATTACCGATCCATACATAACGCTCATAATCCAGAGAAAACATTAAAAAATAAACATTAATATAGAAATTGTTCCACACACAGCCGTCACTTGTTGATCCAAGTCCAGTGGCAGTCAAAGGTCACAAAGAGAACGTACAGCGGAATGGATAGTGAACAGGTTGCAGTGATGTTCAGGTGCAGCCCGCATGTCTTAAGGAGCAGGCTTTAGTTCGATCTGACTCCACTCAAACAGTGACAACATCTAGAACAGACTCGGAAGCCAAAACGGCCCTGGAGTTTTACCAGTTCATTCAAATCCTCACTCAATGGGCTTGCTTTACAGCACAGACTCATCGTTATTTAGCAGTTTCTTCAGCTTCCTAAATTTATTTTTGCCGATTCTGTTCTTTTTCATGGGACTCTTATTTTTCTTTTTCTGCGTCTTCTTTTCAAATCTGCTCCCTTCTTTTTTCTCAGCCCCTGGCTCTTTCTTGGTCACATCACCCTCTTGGTTCCCTTCTTCTTTTTGACCTCATCGCCCTTTTTCACCTCATCGCCCTTTTTCACTGCCTCTCCGTCCAGCGTGGCTATTTTGGCTTTTTTCGGGCCGCTCGGTTTGTCTTTCTTCTTCAAAGAGCCCAGTTTCTTTTCTTCGGCGGGTTTCGCAGGCTCGCCGTTAGCTTTGGCTGCCGTTTTGCCTGGCTGGCCTTTACCCTGTGGGGCTTTTGGAGGCTTGGCTGACTTCTTGGCAGGCTGACTCTTCCCCTGTGTAGCCTTACCGGCCTTCTCTTCTTTGATGTCCACGGCAGAGCTCTCCTCGGCAGGAACACACACCTCCGCCTCAGCAGGCTCCACCTCCTCCTCTGAGGGTTACAGAGAGAGGCAATGTTCAGATATGACGCAACATAAAAACTAAAATCTCTTAATCAAGTTACAATAATCAGAATTGGCTCACAAAGCAATAATCTCTTACTGCTGAACTGAAATGTATATACTGAAAATGGAAATATGGAATAACTTATCTGAAACTAGTAAAGGTCATGTCTCTTCCAATTGAAATGTGTCATTTTAGAGGATCAAGTGGCGTGAACTGAGGTGGTGTCCGTTACCTGTGTTGGCAGGAGCCGTGGGAACAGTGTTGGAGATCTTCTTGAACTTTGCCACAAAGAAGCCGTCCATGTTGTGCAGGTGAGGGTAAAAGCGCCGTGCGAGACTCAAAGACTGGTGGAAACGCCGCTCTTTAAATCTGAGGGAAATGTTGAACACGTTTATTCACTCGTATGCTACACCACCACAAACAAAAGAACCCTTCAGCAGAGCGAGTACTGAGGCCATGGGGCTGCATTACCTGGTGAAGCCCTCTTTGCCAAAGTCCAGGCCGGTGGGCACCAGTTTCACATGTCTCTTCTTTAGCGCGTAGTCCACCACCCACTCATTCTCCTCCACCTGCACAAAACACACAGCAATACACTCATTAGCAACTGCTTGCTTTGGAAACTTTGTTAGAATTTAAAGACACCCTTAACCCATACCGTGATTTCAACTGTGGTGTTATAATGGCTGCAGTGTCAGTGTTTTAACTGTAGTGTTATAATGACTGCAGTGTCAAGAGTGTTTCAACTGCATTGTGAAAAATGACTGCAGTCACAGTGTCGTAGTGTTTCAACTGTAGTAATATTCTGTTAGAAAAGTGAAAAGTGAGTCATCTGTCTTTTTCAAACTTTTTCAAATGTTGCCATCTCTCTGTAAAATGTTACTGTTGTGCCAGCATCAGCTCACATTTTGTTGTGAGTTTTATGATGTGGAATGACCTACTGTAACTTTCAATTTAATTTGGATCCATGCTCATGAGCTACATCCTTAGCCAGCAAATGTGGACTTCACTGAAGCAGATTGGTTAGGGCTGTGCGTCTTACCGTGATGGAGCAGGTGCAGTAGACCAGGTGTGTCTTACCGTGATGGAGCAGGTGCAGTAGACCAGGTGTGTCTTACCGTGATGGAGCAGGTGCAGTAGACCAGGTGCGTCTTACCGTGATGGAGCAGGTGCAGTAGACCAGGTGTGTCTTACCGTGATGGAGCAGGTGCAGTAGACCAGGTGTGTCTTACCGTGATGGAGCAGGTGCAGTAGACCAGGTAGCCGCCCGTTTGCGAGTCTGCGTTGACCGAGTCGATGGCCGACAGCAGGAGCTCCTTCTGCAGGTGTGCAGAGCGCAGGATGTCCGAATCATCCTGAGAGGCAAGATGAGTCATGATTTTAAGAACACATTTAACGTTCGCTCACGTTTACCCGACACTTTTATCCACAACAATTAACAAAACAGATACATTTTCATTAGTAGCCCTCATGTGACCCCTGGAAATCAAACCCAGGAGTTGTGTTCGGATTTGTGGTTAGCACCTTGCACCATCATAGGCCATGAAAGGTGTAGGTTTTAAAAATACCTTATTGGTCTTCACTGAGGGATCTTTGGAGATGACTCCTGTTCCAGCGCATGGGGCATCCAGCAACACCCGGTCAAATCCTCCCATTACCTACGCAAGACAAACAAGCTTTCAGCTGCCGCAATGTAAACAGGGGCCAACACCCGGTCAAATCCTCCCATTACCTACGCAAGACAAACAAGCTTTCAGCTGCCGCAATGTATTCAAACTGACCAATACTTGGCAGAAGTGAATGTCCCAATATTGATTCGCATTGAAACTGACATCATCACTCTAGAAAGTCTAAAACTAAATAAAAAGCGAGACACTGATTGGCTGTAGAAGCAGGCTGAATAGCCTGACCATCACTATGCTGTCCACGTCCTGACCCTGCGCCATTAGTGACTGACCTTTGGGAACTGCCTTCCATCGTAGTTGCAGACGATGGCGTTTGTGACACCCAAGCGGTGCATGTTTCCCACCACACTTTTCAGTCGGTCAACATTTGCATCGTTTGCCACGATGACCCCAGTGTTCTTCATCAGCTGGGCTGCAGGGCAAAGATTCACACCGGCGCAGGACGGTCAGAATAGGATGCTACTCTTTTTAGAGTAAAAACCTTCACACATCATACACACTGCTCCAAGACAGCAAATCAACATCAGCTCCCTCAAATACATGGACAGATGATATAATGACAAATAGTCTTGAGTGAGTGAGTGATGGTCTGACTGCTCACCCATATATGTAGTTTTGCCTCCCGGAGCAGAGCTCATGTCGAGGATGGACTCCCCCTCCTGGGGAGAGAGCGCCATGACAGGCAGGAGAGAGGACGCTCCCTGCAGCATGTAATGCCCGGCCAGGTACTCTGGAGTTGCACCTGAGCAGATGGATAATAAAAACGTTTGGGTAAACAAAACTTTTCAAAACTTTTGTTTGTTATCTGGCTTTACCAGGAAAGAAAAAAAAAAAAAAAGTGTTCACTGACTCAAAAGTCATGGATTGAAAAATGATTGACATAACTAACCGACGGGGACAGAGGAGTCAAAAATGACCAAGCCAACTTTTGACCATTTTCCCAGTGGGTCCAGATTCACCCCTCTGTTGATGAGAGCCTGCAGGCAAAACACATCAGACCATACAGTTGCATTCAACACCGTTTAACTTCAGGTTTATGTGAGTTTCTAGAAATGAGCCCATAGATGGTGTCCTAACCTGAGCCAAGTCCCTCCTCCTGGTCTTCAGTGTGTTTGTTCTAATAGTGACCGGTCGCTGGATTTCATTGGCCTCCAGGAAATCAACCAGCTGTTCACAAAGATTGATTAAAGACATTTAGAATCAAAGCCTTTCAGATTCTCAAACTCAATCTTGAACCAGTAGTTCTAGTAATGAGCTCTCTCTCTCTCACACACACACACACACACACACACACACACACACACACACACACACACACTTACTTCAGACAAGGGGAAGAGGTCCATGAGTTTGCCCATAAGGTAGTCGTTATAACTGTAGTACGTGCAAAGATCTGACTTGAGAAGGGTGAGGTACTCCGACCTCTCCTTCCCTTCCTCCCTCTTCTGAGCAAAGTGGGTGAGAACGTCGATGTTATCCTTGATCCTCTGGTGAATGGTTTGCAGGTCTAAAGGAAGAATTCCTAAAAAGAAAACAAACAGTACAACCTTGAGAAATTGTCTTGCGTGTATATATAGATCAAAGGATTCTCTGCATAATAAGGTGATGGAGTTTATTGTAAAGTGAAACTATAGCTTGAGCTGATTAGTGGTTACAGAGGGTCTTACCTTCTTTCTGTCTATCCTCTGCCCCAGGAAGCTTAAACTTGTCCATCTCATCCATGTTGATCTGTAAAGCGTCATCACCTTCCATCTCATCATCTTTTTCTGCGTCACCTTCATCATCATCATCATCATCATCATCATCATCATCATCGTCGTCGTCGTCATCATCATCATCACTCTCTTCTTCCAGGGCTTCTTTTTTTGCCTTTTGTTTCCGAGCAGCTTTCTCAATAGGAAGCAGCTGTGGAAGAAAGGACATTATTGAGACATGAAGAACGAAAGGACAGGGGAAAGACATTATTGAGACATGAAGAACTTTCTGTGAAGACGGGCAAACTAAACTTTAGATTATTCCCATCAACTAAGATTCTAAATCCCCTTCAGCACAATTCATCAATTCTGTCCAACTGCCCTGACAACTAACTTGACACCTGTAAAACAAGTCCCCGCGAACGGCTGACATGTTCCACTGTCATTTTAAATCACAGATGGTTCATTTATATCACTGACATGTCAAAAGAGAAGAACACTTCATACATTTGGCCCAAAATTTCTGAACAACTCCAGTGAGATTCAAATGGTACGTTTACCTCCTCCCCATCGCTGCCTTCATCTCCATCTGCTCCATAGTCATCCACCATATCATCATCATCATCATCATCGTCTTCTCCCTCACCACGGTCATCTTCAACGGCTTTGTCATCACCTCCTTTTACAATTTTTTCAGCTTTCTCCTCATCTTCTTCTAATTCCCATTCACTTTCACTGTCGTCATCTTCATCATCAACTGACTGCTCCATTTTTCGTTTCAGCTTTGCTGGTTTTAGCCACGCACTGTTCTCATCAGTGAAACCTGTAGGCAAAAGACAGAAAGAAAACATTCATACAACAAATGACACAGGTTAGTCCTTATGAACTTTTTATCAAGTTTATGGCCATGAACAGAGAAGTAAATTTCTGATTTGACCTTTTTTTTGCTTCTTTTCAGTGATGGCAGCCTTGGATTCTTTGACTGTCGCGCGTTTTGCAGCTCTGAAGAAAGTTCACATTTATACTGTTAAACAAGCTCTAAATTGCAAGTTCAATGAAGTTGTTCAGAAACACACACATATATTTGTACAATTAACTTTAGTTTATAATGAACAGTTACAAATGATATGTACATCATGCCTTCTGGACTCTCACCTTTTTCTGCCGTGACTAGACAACCTTTTAGAATCATCCTCTGTAAGACAAATAGCCAAACCATGAGGGATGTAAAATTAGGAAATGTCAAATGATGTATACATTTTAGAGGAGAATACTTGGGATGATTGTATGCCTGGTCAGAATCTCTTACCGTTGGTTAAAAACTTGGACAGCTCTGTCTCTGCTCCTTTCTGCTTCCTGGACTTGCGTCCCAGTCCTCGCTTTGTCTTATTCGTGGGGTCTAATTTCCTGCCCATGGCTGACACCTAGTTGGGAACTGTCAAAAGAATCCAAATCAGGTCAAGGGGTCCAATTAAGTATTCCAGGGATATTCTGCCCACTGAAATCAGACCACAACTGGATCATGTTTTATTTATTCAGGACACATTCAATTGTTTATGGGTATTCAAAGTGATTCTCGATGAGTATAAGTCCTTCTTTCAAGCCGGCTAACAAACATGTGGAACTGAACAACCGAGTTAACTGTATCTTCTAAAGCTGTGAGTGCCCCCCTAGCATTCAGCTTAATGTTAAATGCATCACAAGGTATGCCGCTGTTATGTATTCAACAAAATGACAAACAACTTAATAAGAACTTTCAAACCACTACAAAAAGGCAAGAAACATGATGACCTGATTGAAATGCACAACTCTAAAAAAAAAATGGTTAACAACAGACTAACTTACTACTCTGGCTTGCTAGCTGCTTTGCTAACTAGAGCTACAGCTGTGTGTTAACTTGCGTTGACAACTTAGATCATGTTGAGAAAATAAAGGAGCTCAAACATATGATATGATACTTACGTGGTCGGGGAAGAGATAGCAATAATTTGAGCGTCTCTTCTAGAGCCACTACTTCTAGAGCCAATATTCAACAATTAAACTAAACAGTATAGGTTGAACGCAGCATGTATTCAGCACGGTTACACGAACACGCACGCGACTCTCAACACACGTTTTCCGGAAACGAAAACTGTTTCCGTCGCAGACCATTTGCGTAAGGATAAAGCTGGTAGGGTATGCTGTGGAGTTGTGGACTAATCGTTGTGGATTGTGTCAAATTAGGTTCAGGTCATTTAAATTATTTTGTATATACAGCCTGTTGGCTTCACGTAGACTTACACCATGCAGACAGATTTATAGCCAAATCCAAAGCGATATGTGTTGAAATTATAAAAGGTCCTAGGGCCTTTGTTTTATTTAGTGTTTGGTCCAAATGACCTGCTAACGTTAGCTTAAAAGCTGTCCAGGCTAATTAAATGTTTTGTTTTATTTCCCAAAGCAGGAGATGGATGAATGGGAGGAAGAGGAGCAGCTTGTTGTTGCGGAGCTGTCGGGGATTATAAACTCAGAATTTCTGACTAAATGCCGAGGCAAATGCAAGATTGTGGATATCGACAGTGACCAGCCAATTATGCAGGTGGGAAGATATGTCTTTGCTGGAAATTATGAAGACGCGTTGGGCACTTGTGTGATACTGGAGGAACAAGGAGATGCTGGAAATCCGGACCTTAAATATAAATGCCACACCATGAAGAAACTTATGATGCAAAGAACCTTCTTGACGGAGAAGAAAGAAGAAGAGCCCGTTTCTGTTGGCATAGAGACTCTCGCCCTGAGTGAAGGGAATCCAAGCGACAGATTCACTAGTATTATCTGCAGCTTTGGAAAGGATCATATAGCGCCAGATGGAGCTGATGCTGATGCTTTAGGTGCCAGTTCAGATTCAGACCCCGAAGGGATGGAAAGGGAACAGTCATCCATGGGGGACAATCCAGACAACAACTGATATGGACAGCAGGGCGTTAATACATTATGTTCTATCTGGGGCATTCATTATGGAGCAAAGGAAAAACCTTTACAATATCCCCAAATTAACGGTATCTCATTTGTGTCTTATAAAATTAGCAGTATTTTCACATAACCTTTTATTAAAAAAATATTGTTAATGACTTTTGTAATTAACTGTTTGGTACGGTGTGAAAACCTGGAAGCATAGCCTGCACATTAGAACTACATCAACATGCGCGTTTGGCGTTCAGTTCTTGCAACTCGTTCCAATCAAGAATAGCCGTTACCATGGGTATGAAAGAACCGTTACCATAACATTTGTGTTTTTGTGTAAATTTTCAACATTCTCGTATTATAAAAAACGCTGCGTTAGTGCATAAAGCTAGGGAGACTTACAACTGACCACACGTCTTGATGCAAAGCCATATTGCATTCTAATATGGCTAAACCTAGTCGAGGAACCGGCGAGAGAGGTGTTAAAGTTCTTAAAAACAAAATAGACATGGGGCCTCGGGAAACTAAAGCTAATTCTACTGGAAGTAAGAGTGACATGAAGCCCCGCTCTGGCAGACAAATGGGACATCGTGGTCTTGGAAAAGCAGGGGCGAAACGGTTGGGTCAGATGTTGAAGAAAGCAATTCAACAGAAAGAAGGAGTTCAAGGAAACAAAGATTTACCAAGTTAGTATAACGTTAATTGCATCTGGCGTTATTATTATTCACCGTTATTAACGTGAACTTAACGTTACCGTTATATAATAACTGCAGTTATTTTTGTAAGGGTTTTATCATGTGACTCAGGATAATTTGAGTTACTGTTAAGATGAGGTTTGTTTAACAATAGATAGTAATGGTAACGTTATGGCTATATTTGTTTCTTTTTTTCTTCTTTAACAAGAGACCCCAGTTGGTTTGTTAAAACACCAGGCTGATGCAATTGCGAAAGCCACATCCAGTGAGAGGCCAAAGTTGGTCCCACGCGTTTCTGATCTCATCCTGCAAGTAATAGCGCAGTGCAAAAGCCAGGGGTGCATATCCATGGTAGAGCTCAAGAAGGCTCTGGCTGCTGGCGGTTATGACGTGAGCAAAAACAATTCACAAGTGAATAAGGTAGTGAGGGGACTTGTGAGGACGGAAACTCTTTTGCAAACCTCTGGAAAAGGAACAGAGTCATATAGGTTTAACACAAAGGTAACAACTTTCAAAGTTGCTCTATGAATGGATTATTAGGTCTATCTTCTGTTTTGTTAATGGTAAACATTATGTCACTAGGCTTGATCAAGATATCATGTTAGCAGTAAACTGAATGGCTGCTATATAATGAATTATTAATTCCGGTGCTTGTGGTTACACAGAAATTAACAAGTGAGAAGAGAATCCGGACAAGGGCTGCAAGAAGGAAAGAGGCAGGTAAAGTGGTGAAGGAAAGCCCAGTGGCTCAGCTTAGCGCAGCAACAGAGAGATCTACAGAGGCGCCCTCTAAAGCAGCCAGCAGAGATAAACCAACCAGCAAGGCCATGCCAGGAGAAAAGTCTGCTGAGACAGTGAGAAATGCTAAACCAAAGGCCAGAGCATCACCGGCAAAACGAGTCAAGAACAGTCCAAAGAAGAAAGGCGGGGAAGGCAAAACGAAAGCAACCAGAAAAAATAGGAGATAATACAACTAGATTTATGCCAGATCATTTGACAACTAACATTGTGAAATATGGCTTACTTTTGTGGCTATAAACAATAAAAACTTTGATAACAGCTTTGTGTACCCTTCAAATATTGGAAATCATGACAAGAAAGTTAACATTGAATATAAAATAAAGAAACAAGTGTTTATTTGGCCCATGGAGCAACAGTTTCCTCAAAACAAATCATCCGTGGAATTCAGTTGAAAAGGTACCAATATCTTGAGCACATAATACATGTTTACTTTAACTGGTATTAGGTCATTGTAATGTACTTCCCCTGTTGGCTGTGCTCTAGCATATCTGGGGAGCTGGCCTTTGATAGACTTGCATTGTTCCATTATGAAATTCCAGTAGCTGCTTTATCTGGAACCACAAATCATCTAATCCTTTAAGGGCACCCACATATAAAAACAAACTAAGATGCACCAAATGACAGTTCAGGGTGAGCAAGAATCAAGGCAGTTATACCACTGCCTTTGTTATCAAATTATTTGCAAAAAATGTAGTCCTTTGCAAATAATGTAGTCCATCTTTACTTCCTGGAGAAACATAGGTCTGGCTTGTCAGGTCACAACACACCCCAAACCTCTTCAAAGGCTGAACACATCTTTGCACAGGTAAGGGCAGCAGATAGAGGGTAGTTACTAATGGACACGGTCTTCTCTGTATAATCCACATCCACCTACAGGACAGGAAGGAAGGGTTGGGACATTACATATGACAAGGGATTGACAGAAAAATAAAGTCGCAAATGATTCTGCAGCATAAAAAAAAAGTTTATTTTGACAAAGTGAAAACTACAGTTCCACTAAAGTGAGGGCTATTTAATAGGAGAACTTACTGCGCCGTGAGCAAAAGCCCCAATCACCACCGCTGCTGGTCCTTCTTCAGGCACGACAGTCTGTGCAGCCACGGCATCGCCTGAAGAGAAAGAGGTGCCAATGCGGGGGCATCCTGGAGGCAGGTGATCAGAAACGGGGTTCTTGATGGTCCTCAAAAGACGCTGTGGTCCGTCAGCGGCTCGTACGCTCAGTTTATGCAGCAGCTGTACTGTGAAGGTAGACAATGGAGCGAGCAGAAATTGATGCATTATGATTCTCACATCTCAACATTCAGAAAGCACATGTGTTTAATGTATGTTACCATTTAGACTGGTGTTTGGTGATGCAGTACAGGCACACATTATAAATTCCTATCACAATGTTGTGGAGGAAATGTAATCCTTACCCATGAGGCCGCAGAATCGAGCAAATGTGCGTGGAATACGTGTTTGAGGGTTGATTTCTATTAAGACGTTCTTCTCCGTGTGAATGTAGACTTGTAGAAGCCCAGCCCTGTTCAATGGGCTGTCCAATAGCATTAATAAGCACTGAGGAGAAAAGTTTACAAGTTCATGATTACATTAAAAGGGCAAATAATTTTATTTGCCAATTAAAGAATCAAATATGCATTTTGTACAACACTCATTTCTAGTACTGCAGACTTTGTAGAGCCCATCTCTGACTTGCAAACACTTTGTGTGTAGAAGGCAGAGTCTGACGATCTAGTTTTATTTGACAAGTTCATGATGTACAACACATTACCTGATGTGTTATATCTGGTCGGATCTTTCCTGGGTCTCTTCCATTCTTTAGGATCATACTCTTGTGTTGATCGCAGTTAAGCAACTCAAATGTTTTACCCACCTGCAAGTTAGACATAATGCTTGTTATTAGTAAATAGTAACAGTAAATTAAACAGTAATTAGTAACATCTACGTAACTTAAGTCGTGCGACCGAATCGTCAGCATTTAAACAACACACCTGCCTTATGATATTGGCATATAGACCTAGAAGCAATAAAGGATCTTTCCATGGTGACTATCGTACCAGCTAATTAGAATTAGCAAGCTAACTAAATTCAAGTTTAGTTTATATCACACATTTTACCTTTACAGTTTCAAGCGTAGCTCCCTCAAGGATTACAACAAGTCGCCTTTCTGTCATCCGATCTTGAAGGCGTTGTGGCAATTTGACTCGTTTTGGTTCATATTCGTCTAAATGTTCCAGACCACGCTTATCGCCACTGCGCGCTGCCATTTTTTCCTCAAAGTCAACAGTGGCGCATATAATCTACGTCATTTAGCGGGAGGTGAAGTGAAGTCCTGTTGGCTCCGGTTGGCTCTGGGGTCGTCAGATACTTTCTTCACACTGCTGTGCTGGGCTGACTGACTCCTGTACACTATTTATTTCTATGTCGTTTATTTGAATTCTGACGGTGAACTGCACTGGTACAATGTTTGTTTAGTTGTGTAGGTTACAAAATACTGTGATCCCAATTATGTTATGATAACATAGGGAGGGAAAGTAATCTCATCGCCATCTAGTGGTTGCGTTCCTAGAGTAGCGGAGTGGATGGGATTTTTTTTTTTTAGAAAAAAATATATCTCGGTGCACATTGGGATCTTAATTTAATGCCTTCCATATGTTAGGCACTGGGGTCACCTCTATTGCTTCAAGTGGTCATACCTTATTTTTAGGATCAGTTTAATTGTTTTGAGTTTTTGTCGTAACACGGTGATATGGAACTACAGCTGCATGTGACGTCACTTGTTTGAGCGCTTAATCTCTAACTGATCAATACGCAATTTGCTTAACTGGCTTAACATATTTTTGCAATAACGGAACGTGATGTAAACCGCGTGGTGATAACCTTTATGTCAGGATAACTGGTGTTGTGCTTCTACTCACATGAAGAGCTAGCTGTAAGTGTTAAGTGTCAATGCTAACCAGGCTAATAAACAAACCATGCTACCGTGAGTAACGTTGAAGGGTAAAGTCACGTGACTTCTTTTGTAGTTCGTTTATGAAACAAAAGGAGCAATTTCGATTTTCTTAAATAAGGCAAAATAGGGTCTGATATTTTCACAGTTAGAATATTATTACTGTATAGACACTGAAAAATATTTTTGGTGGATAACATCGCTGATTTGGCTTCACAATATATTTTTTAAAATAGGTCTATGGGACTTAACATTGGAGCTGCTCTTCGATAGGAACGCAACCACTTGGGGCGCTGGTTTCACTTTCCCTCCCTATAGAGTTATGCATGTTAGCATGCAACACGTTCAACCAGATCTGCGCAGCGCTGCGTGAAGTCGAATGAGCCTATGTGTTCTTGTGGCCTATATGGGGTTGCAAAAGGACAGATGTATGACAATAGACACCTGGATCATGAACTTGGTGAAATGGGTAAAAATTGATACCTGCTGAAAATGCTTTCCTTGTGTATGGTCGTCACAGACTTCTCCTGTCAGTAGCCTACATCTGTCTTATTTAAAGCGATGGTTCGGAGTAATTTCACCCTAGGGTCCTTTGCACCATGACCCCGAGCCAAACACCCTCCCAGAACCTGTTTTCCCTTGAACCCTGGTCGAGTAGCGCTGTCGGTAACTAATGAGTTTCTGCAGGCGTAATGGAACCAACTTTTCTCGTAAATTACCCCACTAATAATGCCCTGAATGGTACGAAACTTCTACAGTAGTACAACTACGTTCTTTACTCATAAAACGAGGCATTGAAAAGTTTGTAGGTACACCAGGAGTTTATTTAAATAACACTTGCCTGATGGATGCTACTATCTGCTGCGTGGACTTTACTTTCGTGATTTGGGAAAAGCCCGTAAAAGTCCTGGCAGGAAGCGATTACATCAACGTTTTTTGGTATATCCAGTTTTTAATATATATTTTTCCGAAGTGTTTACAACTTAGTGTTAACTAATAATTGTTACAAACTGGTACTACGAACAAAATATTAGTGCATTCCTGGATCTACATCCTTATGCATGCATCCTGCCAGGACTTTTAAGGGCTTTTCCCAAATCACAGAAGTAACGTCGACGCTGCGGTATAGTAGCAGATAGTAGCATCCATCAGGCAAGTGTTATTTAAATAAACTGGTGTACTTACAAACTTTTCGATGCCTCGTTTTATGAGTAAAGAACATACTGTAGAATTTTCGTATTCGTATGCCCATTCAGGGGTAATTTACGAGATAAAAGTTGGTTCCATTACGCCTGCAGAGACTCATTAGTTTCTGACAGCGCTACTCAGTCAGGTGCAATGTGTTTTTGTGGGAAGTTTTTGGGGATTATGTAAACTATACATTTTTGTAAAGGTTATTGTATAAGGAGTCAGAAAATCAATGTTTGCATTTGCCCAGATGTTTATGTGGCTGCCATATTGATTTTTTAAAAAATGGCTGCCGTAAAACTTTAATTTGTAATATCTCGGCTTCTGAATAAGCTAAAATGTTGATTTTAACTGCTAAACCTGCATTTTTAGGGTCAGGGAATCCAATGGTAGTTACAAAGCTACAAGACTTTACCACATTAACCCATAGATGCATAAGTTTGTCAAAAATGACCCGGTGTGGTTGTTTTCTTGCAATATCATGAAAGGTTGTTCACGTTTAATATTCCATGTTCCTCAAAAAACGTGTTTTTTCATCTCATTGTAATATATCGACAATATGGGTAAAAAAAAACTACACATCACAAGCAGTTGGTCAGATAGCTCGGGGTTCCTTTAATTGAAATTAAAATTAGCTAAAGTGAAACATGGATGTTCTGGAACTATCGACATGCACATTATGATTAAACAACCTTTTTAATGCAGACAGGGGAGGGACTGGGCAGACGGGGGAGGGACTGGGCCTGCAATTCAGTGTGCATTGTAAGGTGCTCTATGAGAGTGAGTGTCATGGTGATGGTGCAAATTAGAGAGTCCAACAGTGCAAGAATATAAAGTCTAGAGACCAGCATAAACTAAATATGGACATATTTAGTTTATGCTGGTAATGCTGGTAAGTAGAATTATGTATAATGTAGACAAGGTAATATAAAAAAAAAACTACATGTATATTAGTTCAAGAGTAGGTTGAGGTAATAGGGTTACAGCCATTGGTCAAGTATTAAGTATAAGGTAAGCATCAAGTACGGCCACAATCCAGGCTGTGGGAGGGAGGGAGGGAGGGGTTATGCATATGTGCTAATATAGCATGTAGCATGTACAGCATGTAAACAGTGTAGCAGTAACAGTAGGCTAGTGGACAGTACGTACACAAACATGGAGAAGGTGGAGAGGCAGACAGACTATGCAGAGAAGTCTATCTCTCCTCTACCCTTAAGTGAAGCATTGAACAGTTCAATGGCCCTGGGGACAAAATTCCTCAGTCTGTCAGTTGTGCATGGCAGTGAGCGAAGTCTCCAGCTGATCAGGCTCTTCTGCTTTATAATAGTGCTGTGGAGTGGGTGACATTCATTGTCCAAGATGTTGATCAGTTTGTTCAGGGTCCTTTTGTCTGATATTGAAGTGATGCACTCTAGTTCGACTCCCACGACAGGACAAGCTTTCCTTACCAGCCTATCTAGTCGCAGCATCCTTCTTTGTGCTTCCTCCCCAGCATACCACAGCATAAAAGAGGGCGCTGGCAACAACAGACTGGTAAAACATCCTGAGCGGGCTTTGACCTGCGGAAATCCACCACCATCTCCTTGGTCTTTGAAGTGTTGAGTTGAAGATGATTGACTTTGCACCATTGCACAAGTCCTCCACCAGGCTCCTGTACTCCTCCTCTTGCTCGTTCCTGATACACCCCACAATTGCAGTATCGTCTGAAAACTTCTGTATGTGGCATGACTCGGTGTTGTAGCAGAAGTCAGATGTGTACAGGGTGAACAGGACTGGAGAGAGCACAGTTCCCTGTGGAGCTCCAGTGCTGCTGATCACAGTGTCTGAGAGACAGTTCCTCAATCTGACGAACTGTGGCCGCTCGGTCAGTTAATCTGTAATCCAGGATACCAGGTGAGCGTCCACACCCATCTGCAAGAGCTTGTCTCTCAGTCTGAGGGGTTGGTGTTAAAAGCACTTTAATCAAAGAACATGATTCTCACAGCACTTTTCCCCTTGTCTAGGTGAGAATGTCCTGTGTAGGAGATATGTGATGGCATCGTCCACGCCCACTTTCTCCTGGTATGCAAACTGTAGCGGGTCTAGTGCATGGCGTACCTGGGGTCTGAGCATGCACAAGACCAGTCGCTCCATTGTCTTCATCACATGTTGTGTTGATGTTAGAGTGACTTTTTAGAGCGAGGATGGCCTTTGGGGCTGGGAGGGCCTCTGTGGTCACTGGTTTGAGCAGGGCCTCTGTGGTCACTGGTTTGAGCAGGGCCTCTGTGGTCACTGGTTTGAGCATGCCATCCGAGTGTTTGAAGTATCCGTTTTGCAGAGGATCCAGCTGTGCATTCTGCAGAGCAATGGCTGCCTGTGCCCATACTCCTGTGTCCATACTCCTGTGTCCTTTTGGCAGAACAAGCACTCTTTCTTAACTAGTGGATTTGTATGGGATCGTGTGAATGGCAATGAAGAACCAGATGTTGAGGGGTCGGGCTCAGCGGTTTCTGTGCTTTTCTGTCCAGCCTTTTGGCAGTGTAGTGTCCTGTAGCTAAAGCATGTGCATTGCGATCTCTTGCACGAAAAATCACTGCAAATAAAATCTTTCAACAGGAGCTACTTTGTGTGGATCACTCTCAGCACCCATTCTATTAGGTTTGCAATGTGCATGTCGTTGTAATAATTCCCACAATAAATATTAAATGTTATAATGAGTGATATAAAAAGTCTTTATTTTTTGAATAACAGTCAGCGGGAATATGAAATGATAACTTTTTATTACAAAGATATTGCAAGAACACAACCACACAGGGTCATTTTTTACCTACTCATGCACTGAAGGGTTAGTATGGTAAAGTGTAAGTACCACCATTGGATTCCTTGACCCTTACAGTGTGGGTTTAGCAGTAAAAATCAACATTCCATTTTATGCAGAAGTCGAGATATTACAATTTTAAATTTTATGGCGGCCATTTTTTAAACTTCAATATGGCTGCCATATAGACATCTGATCAAACATTGATTTTCTGACTTCTTATACAATAACCTTGTATCCAAAAATGTATAGTTTACCTAATCCCCAAAAACTTCCCACAAAGGTAAAAATCTGAATATAAGGAACCTGACTACAGGGTTCGACCAAGGGAAAACAGGTTCTGGGAGGGTGTTTGGCGGGGTCATGGTGCAAAGGACCCTAGGGTGCAATTACTCCGAACCATCGCTTTAAGCAAACAAACAGTTACGCATAAGACTTGGCACATAGCCAAAATCTTCAAATAGACAAATGCAACGACATGATAGAGGCATGCTCGCTATCAGCACGTCTTTATACTTCACTGACAAAATTCGGAGTTGTCTTGACAGTTTGCTCCCCAGACATTTCTGTTTAAGATGGTCAGTCTTAAATCCTGAACAGTGAATTAAAAAAAAAAAAGCCCCGTCAGAGCCGCATCAGCAGCTGCCGGGTTCCACCAGTGTTTTTTTCTGACAGGTCATCCTTGATGGACAGACGTCTGAGTTGGCACAAATGACAGACACCAGGAAAGAAGGTTCAAAGGTCATCAGCTGACTGTATGGGTAAGGATCACAGCTGATCTACAGGGAGAGGAAAGGTGAGAATATGAGCCAGAAGTTAGTCATAATAGCCAAATTTCAGAGAGCTTTATCAAGGTTGCCAACTCTCATGCATTTAGTGTGAAGCTGATACATGGGACAACTTTTTGAGCAATGTTGTTGGGCAATTCACACACTGATAATGGTTTAGGCCGAAACGCATGTGTTAGCGGACATGGTCCAATTAAGTAAAATAAGCATGATAAAAAGCTTGGAGTGCGTTTTTTCACGTTACTTTAATGTTCCTCATTATTGTGGTTCTGGCATGTTCCCTTTTCTGGAGAACTTTAATCATCATTAAGCAAATCATTATCCAATCAGAATAAATGGAACTGATTATGTGGTTGCCCAGCGAGAAAAAAACATGCATTGACTTCAATGCATTCTCACACCAAAAACATACTCCTGATTTGGTCAATCTTTGTCAATCTAATGCCAAACCAGCTTTGATAGTTGGCAACTCTGGCTTTTTGCAACTTACTTGTGTGAAAGAGATAAGGAAGAGATGTGTGTGAACAAAATCCAATAGTGAAGTGTCACTCTGATGCGGTTTCAAACTGTTCTGATAGGCCTAGAGGAGACGTGTCAGGAACATAGGAAGAGGGAGATGAGAGAGAGGAGCCAGGCTGGGGGAAGTGCAGCATTCATCAGACAGCATTTCAACACAAAGGATTATATTATTACTGAGAGTGAGAGGTCAACACATCTTCCAAGAGCCCCCACAGTGTTTATTTCAAGTTCCCATAGTAACTCGTTCCTAAGTCTTCAGCCACAAACACAGAAGAGCTGAGGGCAAATGGGAAGCTCCGGTGAGAAGGTAGGCTGACCTGTAGCGCCACCTGCAGGGCCGTGTACTGCACCCACACCTCCAGCTTCTGTGATGGAGACAGAGAGAAAGCCCCCATGCGCCCTGGACCCTCAGTTACACTGATGTACTGAGACCACACACAGCCTCCTACTGACTCTGGGCTGCCACTCTGTGTGTGGACTGACACATGCACACACAAGTACACACACACACACACAGAGGATATGAACTTACAAAATAAAGCCTAATATACAGTATATATGCTTGACAATGAGTGCACAAATAGTGAATTTAAAGGCAAGGAACACACTTTGCTGCACCAGATAGCAATCATGTATAAATATGACAGAAGCTCAATTATAGCCAGGTGTATGATGTGCTTACTATCTGGAAGGAGGAGGTGGAGAAGGTCTTTGGCCATCATGAATCCTAGTCCTCCATAATTCAATGCCCTGCAAAAGTAAATGGCCCAGCAGACTTTGGTAACTGACCCATTCCACAAGTCAGGCAGATGTACTTGCATACGAAACAAAAATACAAACATTTCAATTTCTAACATGGCTCCTCATAAGGGATACCCAATCAACCCTTGCTTAGTCATACCGAGGTTTTTCAAAGGTCATGTGAAATTGGCATAATACATCAGTGCACATGTAAACACTCACTAACTGACTATAAACTGTAAATGCCGTTTGTATTTTGACACAATGCTTTGGGTTTCCTCCCTATGGAAACTACAGATGTACCTTGGATATGATGGATGAAAAAGGGGTGGCACAAACACCCCAGTGGGAAAGATCAAATCTCTCCCTGAGAGAAGTGGAGTAACAGACAAACTGCAAGCAAGAGAGAGAGAGAGAGACAGAGAAACATGTCAATGTACCAACAGAAAAAGACACGATTGTTTGTCTTGTTAAGCTTTCCCTTCTCATCTTTCAAGTCTGACCTTTCTCCTTCACTCCCAGATGTGCTAAAACAAAGTCCAGATATGGCGTTCACTTACACGTCAGACTGAAGGTGTTGGTGTGAGAAGAGTTGGTTTCTTCTCTTCTTCTCAAGGAGAAGAGATTGCAGGTAGTTTGAGAAATAACTGTCTTCACTGATCACCACCTGACAAACAGAACCATTACACTGGTTACACCATTACACCATTATATTGCCAAATGTACACCATTATATTGCCAAATGTACACACAGACGATTGTAGCAGCTGTGATGAGTGCTGAATACGCATCATGTACAATACTAAGGCAACTATAGTTATTGTTGTTGTTGATGATGATGATGTTTTTGTTGTTGCTGCATGCTATTATTATTATGCCCACCCCTGAGTACAGTTGTGCAAGTGTCTCTTTGTCTAACGGAGCCATGAATCGTGGTGTCAGAGACTTCACCTGCAGAGATAACATCAGAGCATGGCACAGACAAAACATCAGAGCATGGCACAGACAAAACATCAGAGCATGGCACAGCGGGACTATTCAGTGAAGGCAGTAGGCAAAGCCCAAATAAAGATAAGTATATATTCAGCCCAGATAAAGATAAGTTTATATTTAGTAGGCAAAGCCCAGATAAAGATAAGTTTATATTCAGTAGGCAAAGCCCAGATAAAGATAAGTATATATTCAGCCCAGATAAAGATCCGTTTATATTTAGTAGGCAAAGCCCAGATAAAGATAAGTTTATATTCAGTAGGCAAAGCCCAGATAAAGATAACTATATATTCAGTAGGCAAAGCCCAGATAAGTTTATATTCATTCCATTTTAACCATACAGAACAAACCATACAGTAAAGGTGATGATACATCTTTTTGAACAACCACATAATCAGTTCCATGTGTTCTGATTGGGTTATCATGATAGCTTGCCTACTGATGATTTAAGTACTCCTGAAAAAAAAGATAGCTATATGAATGGGAATGTAAAATAAAAGATACCTATATGAATGGGAAAGTAAAAGATAAGATAGCTATATGAATGGGAAAGTGCCCGAATAACACTCTGGAACACTGCAGGACATGAACAAGAGACAGCCAGGATGTGTGCTTTAGCTTTAAGGACTGTTTACCCTTTTTAACACAGAGTTATGGGAGTCCTCGTCTTGCCACGTCAGATCAGCTAACTTGCTCTGCACTGCGGAGTAGAGATTCCCCACCAGGTCGTCTGCCTGCCAAGTTAGAGGACACACGGGGGAGGATGGTTCTTATTCAGGGACTCGGTATTCACTTCCATCATCCATCAAGATGAAAATGAATAATTTACAGTGTTTTACTTCTCCTGAAATGATCTCAGTATTTTATGTAGTTTATGAGTGATATATGATCTTGTCAGTTTCATGTCCATGCTCAGTCATAAATCATGTATTCCACCCATCCACCCATCCATCCATCCACCCACCCATCCACCCACCCGTGCAGCATTACCTCTTCGTGGGCAGCTCTGTCTCGGACCATGTGACTGAGAAGCTGGTCAAAGCCCCTTTCTGTCCTTCTAATACAGTGTTTCCAGCGAGGCTCCTCCTGAAAAAAACAGTCAGTGAAGCAAGAGAAACTCAACTCCGTCAGCCTGCACACAGAATGCTTAACATGAAAATGCAGGTCCCCTCACCTCCTCCATGTTACCAAGGGCAACAGAGAGGTTCCTTTGTGTCTCACGGAACCTTGAGTCCAGGGCAGGAAGCAGCGTTTGCAGCAGGCTCAGAATCATGTACGTCTGGATAGGCACCCTAGGAGGACACAGTCAGCAGAGGTCAGGTAAAAAGAGACAACTGCACATGTCAACACATTGTTTACTGAGTGCAGCAGACCTAGTGTGATATTGTGCATGCCATCTACACTGCTTATGGGCACTGAATCCATGGACTGTTCTTTAGTTCACAGGAATTCATAGTAACGGTTTATACCTGCCCATCATCTCCTTCCTGAGCAGCCATTTGCTGATGGTGTCCGACATGTGGATGATGTATGGCAGGTTGTGCAGAAGGACATAATCTGATTGGCTGATAGGCAGGGGGTGGAAAGTAGCCTCTAGGCAACCGAGCCAGTCAATCACCGGTGCAAGAGTCTGTGGAGAGGAACGTGATTTACTACTGAAACAGTAGAACAGAACAGAACAGAATAGAACAGAATAGAACAGAACAGAACAGAATGGAATACTTTATTACTGAAACAGTAGAATAGAACAGAACAGAACAGAATGGAATACTTTATTGTCACTGTACAGCATACAATGAAATTGGATGGCATTCCACTTGGTGCTTTGTAAATAAATTAAGAAATTAAAAAAAACTAAAACGTATGGCAGAGTCAACTGGGTGTCACGCCCTAAACCAAGGCCGGGTGAGTGCAGTAGTTCCAGTTAGTACTACAGTCAGATCAGGATGAACTTGCACACCAAACACTGGCCATTTATTTAAGTAGACTTACTGAATAAAAAAGAAAAGTAGTGAATCAGTGAACTGGGTATGACCGATTCACTACTTTCTTTTTTAGTACACACGCACACACACCTGTAGTTCACGTATAGTGACTCTCTGGTAGAGCCTGTTGGTCTGCAGCCGGTGGTGTAGTGGAGAGGACTCTTTAGCCAGTTCAGAGGACAGAGCTATGTACAGCCCGTTATGCATCAATTGGGTCATGCTGGGAACCCCCAGCAAAGTGAGGTACTGCAGAGAGGAGAAGAGGAACGGCCGCAGGCTCTGGGAGAGGCGGATGGAGGGAAGGAGGAACGCTTGATAAGATGTAAAGCGACTCGTGAGATAACGTTTTAACACTAATGTTTTAAAAAGACGTTCTCTTGTCAAAGACGACCCCTTTAGAGGAATGTCGGATCTTAGTGATCTTTAATAACATCATCATCATCATCATCATCATCAACTTTATTGCCAGACTCAGGGTCCATTTAGTAGACACAGACATGACATACAACATAAATTAAAGAGATAAACAGATAAAGAAAAGAAAGAAAGATAAATAATAAAATGGACTGATCTACAGAGGAACTGTTTTAGAACCATAAACACAAAGATGTCCTAGCTATGGCACACAGCCTACCACAGTGTTGGCTTTAGACGTGTGACTCTGGGTGTCCCACTCAGTAGGAATTTGAAAGTGTGGTTGATCAATCTATAGCGTAAACAGAAGATGATCACCCTTAGTACAAAGTGTCATTGATTGAGCTGACATTGATTAAGAATTTAATGGCTTCATTAGATTTTTGAAGAGCTGGAATTGTTTCATTTTGTCTGGACATGGAATAATACATCAAATTTGTGGATTCTTGAAAAGTTGAAGTGGAAAATGCGTCTACAGCATGTGTGTCTGTGAGTGTGTCTACAGCATGTGTGTCTGTGAGAGCATATGTACCTGTGAGAGCATGTGTACCTGTGAGAGCATAAGGCCCTGTATGTATGAGGTGTTGTGTCCAGGGGCCAACCTGTATGTATGAGGTGTTGTGTCCAGGGGCCCACCTGTATGTATGAGGTGTTGTGCTGTGTTCTCAGTCCTGTGTCCAGGGGCCAACCTGTATGTATGAGGTGTTGTGTCCAGGGGCCCACCTGTATGTATGAGGTGTTGTGCTGTGTTCTCAGTCCTGTGTCCAGGGGCCCACCTGTATGTATGAGGTGTTGTGTCCAGGGGCCCACCTGTATGTATGAGGTGTTGTGCTGTGTTATCTCAGTCCTGTGTCCAGGGGCCCACCTGTATGTATGAGGTGTTGTGCGGTTGGTTGGGGTCTCTGCCCACGTACACACTGAAGAACGGAAATGTCCCGTACTGCCCCATCAGCAGAGCCAAAGTGGAGTTGAAATCCGTCCGATTCCACCAGCCTAATGCTGACCAGCCACCCAGCTACAGACACAAACAGAAAGGGGGGGGGGGGGGGCAGGTAAGTACACAGTTGCACGGGGGCTGTACTGTACCTGTGCAAGTACACACTTGCACAGGTACAGTGCAGTATTAACCCAGGTACAGTGCAGTATTAACCAGGTCTGGTATAGTGCAGTATTAACCCAAGTCTGCAAGTCTGGATCTCTCACTTGGTCACCTGTTGGATGAGCTTGAGAAACGGCTCAGAGCCCCGGCTCTCTATGGAGTCTTTGTCCATACAGGAACGGTAGAACTGCCGAGCCTTCTCCTCCAGATGGTCTGGAGGCTGCAACCCTACAGTCGTCTCTGAGCAGGCCAGAGGTTTGAGGACAAATGTGAGCAGGCCAGAGGTTTGAGGACAAATGTGAGGGAGTTAAGGTAACTGTGTAAATGTCATGTTTAAAAAAAAAAACACACACATTTAGGTTATTGTTGTTATTATGAAGTAAATCAAATTGATTCTACAATTGATTCATTGCAGTTCAAAGACGAGCTGTTATTACAGTATAATATATATATAAAACCTCTTACCCAATATGTCTTTAATAGACTGCAGCAAGAGTGTCTGTCTGTCTGGCAGTCTGTCCGCCAGAGTGTCATTCTCCACTTTCCTCCTTCTGTCCTCTCTTCTCGTGGTCCTCTCACCCTCCCCGCGGTTGCTAAGGTGACCAGTGCCCTTGCCTCTCTGTCTGCCCCTTGTCGCTCCCGGCGACCCACAGGTGAACAGGAAGTAGTCGCATGGCTGAGAGAAAGGATCTACGGCCACTAAAAGACGCGTAGCAGCATCCAGACAGGCAGGAGAATGGCATGGAAGAGGGGCTAGAGAGAGAGAGAGAGAGAGAGAGAGAGAGAGAGAGAGAGAGAGAGAGAGAGGGAGAGGGAGAGGGAGGGGGAGAGGGAGGAGGGGGAGAGAGAGAGAGAGAGAGAGAGAGAGAGAGAGGGAGAGGGAGAGGGAGAGGGAGAGGGAGAGGAGAGAGAGAGAGAGAGAGACACAAGTGCAGAAAAGAGATGACAAGTTCTATACTGAAAATAACAATAAGCACCTCATCATCATTCATTACTCTGCCAATACACATAGCTACTACAGAGAAACTTGAGTCATACGCAGCAACATCCTGACTACATTCAGCTCCAAGTACTGTACCCACGGCGACCTGGGTTCAAATCTGAACCAACCGAGGTCACCCACACCCCCACCTCTCTCGCTCTCCCTCCCATTCACTTCCTGTCATTCTTCTCTGTCCTGTCATGTAAAAGCAAACAAGCCCCCCTGATGTAGGTGCTGTACCTGCTCTGCTGTTGGCTGAACTGGGGAGACCTGGAGGAGAGTTCCAATTCCCCAGGGAGTGCAGCCCCAGCCCGGTCGCCATGGCAAAGAGGAAAACACCCAGGAGGACCAACACGACTTTGACACGTTTAGTCCGCGCAAAGGCTTTGGGTTCACCAGGCTGTTAGACAGAGATAGTGGTCACGGTCGAGCCATCAGTGCAAAACTACACAGCATCCTTCCTTTAACGGTCATTTGGATGGAAAGGACCGTAACTCTATGGGTCAGCAGAGGGCACTGAGGCCTACACACAGAGGAATACATTCAATCCTAACCAAACATGTTTCCACAGGTGAGGTCCAGTGCTTTATACAGGTCAAGAGCAGAAAATGTTTTCTAAAATCATTTCAAATCAAGATCATATAAAGTCCTGATGTGTGCTCACCTGTGCTGTGGTGGGGGTTTCCTCTGTGGTCATACTCTGCATCTTCTGGTCTGCTGCTGCTTGCGGTCAGTTTCCACTGAGGGATGAGTGCACTGCTCTCTCTCTCCACTTCCTCTCTCTCCCTCACTTGCCCCACTTCACCGTTAAGGCCCCCCTCTCTTGAGGGATGAGTGCACTGCTCTCTCTCTCTCTCTCCCTCACTTGCCCCACTTCACCGTTAAGGCCCCCCTCTCTTGAGGGATGAGTGCACTGCTCTCTCTCTCTCTCTCCCTCACTTGCCCCACTTCACCGTTAAGGCCCCCCTCTCTTGAGGGATGAGTGCACTGCTCTCTCTCTCTCTCTCCCTCACTTGCCCCACTTCACCGGTAAGGCCCCCCTCTCTTTTGCTCTACTGTCATCTCTATCTGCCCTAATCACCCTCCCTGGACCCTGTTCCTGTAGCAGATAAACACTCTGACATGGCCTCCCAGTTGACCTTCTTTCTCAGTCCTTCACTTACTCATGAGACTCAGTGTGTTCTATGTGCGTGACAGAGCCATACTGTCTCAATTTTTTAGGAGGCACATAGCAAAGGGCAGCTCCCAGACAAGAATTCAACAGTTAAACTCAACACTTGAGACGGCATCCAAGACTGAGACCTATAAAATGAGTGTGTGTGTCTGCGTGTGCATTTTCTCACACACGCGCTGAAAGACTGAGATGAACGGCACGCTGTCCCACGCTTGCTCACGCACGCACACTCACACACTCGCAGTCCCATCCAAGCGGCTGCAGGCCCCTATCTGACTAACGCGCGGCTGCAGGCCCCTATCTGAGTAACGCGCGGCTGGCTTGGGCTGATAGCGGGAACGGAGTGTGTGAGTGACGACTGAGCGAGCTGACACGCGTCACATTCAGCGTTGTGCATGTTCAGTTGCACGTCCAACATCTCCAACTCAGTGGTCTATCCAACATGTGGAGGCGCAGCAGAAAAGGATAGGACAAATGGCTCATTTACTTACCACATGCTGAGAAATCAGCCAATTCTTCTCAAGACTTAAAAAGTAGATTAAGTTGAAATGAAATAATTTTCATGTGTCTAGTTTTTTTCCCCTTTGAGGTAGAAACTTTCAACAGGAAATGATGCCGTTGTATATTTAGTCAACACAGCCAACCTTTCTTTATTTCTGAATAAAAATAAAAGTCAGAGACAATACAAATGGGTCATGACAGGACATTTGGCATATTTCAAAACGTAAACATACACACATTCACATATTACAGAGGAATTTATATATATAATATATGTATGCACAATATGGGAAACAAACAAAAGGCAAATACATGGCAATTAAATAAATGCTTTGGAGAAAAGGAAAGCGATCACAAAGTGATGTTTCAGTTGATCATTATGGCACAAAATATACTGTGGTAAGAAGAGATGGCCACCCTATGAAACAGACTGGGTGACCAGCAATACAGGTTACAGATAACCACACAAACGCACACACACACAAAACTCATTCTGAAAACTATGAAAAAATATATCATTCAATACCATGGAATATGACATTTGGTCATGTGACGATCAGAAGAATGTCTATTTTTCCAAGCAGGTCATGGAGCGTGACCTTCATGCATGGTCACCAATGGAGAGATTCTTTAGCCAGAAGCCAACTGTAACAATATGAGTGTGGGTGATATAAAAAAAAAAAAAAAAAACACACAACACCAAACAGATCAGTTCAAAGTTAAATGGAAATAAAACACAAGCAATCGTTATTTTCATAGGAATAAAGTGATACATTTGGAAACGTACACTACAGTACATCAAAAGGAAGAAACTCAGAAGAAAGTAACTGTATAAATGAAAATAGTGGTGTTCCTTAGTTCATTAGTAAAAGATGTACAAAAAGAAAGCAAAGAATACTGTGCTGTAAGTTCATGATCATCGCAGAATCGCCAAGAAGGAATGAACACTTGGGATAAAGAGGAATGGGTATAACCTGGGATAAAGAGGAATGGGTATAACCTGGGATAAAGAGGAATGGGTATAACCTGGGATAAAGAGGAATGGGTATAACCTGGGACAGCATTAGTCTGGTTCTGTCTGTTAATGCACTTACTAGCATTCATAGGTCATCAAACACGTATGAGACACATGATTCTCACAGATACACTAGCCTTTAAAACAAACACCTGATAGGATTCCACACCTCAGTGACAGAAAAAAATCGATGATTGTGAGAGGCCTTCTGACTGTGTGCGAACCGTGTCTATGTCTAAGCCTCACCTAAAGCATTTCAAACTGAGGACCCTCCTCCCAACACCTTACAGTGAGCCATCAAAGGGAGGCTTTTTAGGTCCACTACTTTGCTCAATGCAGCATTTATCGAACAGAGCAGAATTGTCCGAAGCCGTCTAGTTGTGCTCTAGTTGCTATTTAACGTTGGAGTGCTATTAAGATACTTCTCTTGGATTCTAACGTATCTGTCTGTCTTTTGGTGCAAAGCAGTTTTACACATAATTACATACAAATATTTGATTTGAAGTGGCCATAATGCCATTTGAAGTCACCTTTTTTCCAATGTTCACTGCATGCTCATGTCAGACAGACATACTGGAAAGCTGCTTTCTTATTTTTTTAAAGAGTATTTCTTGTCTTTTTTTTCTTGTGAACTCAGGTTTTAACCCTAGGGGTGCACTTCTTGATAAGCACTACAACACACGCGCACGGTCTTGTGGGTGCTGGAGCTAGTGAAGCACTGTGCCACTATTTGACTGATTTCATCTAGTTCCAAAGTGCATATGAAAAAAAAAAAACTACAAATAAGAAAGAAAACTGCCCCAAGAGACTGTGGGGAGGCTCTAAACGTTCATTTTGTCCTATGTGCTGCAAGCGCCTGTGCAAGTCATGCTGGGAGATGTAGGCACAGCGATAAGAGCGATGGACTGGCAGGCCCTGCAGAGAGACGGCCGCGGTTGTAGAACTTGATCGAGACTGAGAGCAGTACATTACCACCGATCTCAGACACACACGCGCACACACTGTGTGCACAAAGCAGAGAAATTTGCATTTGCATACACAGACACACTCACGCTCACACACACACACGCAGCCCTAATGCAAAGCCATGATGAAAAGCTGGCTGACATCTGTGCCAAAGTGTGATTTCAAAGTTTTGAGTTTTAAAGTAACGGTCAGGACTCTCAGCCAATCAATGCCCAGCCTGTTTGGCCCGCTGGGTGTGGCACTTCATGCAGAGGATCCTGCCGTCCAATGGGAAGCAGCCGTCAGAATCCGCCTCTATAGACAGGGGCCTGGCACAATCCTAGAGACAGGGAAGTGAATGAGAACAGGAAGTAGGCCAATGTAATGGCTACTAAATAATAAAGAGACATTCTGCATCTGAAAATCTCATATTAGTCTTACTGCACTTTCATATTACTTTGTCAAAATTATATTAGGATTCATTTTGTTGACATTTGTGTACACATCAATACTGAAGTGATCAAACTAATCAAGTACTTTCTAGACCTACTGTAAGGGAACGTTATAATGTGTAATTTGTAGGGCTGTCAATCGATTAAAAAATGTAATCGAATTAATGACATACTCTGTGATTAATTCATCTAAATTAACCGCACATATAATTTTTGCTGTGAAAGTATTTTAAATACTTAAATTCAAATTAATCATTGAATAATCAGCATTAGTGACATTGAAGTTCAAAAACTAAAATTCAAAAGTGCTTCGGGAAGAAGTTTTTTTTCACATACAAGGCATTTCAGGCCACAGACATAACCAAGGGGACACAATGAAAATAAATTAACACTCCCCTCAATGTCAACACTATTTCTTTGCATTGATGTGCAACTTAAAGGTCCAGTATGTAGGAAATAATGGAAAATAAACTGTAACCATTCCAAAAATGATCACCATATGTTGTCAGAGAGTAAGGAAACACGATGAATGGAAGTAATGGCTTATTTGACAACATTACTCTAACCCGTAAAACCCATGAAAAAAAATGAGTTACGGGGCGGAATCTCTTGGAATTTTCGTTTATGTTTTGAACGATTAATTCTAGAATAGCGTATTAATAATGGGCTAGCGCGTCCTCCTATTTGGGTTGCCAAATTAGCAAAGGCCAACGGTCAACAGCTGTCAGTTGTGGTCATGAACGCCTACGAGAGGCAGGCAAATTTCCAAAATTAAAACAAGAAACACATTAAGTGGACATCGGAGGAGCTTCCTGAGATGGTGACGTCTTCATCAAATGAAGAATATCAAGTCTGACGCAGAGCTGGCCATATTTCTCCACAACAGGTAGCCTAGGCTAAACTTCATCTGCATCGCTAACTTCAGCTAAATATGTCACGTTGGTTAGAGAGGTATTTTTTGTTTTCACTGTTTCCGTAATGTGTAGCTGGGTCATGGTTGGAGAAACGTTAAAGCAGCTGCAGGGCAACTAATGTTAGCTAAGTCTTCATTACATTTGGCAACCCAGAAGAGGCTCGCGTCTGGTAGTCTTGAGAACATTCACCAGTGTTTTGATTTTGACCTACAGAACGTTTGGTAACAATCCTACAAATCGCACCTTTAAGAGTTGACGAACTCCGGTGATATGCAAATTCCTTGCTGCAGACATTGCAGAAAACTTTATTTTAATCAACACTTTATTTTTATCAACATCAGGCCGTTTTTTTAAAGTAAATGTTCCAATCAATGATCCAGGCAGCACATTTTTTTCTCTCCTTCATTTTACAGTCTAATGGTTACTGACTAGAACGGCTCGGGGTCAAAGGTCATACAGAATCGATTAATCTGCGCTATATTTTTTTTTTTAATCAGTTATTTTTTCTCAAATTAATTAATCGAAATTAATCAGTTATTTTGACAGCCCTAGTAATTTGTAAACACCCAACCTGACTACGATTTTGTGTCCTGACTGTGGGTATTGGTGTTGCATTAATGCCAGGGTGGTGAACGGGGGTCCATTACCTCGCATCTGTAGCACTTGAGGTGAAAGTTCTTCTCCAGAGCCACCACCCTCACCGTCTCCTCACTGCCCGGGTCAGGGATGATGGGCTCGTTGCAGCTCACACAGATAGGAGAGAAGCGCCTGGGAGAGAGAGGGAGGGAGGGAGAGAGAGGGGGAGGGAGAGAGGGAGAGAGAGGGAGAGACGGAGAGAGAGTGAGAGTGAGAGAGAGAGAGAGAGAGAGAGAGAGAGAGAGAGAGAGAGGAGTGAGTGAGAGAGAGGAGAGAGAGAGAGAAACACAGAGGCGATTATAGCAGCTGCACTGGGTAATGGCTCATTCCAGCTGACCTCCCTCACGTCTAAAACTGCACTGCAGTACATCTCAGTCCTTGTGGAGTAAAAACTCCAGTGTATACATAAGCATACATATTTATTATGATGTTTGGCTATGTATACTTTGTATGTATATGATTAGCAGTGTGGTGCGCAGGTGTGCTGCTCTGCTGCAAAGGAGACAGTGTGACTAGTGCGGGGACTCACCGGTGGTAATCGGGCACGCAGAAGGGGTTGTTGTTGTCGTCGGTGATGAAGGGCGCCCCCTCCAGGCTGCAGCTGCAGGTGGTGCAGCGGAAACAGTGGGCGTGGAAGCACTGGCCCACCGCCTTGAGCACGCGGTCAGTGATCCGCTCACCACAGCGTGAACACATCGCCAGGGAGTTCTACACACACACAGAGTTTAGAAAACCATATCAGATATGTATGCATGCTGTCTTTACGGACGCATGAATTTATAAAAAATGTAAAAGAGTGTTGTTGCTATGCGGATCTAGAGCTTTTGTGTTTTCTGATGACGTCCCATTGCATAGGCTCTGCCTGATGTGTGTATGTGTGTCTGCATATGGGACAGTGTGACTCACCACATAGCAGTCCTCGCACTGAGGTGTGCCATCCTTGTCATAGAACTGCATGCCCTGTAGGGGGCGATGGCAGGACATGCAGCAGAAGCAGTCGGAGTGGAAGAGCTTGTGCATGGCCTTCACCGCAGGCTGCGTACGGGACAGGGCCTGCCCACACTTACCACACATCTCTATTGGGGGAGAGAGGAGAGAGAGAGAGAGAGAGAGAGAGAGAGCGCGAGAGGAGTTGGTTTAATATTTCTGTGCTGAAAGGGCTGTGATGTATGTCTGTACTGAGGAATTAGTTGTGGAATTTACAATAAAGGTCTAGACTATGGGTCTTGGTAAATACTACAGGTCCCCTGTGGATGGAGAAAGTGGTCCAAAGAGAGGGGGGAAGCAGGTATATGTTACTTCTTCAATTCTTGCCTAGACACAGATGTTCACATTACTATTTCAGCTTTGCAATAAAGTGTGAAATAAAACAGTTGAGTACTGGTCTTTCCCTGTCAGTCTAGAATGTGCACAGAGAGAGAGAGAGAGAGAGAGAGAGAGAGAGAGAGCCGTGATGGCCTCACACAACAGAAGTTTACAGACAGACCAGCATGCAGCTACCATCTCTTTCACTCACACACACACTAATGGATATGCTGACAACACAAACGCATACATACACACATCTGTCTGGGATTTGTATTTTACAGTTAAGAAAAAGCCTTTCCCACACAAATTAGCACATTCTGGCCTACATGTAATTTCTCAAAGCGTTCACTACCATCCCAAAGAAGCAAGGCCGTGGTGAACATGCTGTTACACCTCGCTCTCCAATCAGTCTCGTGCTGCTCATGTCCTGCTGCTCATGTCCTGCTGCTCATGTCCTGCTGCTCATGTCCTGCATGTTATCTGTGGCCATCAGACTTGTATTCACTGAACACAAAGAATGCTCGAGCGCCAATGGATTTCACAAAAGAAAACAAATACTTTCCTGATGACTAAGTGTTCAGACTCTGTGGGCGATTTCTTTTTTTTTTTTTGTATGACATGGAAAAATAAACAGATCTGTGATGTAGCCTTCATCTGGTGGATACCGGAGTGTCTCCCCCATCCTCACTAGGCTGGTGCTATTTCTCATAACACACACACTACTCACATACACACCAATGACAAATACTGGAGTCTCTGTACAGTTGATGTTTCCCACACGTTTGCTTCCAATGGCATGTTTAACAACACTCGCATGGCAACCCACCTTACAGGTCAAACACTCCTTTTCTTGGGTAGCTATAATCAGTTCTTCTCAGTCATAAGTCATGTATTAATGAAGAAAAGGAAATAGAAAGGGGCAGTAAAACCACTGGAGGGTGCTCATCAAAACAGGCCTCTAGCTCATCAACAAAAAGAACAAAAAGAATTAAGGCACTCCTGTGTGCAAAATAAAAAGCTTTTATTAAATACTGGCTACATGCCTACACCATTCAACTTTTCGCCTTAAATGTATTAACGCAGGGGTTCTTAACTGGTCTGGCTTTGGGCCCCACAATGTCCCATGTTCATAAAGTCGCGACCCATATATATATTTTAGTGTTCAAGCCAATGGATATGGTGAGCTACATGGTAAGACAAGCGAAGTGCCTGTAGGCCTACTTGTTTGGCATTAGCCTACATTTGTGAAGTCTTCAACTCTTGATGTCACCTTTCAAAGTACTCGACAGGTTTGACTTTGACAGGGGTGCCTTGTTTCCATGTGGCATTTTAGTTTTGATGGTTTCATGCTCTCATGTGCCAGCCATCTACTGCACACCACACAATGGGGTTTCTGTCCTATTTTGTCCTCAGTTTAAGTGAATCCATATCCGAGCCTACTGTTGGCTACTTGAAATATTCAGAGTAGCAGCCTACTTGCGTTTACCACTAAAATGATGTCTAACATGACTTGTCACATAAACATTGTCTATGTCCATGCCATGGCAATGACTGATATGTGGGCTATGAATAAAGTTTATCAAAATAAAGGTCCAACATTAGATCTGATAAGGCAGCATTTTAAATTGCCGATTTTTTTATTTATTTTTAACCACAAGCTGTGCGACCCACCCAGAACGGTTCTGCGACCCACTTTTGGGTCCCAAACCCAACAGTTAAGAAACACTGTATTAAGGAACATTGGTCTGCGAAGGTCACATGTCCCTCATGGTCTCCAAGGTTGCATGCCTTCAATTATTTGATAATGACTTGATCCACAGGGAGTGGAAGCAGCTACACTTAGTAGACCAGATCAACATTTTGGGTAATCATACATGTAAATCAAATTATGTCGACTTGGATCATAGAAGTCAAATTGGTCTCCTTCAAAGTGCTGTCTGGCACACCTGACAGCCTGCATAATAGTCGGCCACTTACTGACCTAGGGTGTGTTTCCCAAAACCATAGTTGCTCACCTGTTAGCAACTTAGTTGGTTGGCAATGGGAAATTGCATTGCAACCAACAAAGTTGCTAACTTAGTTAGCAACTATGGTTTTGGGAAACACACCCCAGAATGCTCAGCTGCTTTGGGATGGAAGCTTCACAAGCCTGAGATATTGGTTCATCCAACAGAGCATCATGAAGGTTTGGCAAACTTTGCACATGAATACTGAATGCTTGCACAATATCCTCCTGTTTGCATAGAGGACACTCTCCTCTCTTTGTCTAGAGATAAATAGTTTAGACAATATTTGAAAGGTCACAAATGTGTAATAGATAATCTTCTGAATATCTTTACACTGACTGCATGCAATGTCCAAACTGCACAGCATCAGACTGGCAGGTTCGTTGCTTGGTTCTCAACTCCCACTCACTCACTCCCACTCCAATCCCACTCCTCCCACTCACAAATCTCACTCCAAACTCCTCAAACTCTAAACTCACTCCAACCTAATTTGTCCATATCTCTCTTTCCTTCTATCCATCCATTCCCTCCTTTTCTTTTTAATATGCCAGTTGTGGTGTGTAGTGGTTTTCAGGGCCGGACAATCACATCCTATCTCAGCCAGCACTGACAGAGACGAAGCAAAGCCTTTAGGGCTGGAGAGAGGAGAGAGACACGGCAGAGACCAGGGGAACAAGCATGTCCCCACGTGATGCCACTGATCGGCAGAGACCAGGGGAACAAGCATTGTCCCCATTAGTGCCACTGATGAGAGGCAGACCAGGAACAAACATGGGGATCGGTGGGGAGACCAGGAACAAACTTGTGTGTGGATGATGCCACTGATCGGCAGAGACCAGGGGAACAAGCATGTGTCCACGTGATGCCACTGATCGGCCATTAAGACAGAAGCTGGGCTCCACTGGCAACACAGAGATAGGGAGAGAGGAGGAGGAGGGAGGGAGAGGAGGAGGAGGAGGGAGAGGAGGAGGAGGAGGGAGGAGGAGGAGGGAGGAGGAGGAGGGAGGGAGGAGGAGGAGGGAGGAGGAGGAGGGAGGAGGAGGGAGGAGAGGAGGGAGGGGAGGAGGAGGGAGAGGAGGAGGAGGAGGAGGAGGGGAAGGGAGGGAGAGGAGGAGGAGGAGGAGGGAGAGGAGGAGGCAGGGGGGGAGGAGGGAGGGAGAGGAGGGAGGAGGAGGGAGGAGGGGAGAGGGGAGGGGAGAGAGGAGGAGGGAGGGAGGGAGGGAGGGAGGGAGGGAGGGGGAGGGAGGAGGGGGAAGGGGAGGGAGGGGCAGAGGGGGAGGAGAGGGAGGAGGAGGAAGGGAGGAGAGGGAGGGAGGGGAGGGGAGGGAGACGAGAGGAGGAGTGAGAGAGGAGGAGAGGAGAGGAATGGAGAGGAGGAAGGAAGAGGAGGAGAGGAGAGAGGAGGGAGGGAGAGGAGGAGGAGGAGGAGAGGAGGAGGAGGGAGGGGGAGGAGGAGGGGGGAAAGAAGAGGAGAGAGGAAAGAGAAGGAGGAGGAGGAGGAGGAGGAGGAGGAGAGGAGGAGGAGGAGGAGGAGGAGGAGGAGGAGGAGGGGGAAAGAAGAGGAGAGGAAAGAGAAGGAGGAGGAGGAGGGGGAAAGAAGAGGAGAGAGGAAAGAGAAGGAGGAGGAGGGAGAGAGGAGGAGGAGGAGGAGAGAGGAGGAGGGAGAGAGGAGGAGGAAGGAGAGGAGGAGGAGGGAGGGAGGAGGAGGCAGGACATCATATCCTGTACTGTATGTTTCCTGGGTGTGTGCGTGTGTGTATTTGGAAGTCCACTTCCCTGTATGCATGTGCACACCTAAACTACCTGTCAAAAGTTTGGGGTCACTTAGAGATTTCCATTCCACTCCGTTATTGTATTATGTTATCGTACCATATTATGTGTGTGTGCACCATATTATGTGTGTGTGTGCCATATTATGTGTGTGTGTGTGCGCCATATTATGTGTGTGTGTGTGCCATATTATGTGTGTGCCATATTATGTGTGTGTGCGCCTATATTATGTGTGTGTGTGTGCTATTATGTGTGTGTGTGTGTGTGTGCGCCATATTATGTGTGTGTGTGTGTGCGCCATATTATGTGTGTGTGTGTGTGCCATATGATGTGTGTGTGTGCGCCATATTATGTGTGCTGCCATATTATGTGTGTGTGTGTGCCATATGATGTGTGTGTGTGTGTGTGCCATATGATGTGTGTGTGTGGTGTGCCATATTATGTGTGTGCCATATGATGTGTGTGTGTGTGTGCGCCATATTATGTGTGTGTGTGTGCGCCATATTATTTGTGTGTGTGTGCCATATATGATGTGTGTGTGTGTGCGCCATATTATGTGTGTGTGTGCCATATTATGTGTGCCATATTATGTGTGTGTGTGTGCCATGATGTGTGTGTGCCATATGATGTGTGTGCGCCATATGATGTGTGTGTGTGCCATATGATGTGTGTGTGTGTGTGTGTGCCATATGATGTGTGTGCGCCATATGATGTGTGTGTCATTATGTGTGTGTGTGTGCCATATGATGTGTGTGTGTGTGTGTGCCATATGATGTGTGTGTGCCATATGATGTGTGTCATATGATGTGTGTGCGCCATATTATGTGTGTGTGTGCCATGATGTGTGTGTGCCATATGATGTGTGTGTGTGTGTGTGTGTGTGTGTGTGTGCCATAACAGTAGGAATGGTTCATTATGACCTGAGTGAAGTGATTAGTACTGCAGATGCAATAATCTGGAAACACAAATATTTCTCCATACCCTTGTTTCTTTTTTCCATACTCATCCAGACCTGGAAATTACTAAAATCAAATTCCATACTTTTCCAGGTTTTCCATACTGCGTAGGAACCCTATGTGTGTGTGTGCCATATGATGTATGTGTGTGTGTGTGCCATATGATGTGTGTGTGTGTGTGCCATATGATGTGTGTGTGTGCGCCATATTATGTGTGTGTGTGTGTGTGTGCCATATGATGTGTGTGTGTGCCATATGATGTGTGTCATATGATGTGTGTGTGTGTGTGTGTGTGTACCATATGATGTGTGTGTGCCATATGATGTGTGTGTGTACCATATGATGTGTGTCATATGATGTGTGTGTGTGTACCATATGATGTGTGTGTGTGTGCCATATGATGTGTGTGTGCGCCTATATTATGTGTGTGTGTGTGCCATATGATGTGTGTGTGTGTGCCATATGATGTGTGTGTGTGTGTGTCATATGATGTGTGTGTGCTATATGATGTGTGTGTGTGTGTGTGCTATATGATGTGTGTGTGTGTGTGTGTGTGCCATATGATGTGTGTGTGTGTGTGTGTGTGTGTGTGCTATATGATGTGTGTGTGTGTGTGTGCCATGATGTGTGTGTGTGTGTGTGAACCATATGATGTGTGTGTGCCATATGATGTGTGTGTGTGTGTGTGCCATATGATGTGTGTGTGCCATATGATGTGTGTGTGCCATATGATGTGTGTGTGCCATGATGTGTGTGTGTGTGTGCCATATGATGTGTGTGTGTGTGTGTGCCATATGATGTGTGTGTGTGTGCCATATGATGTGTGTGTGTGCCATATGATGTGTGCCATATGATGTGTGTGTGTGTGCCATATGATGTGTGTGTGTGTGTGTGTGTGTGCCATATGATGTGTGTGTGTGTGTCAGCCATATGATGTGTGTGTACCATATGATGTGTGTGTGTGCCATATAGTATAGTATAGTATAGTATAGTATAGTATAGTATAGTATAGTATATATACTCTTTTGATCCCGTGAGGGAAATTTGGTCTCTGCATTTATCCCAATCTGTGAATTAGTGAAACACATACAGCACACAGTGTACACATGTGTGTGTGTGCCATATGATGTGTGTGTGTGTGTGTGTGTGTGTGTGTGTGTGTGTGTGTGTGTACCATATGATGTGTGTGTGTGTGTGTGTGTGTACCTGTGGGTGGCGAAGTGATCACAGGAGCGTGTGTGTCCATGTCTTTGATGAAGTCGTGGGTCAGTCTCTCCAGCTCCTCCACCTCGCGCATGGTCAGAGGCACTCCACCGACGCCTGAGCCCGAGCCAGACGACTAGAGAAATAACACAACAAACAAAACACAACTGAATAAAATGCTGAAATAACAGGGGAGATGAACAAACAAAACCCTAAAAAAAACTGAATAAAATGCTAGAAAGAAAACCTGGAATGAAATGGCTACATCATTTCACCTACAACCATAACAATCAACTACATTGTGCACACAGTGAACTGCATTACTCAGAGATGCCCTTGTTTCTGTTTTCATTGCACAACACTGACACCTGATAGCTAGTGGCCATCACTAACAACAGATCTCCCATTAAGCACCACTAAATTTAGCACTATAAATAGTCAAAGTAAATGGCTGTGTATATGGCTGTATGTGTAAGAGTGTCTGAGAATCTGTAAGAGTTGTTGTAAAGTTCTGATGCATTGACTAGCTTCACCGTGAAAGCAGCTTAGTATGTCATTTTCCTTTAACAACTTTGGAAGCACCTCACATTAAAGTACTTGAGTGAGCAATATGTACCTTGGGAAGCTCTTTACATTGAAGTACTTGGGTGAGCAATATGTACCTTGGGCGGAGCAGGACTCCTTGCTGGTTGGCTGCTGGATGAGGCAAGCGATGGCATGGGCTTGGGCTGGAGAGCTGGAGCAGTGGGCTGGCTCAGATTCTCCTGGCTGCCAATAGGAGAAGGTTTGGAGTGATTGACAGCCGGGGCAGACGGCACGTTTGCAGGGGGGGGAGGAGCCATGGGGGGAGGGGGAGGGTACGAGCTCGAGTGGGCAGGTTTGGGGGCGTTAAATGCAGCTGGTGAAGGGCTGGACCCCCATGACCCAGCAGAGGCGTTGCTTGCTTTTGGGGTGGAAGACGCTGGCTGGGAGGGAGAGAAAGAGGACTTGGGTGCTGTGGCTGGCGCCGGAGACTTGGCCAATGGCTGAACAGGGGCCGGAGATTTGGCCAATGGCTGAACAGGGGCCGGAGATTTAGCCAATGGCTGAACAGGGGCCGGAGACTTGGCCAATGGCTGAACAGGGGCCGGAGACTTGGCCAATGGCTGAACAGGGGCCGGAGATTTGGCCAATGGCTGAACAGCGGCCGGAGATTTAGCCAATGGCTGAACAGGGGCCAGAGATTTAGCCAATGGCTGAACAGGGCCGGAGATTTGGCCAATGGCTGAACAGGGCCGGAGACTTGGCCAATGGCTGAACAGGGCCGGAGATTTGGCCAATGGCTGAACAGGGCCGGAGATTTGGCCAATGGCTGAACAGGGCCGGAGATTTGGCCAATGGCTGAACAGGGCCGGAGATTTGGCCAATGGCTGAACAGGGCCGGAGACTTGGCCAATGGCTGAACAGGGCCGGAGATTTGGCCAATGGCTGAACAGGGGCCGGAGATTTGGCCAATGGCTGAACAGCGGCCGGAGATTTAGCCAATGGCTGAACAGGGGCCAGAGATTTAGCCAATGGCTGAACAGGGCCGGAGACTTGGCCAATGGCTGAACAGGGCCGGAGATTTGGCCAATGGCTGAACAGGGCCGGAGATTTGGCCAATGGCTGAACAGGGCCGGAGATTTGGCCAATGGCTGAACAGGGCCGGAGATTTGGCCAATGGCTGAACAGGGCCGGAGATTTGGCCAATGGCTGAACAGGGCCGGAGATTTGGCCAATGGCTGAACAGGGCCGGAGATTTGGCCAATGGCTGAACAGGGCCGGAGATTTGGCCAATGGCTGAACAGGGCCGGAGATTTGGCCAATGGCTGAACAGGGCCGGAGATTTGGCCAATGGCTGAACAGGGCCGGAGATTTGGCCAATGGCTGAACAGGGCCGGAGATTTGGCCAATGGCTGAACAGGGGCGGAGACTTGGCCAATGGCTGAACAGGGCCGGAGATTTGGCCAATGGCTGAACAGGGCCGGAGATTTGGCCAATGGCTGAACAGGGCCGGAGATTTGGCCAATGGCTGAACAGGGCCGGAGATTTGGCCAATGGCTGAACAGGGCCGGAGATTTGGCCAATGGCTGAACAGGGCCGGAGATTTGGCCAATGGCTGAACAGGGCCGGAGATTTGGCCAATGGCTGAACAGGGCCGGAGATTTGGCCAATGGCTGAACAGGGGCGGAGACTTGGCCAATGGCTGAACAGGGCCGGAGATTTGGCCAATGGCTGAACAGGGCCGGAGACTTGGCCAATGGCTGAACAGGGCCGGAGATTTGGCCAATGGCTGAACAGGGCCGGAGATTTGGCCAATGGCTGAACAGGGCCGGAGATTTGGCCAATGGCTGAACAGGGCCGGAGATTTGGCCAATGGCTGAACAGGGCCGGAGATTTGGCCAATGGCTGAACAGGGCCGGAGATTTGGCCAATGGCTGAACAGGGCCGGAGATTTGGCCAATGGCTGAACAGGGCCGGAGATTTGGCCAATGGCTGAACAGGGCCGGAGATTTGGCCAATGGCTGAACAGGGCCGGAGATTTGGCCAATGGCTGAACAGGGCCGGAGATTTAGCCAATGGCTGAACAGGGCCGGAGATTTGGCCAATGGCTGAACAGGGCCGGAGATTTGGCCAATGGCTGAACAGGGCCGGAGATTTGGCCAATGGCTGAACAGGGCCGGAGATTTGGCCAATGGCTGAACAGGGCCGGAGATTTGGCCAATGGCTGAACAGGGCCGGAGATTTGGCCAATGGCTGAACAGGGCCGGAGATTTGGCCAATGGCTGAACAGGGCCGGAGATTTGGCCAATGGCTGAACAGGGCCGGAGATTTGGCCAATGGCTGAACAGGGCCGGAGATTTGGCCAATGGCTGAACAGGGCCGGAGATTTGGCCAATGGCTGAACAGGGGCGGAGACTTGGCCAATGGCTGAACAGGGCCGGAGATTTGGCCAATGGCTGAACAGGGCCGGAGATTTGGCCAATGGCTGAACAGGGCCGGAGATTTGGCCAATGGCTGAACAGGGCCGGAGATTTGGCCAATGGCTGAACAGGGCCGGAGATTTGGCCAATGGCTGAACAGGGCCGGAGATTTGGCCAATGGCTGAACAGGGCCGGAGATTTGGCCAATGGCTGAACAGGGCCGGAGATTTGGCCAATGGCTGAACAGGGGCGGAGACTTGGCCAATGGCTGAACAGGGCCGGAGATTTGGCCAATGGCTGAACAGGGCCGGAGATTTGGCCAATGGCTGAACAGGGCCGGAGATTTGGCCAATGGCTGAACAGGGCCGGAGATTTGGCCAATGGCTGAACAGGGCCGGAGATTTAGCCAATGGCTGAACAGGGCCGGAGATTTAGCCAATGGCTGAACAGGGCCGGAGACTTGGCCAATGGCTGAACAGGGCCGGAGATTTGGCCAATGGCTGAACAGGGCCGGAGACTTGGCCAATGGCTGAACAGGGCCGGAGATTTGGCCAATGGCTGAACAGGGCCGGAGATTTGGCCAATGGCTGAACAGGGCCGGAGATTTGGCCAATGGCTGAACAGGGCCGGAGATTTAGCCAATGGCTGAACAGGGCCGGAGATTTGGCCAATGGCTGAACAGGGCCGGAGATTTAGCCAATGGCTGAACAGGGCCGGAGATTTGGCCAATGGCTGAACAGGGCCGGAGATTTGGCCAATGGCTGAACAGGGCCGGAGATTTGGCCAATGGCTGAACAGGGCCGGAGATTTGGCCAATGGCTGAACAGGGCCGGAGACTTGGCCAATGGCTGAACAGGGCCGGAGATTTGGCCAATGGCTGAACAGGGCCGGAGATTTGGCCAATGGCTGAACAGGGCCGGAGATTTGGCCAATGGCTGAACAGGGCCGGAGATTTAGCCAATGGCTGAACAGGGCCGGAGATTTGGCCAATGGCTGAACAGGGCCGGAGATTTGGCCAATGGCTGAACAGGGGGGGTATCCAAGGGATTACATGTAAAAGCGTAAAAACACTTATTTCCAACATGGTCCCTGATGGAAGAGGACAAGACATACAAACACATGCAACAGATATCACATATACACTTTTGTTTCTTTTTAATATTAAATGGAAGGCTATTCCATAGCATAATCCCTGTATAAAAGAAAGAGCTACGTGCCGCGCTCTTTGCAGATGGTACCTTAAAGGAGCGAACACTTGCTCTTGTTTCATGGGTATGTTGAGTATGCACCATTATAATTTGGGATCCCAAATACTTAGGGGCTACCCCATTGATAATGTTAAACATATGATTCAGTTTTAGCTGTTCAACCCTTAGTTTCACAGGCAGACCACCGTCTTAAAATCATTAGAAGTGACATGATACCTAGGTGGTTTACCTAATATAAAACGGATCATGTTGTATGTCTTGTATGTATGTATGTCTGCATAACCTGCATTTTATTTTTTTACTGTCAGGCCACTGTACCATGCTGAACAGGCATAGTCAAAATGGCACTGCACAAGCACCGACACAAGGAGTTTTTTAACTTTAAAATCTAATTGCCTTGTGTTATGGTACAAAAAATTTAATTTGGAAGCACTTTTATTTAATAGCTTCTCTGCAACTGAATGACCGGTCAAAGTCTGGTCCAGTGTTAAACCTAAATATGTAACTGTTGACTTTGTATTTCATTACCATTACATCTGACTGATGATGATGTGATGATGATGGTGAATCTGTGTGTGTGTGTGTCCGGTTGATAACATGATGGTGAATCTGTGTGTGTGTGTGTCCGGTTGATAACATGATGGTGAATCTGTGTGTGTGTGTGTGTGTCCGGTTGATAACATGATGGTGAATCTGTGTGTGTGTGTGTGTGTGTGTGTGTGTGTGTGTGTGTGTGTGTGTGTGTGTGTGTGTGTGTCTTTACCTGGTTGTTGTTGGTGGAATTGGACGCAGGAAGTGGTGGGGGAGGAGGAGGGGGAGGAGGAGGAGGTGAGGGGTCGGAGGGGTCAGAGGTGACTTCTTCTGGGGGTGCTGGGAAGGGCAGGTCCTCCACAGCTGGAGGGGGAGGGGCAGGGAATGCAGGGGGAGGTGCATCATACTCCGGGGGAGGGGCAGGCAGCTCCGCGTCATCCAATGGCGGAGGAGGGGGTGGGAAATCTGATAAGGTGGGAGGGGCTAGCGTTAAAGCTGTGACCAAGGTAACATAAGCAAACAGAACATACACAAAACAAATGTTTATTCATTCCACCAGCATTTGGCAGCTTGAGCTCGAGAACACGAGGCGTCATCATGCCTCAGAGGAGGTGTACAACGACATCCATACTGTGTGAGCAGCCAGCCAAGAATAAGACAACCTCAAACCCGCTCCATTGTGACAGAGTCCCTCAGTAGAAGCCATGTGTATGCTTGCGTTGTGTGTGTGTGTGTGTTTCACCCATCTTCTTTGTTGCGTACATTCTCCCAAGGACCGTGAGAACAGTAGTCACAGACACGCCTGCATGACGGCACTCTGCAAACCGGTACTGTGAGCCGAGTGTGTCAGAAGTGACCATCAGATAAGCAGCTGTGATCTGCTCTGGACAAGTAGCAACTAGCTGCACAACGTCTAGCGGACAATTCTGTATTACCTGCAGTCAACAGGAAGGTAAATAATATACTATCTCTGTATTACCTGTAGTCAACAGGAAGGTAAATAATATACTATTCCTGTATGTAAATTACTCTAGTTTAGACAAGAGTTTAATCACAATGTTATTCAGGAGAAGATGAAGCACCATATTATCTAGACAGGCCATTTCAGTAGGTCAGTAAGTTACTGCAGTGTTTAGGGAGAAGCACAATATTAGTCACCACTACATTTTACAGCTCATGTTGTGACACTCACACTGCCCTTCCTTGCCTCAACACTCCAAGTTACACCTTGTGATTTTCACACACCATTTCACAGAGGGGTTACCTCTGGTCAGAGTCAGACACACTTTCTTCATTGGAGGCAATTCACACACTGCACTACCAACACACACACAGAGACCACCCTCAAGGCAACACTAACAGCCAAGAGTTAATCCCACTTCTTAGGCTACACTCACCACAACGATACAAAGAGACACATATAGTCCACTATGCATATTCCTCATTAAAAAAGAGCCTAATTTACTGCAGGATTAATGAAGGTCAAAACCAGGCCACGTAGTAAGTGCTATTCTGAGGGAGCTTGTTTGAGCCGTGCTGCGGCAGAGGAAACCCAGGCCACTCGGAACTACTAAATGTGCGGAGCAGAGCGTGCCTGTGATTTACGGAGGCCTCGATATGTGCCTCGGCGCATGCAAATCTCCCGCCCAAGGCCGAGATTGATCGCCGTGCTTGTCTGGTGACTGCCATGTGCCATCCATCACACACACTGCTGGTCACGCACACGTGGACCCAACGAGCCATCGCCAGCCCGGCACACACACACTCAAGGTCTCGGCAGAACTATAGACAAGGTGATAATAAAATACGGGATTCTGAGTTACTTCTGAACTCTGTGTGGTACTCAGAGGTGTCAAGAGCCTGTATGACATGACTGAATAAGAGCCTCCATAATTAGCATCATGTGGCCAGTTTTGGAAAAACAGCCAAGCAAATACAAATAAAGGAAATTATGAAAATGAATGAAGGAACTGTTTAAAACATGATGATGAATGTCAAGCCATTCTTACCCTCACAGAATGATGGTGGGGGTGGTGGCATCTCTCCCACCCTACCAATGACCCCCGTGCTGACCACCGTCGAGGTGGCTTGTCCTCTGGGGCGAGGGGGCGCCACTGAGGCAAACTTCTTTGGTTGGTTGTAGAAAGAGGGTGCGGTCACCTTGAGTGACACGGAAGATGTGACCACAAGTGGCTTACTGCTGCTGGAGTCAGCCATGCTGGTTTCTGAGATCTGGAGAGAGTAGGGAAAGACTGGATTAACATAAGAATGTGTGCCATCTGGTACATTTCCACCCCCTTCCCCTGGCCTCACTGCATTTCACTATTGCTGGTTCACTGGTTGGGCAAATGACTTCAACAATATTACACAAAGTTGTTGTGCTGCAGACACATATAAACCAAATACTAAATAAACAAATAATTAAATGAACCAAATAAACCAAGTAGAAATCATCCTGTTCACTGAATATTACAACCTGTGCTTTTCACAGGGCCCACTGTATGTTGTTTGATGCTGTTGGATGACCAAAAAAGGAGTGAAATGTAAAAAGGCAGTGCTTCCTGAAATCGACAGGTCAACTGATGTTGAACCAAAGTTACTCATGGGCCAAAAACACATCCTGTGATCTGTGGAAACCACCTCTCTTCCGGCAGAGAATTTACTCACACTTGACTACACCACAACCCTACTAATGAGTCATGTTATGACGACAACATGAATAAAGATAACGTCTCAGCGAGTCTGCTGAAAGACTGCTGTTGGGTTAACTATTACCCAACACCAAGTCCCATTTTGTTAACTCAGGCCATGGCATACAATAGCTGATTTATTTGGCAAGGGCAGAGACCAAACTGAGGTGCTACAATTAACCACCCTGATAAAATTATGCAGACATAGCATCACATGGTTTGCAGGACAAGGCATTTAATGAATGACTAGCCAATAAAGTGTTAGCATCTGCAACCTGTGGGCCTGTGAGCATTTTAGACAACTGAATAAACTGTTCCTGGCAAGTGCTTAAGAGTTGGCTGCTTGGAGGGACAATTTCAGCAGCAGCACAAATATGTGCTTCTTTTAAAATGAACAGGTACTTAATCTTGATCTAGGTTTAACCACAGACAGAGAAGAGAGAGAGAGAGGAGAGAGAAAGAAAGAGAGGAGAGAGAGAGAGAGAGACACACAAATACATGGAACTAGAACACAGGCACATAAGCAATCCAGCCAGAAAAGAATGCAAAGCTAAAGCTAAAGCGTGTTCCCTTTTCTCCCATGGCTGATATCACTAGGCAAACAAGGACTGCAACATGAAAAACAAATGAATAATTATAGTGGATGGAATCCACTATCTTGAAATCTCCTGGCTGCTTCTTATTATAACCTTTTCTTTTTTACCTTTTCAAGAATGAATGCGACTAACCGCTTAATGTACAGACATGTTGAAATAACCGTTCTGAAGGTCTGGAGTGGGGCAAGAGTTTTATTAGTTCAGATTTTTTAAAAGTTTATACTTTTTGAGAAATAGGGGATTAAAAATGTTAAAAAGCTATTTTTTCCCCCATAGACTTGAATGGCTGTGATGTCATAATGGCCTAAAGCCAGCTGCGCTCATTAAGCTCCCAGAGTAGTTCCTGGGCTAATCAGAACAACTGGTACAGGTGTCACCTGTGAATCCAACTGTCTCAGCTTCTAATGCATACAATCTGGCGCTCCCTAAAACTACACATCCTGTTTAAGTGTTTCCCGTGTGTCAAAATAAAAGTCACAGCCATATCTCATGCTTTGTGCATTATATCTCCAGAACGGCTTGACGCATATGCTTCAAATTTGGTACAAGTGTTTGTATGGACTCAAAGATGAAGTGAGTTTATGTTGGAGGTCAAAGGTCAAGTCCATGAATACTGAGTACTCACTGCATAGTAAATGATCCACACACACAGGACTAAAGTACTAAAGGTATAAATGTCAGGGCTTATTTTCTTAGGTGCACCAGCACAAAAGTTAGGTGCACCCAAATTTTCAACCACATGGCATTTAACACCGCAGCAGGCTCACTTTTTTTCCTTAATTACTGTCCAATATAGGTTGTCCTATGACTTATGATTTACAATTCTACACGAAAAGTAACTTAATGAAGTGTTGGTGCTTTAAGTGCTCCACTGAGCTGAAATTTAAACTTAAAACATCTCAAGATGAATTAAATAAACATAACAGTGAGTAAACCAACAGTGCACGTCTTTTACGGGCTTCAGACGGCACACCTCATGGCTCAGTGTCTTACATACTACCCTTCATGATCTTTAGGCCTTGGCTAAGCCAGCTCGCCATGCTAGCATCTTCCATAGAAATGTATTTGGGCACAATTTAAAGAGATGTTCCAAGTAGCCTGGGGGATTTTTATGTGATTTTGCAATGATGATTGCAATAATCATTTGACAGTCCCACAATGCAATTTACTTTTTAATTTTAGTATTTTTAAATTTTCAATAAGAACATCACTATGGTTAATGCAGTAACGAAATGGTAGGCCTATTATTATAGGCTATTGCAATGACTTGCCATGCTCGATCTAAATGTGTCCATTCAATTCACCGTACACAATGACCACAGTTATGGGCAATTCCATGCAAAGGTCATCCTTACCATGGAAAAAAAAGTTGTGCATACGCAAATAGAACTGTTGTTAAAATCTTCATTTAGGTCTATATTTTATTGTTTGTAACTGATCTGATTGAATTTGATGGAGAATGACACTCTTTTTACATCATAAATATGGTGTGCAACCATACAGAAACAACATTTTTCACATGGTAATATTATACATATTTCAAAAGTAGATAAATGGACCCAAGGGAATGGTAGAGTAATGTCTATGCTCAGCTTGCCTTTAAGAGCACAACTCCTTACATTTGTAAGGCTTTTGTTTTTAAGTCAGCAAGTTCCATGGCCATGTCACATCCATAATGTTTTATAGGAAAAGTTTATGCTACACATACAGTGTTGATGCGACAATGTCCATAGTGTCTGTGCAAAGCTGATTTATATCAATGTAAAGTGTGATGACCAAATTGTGCCCCTTTTTTACTTTTGAAACCTTTAATGGTGCGTTATGGATGTGACGTTATGATGTTACATAATGTGAATTTACAAGACTGGGGACTTTATTATACCTCAAAGCCGATAAAACGTCTGTTCTGGTGGCATGTCAGTTTCAACGCATTTCAACTTAGTGTTTACAACTGACATTTCAAAGATTATTAGGTTGATCAAAACCACAGGGAGGCCTTGCCTAACCATTAGCAAAACAAACATAATATTAAAATACCTCCAATGATTAGCCTAGCCATAGCCTATTTTCAAGTGGCAGCTGGAGTTAACATAGCAACCTCCTTCTGTTGCAGATCTGTTCAGCCTGCCTTTCAAGTCTGCTTAACACAGCTTAATTTTAAATGTGACGCGATATGACAGCATTTGAAGTGTCAGGTCCTCTGTAGCTAATACCCACAAAGTAACATGAGTAAGGGCAGCAATAAACTAGATGTACCGCATAGCGGTAAAAAATATGACCGCCTCTCAGTCCTGCATATTCTCTTCGCAAAAATAAATCATGCTTGTCAATTTATCTCCATCTCCTACTCCTGCAACTCATGTGCATGTAAATGAGTGTGTGCATATGTGAGTTTGCTTTTGTTTATAAGAGTGTGCGTGTGTGTGTCCGTGTGTGTGCGCATGTGCGTATGCGTGCCTGTGTTTGTGTGTTTATGTGTGTGTGTGTGCGCGTGTGTGTTTGCATGCCCACATGCATATGCGTGCCTGTGTGTGTGTGTTTATGTGTCTGCATTCATGTGGGTGGGTGTTTGTGCATGTGTGTGTGTGCTTGCCTGTCTGTATGTGTTTATGTGTGTGTGTGCTTGCCTGTCTGTATGTGTGCGACTGTGCGTGCGTGCGTGCGCGCATGTGCATGTGCGTGTGTGTGCATGTGCGTGCGTGTGTGTGTGTGTGCGCGCGTGTACTTTATGTGTGCAAATCACAAATGAGTGGGTATGGATTAGGTTCATGCGGGCTCTTGAGACTAACATACCATAAATATTTTGTCATCTTGGGTGCAACGGTTCAGGTAGGGCTAGTTATTTAGGGGAGTGGCCACCAAGTTTCATGTTCCCTGGTGTTTCAGTAACCCGGGAATCACTGACCAAAATCCATAACACACCCATAACGCCAGTTTTTCCTACATAATGCATTACGAAAATGACGCATAGTTTCAAAAACACACTTTTTGTGTTCATTCAAGTCTCCTTCATGGTACATATATCATAGTTTCGGCAGTTTCCTTCAAAATTCACCGAGTTTGTAGAAAACCTGTAATCTCTCACAAAAGGGTGTCCATTTCATGTCACATCCATAACGCTGATAAAATGCCTTGTATTCTTAGGATGAAATTGATTATATGAAATTTGAGGATTTCTCAGTATTCAGGACAGAGGTTACTTTAAAAGTTATGCAAATGAATTCACTGATACTATTTTTGCCCCCACTCTAAGGCATTTTGTTTACCAATATGAGTCCAATTGTCACATCCATAACGCTGGAACTGCCCTTATACATGCAGGGAATATTCGGGCTTTAAATGTAGCAGCGATATTCGGTTTGCGCCAAATATCGGATTAAATTGATTTATGCCATTAGAATGAGTTTACACAACTCGCACGCAAAACGAATATTGCTGTTGAAAACCGGGTTACTCCCTGTATGTAACTGCGGTCAATGACTCACTCCTTTTCGGCGATATCTGTATCTCGGTCGTTCGCGAAGGCCTTGTATGCAATTTTAAAGGGAAACTTGGCAGGATTTCCCCCTCTGCTGGATAAATTGTGCATTATGCTATTTCAAACTGTGGGAAAAGGTAACTATAAAGCACATGGATTTGTTTACAAGCTAGTGAACGGTAAGAAACACGATTTAAAACGAGTTTCTTGTTTCTCACTTCTCTTTCCGGGACGGTAGTCTCAATGTTGCAAGGTTGGTTTTCCGCCTGGGGACACTAGGGGCAGCGGGGAAAGTCACCATTTTCACCGGAACAGGTCATTTAACCATCCAAATGATTTCTAAACGGGTTTATTACGTTGAAATAGTTGCCAAGTTCCCCTTTAAGACGTCTTTTCATCTGCAATGACTCCTATAAATTTGGCGCAAGTGGCATTCCTGTACGTCGGGTTTACGTTCAAACTATTTTTCTGGTGAATAATTATTTTGGACTGAACTTGGTGAAGGGAAGTTTCACTAGGCCTATGCAACGTAGGCAACGATAAACTTGATCATCATCTCGGGCTTGTCTGATCGGTTTGCTGCTAGCCGCCGAAAGGCAGTGGGGAGAGGGTACTTTTCTCTCGGCCTATGTGACCACACTGTAATGCAACTACATCCACTCTGTTTATCTGACGGGTCTCTGACACCTCGCTCTCCCTCTCTCTGCAGCACACGCATTTTCAAATTTACACACAGGCACTGGGCCACGGCTAATCAGAGGGGAGGTCCCGCCCTTCACTATCTGTGATTTGTTTAAACCACGATATTGGCCAAATATGTGTCTGTTATTGAACCAAAGGTAGAGTTTCAATGCGGACACTTTTTCCTCTCTCGAATAGCTGGTCGCACCGGTGTGACCTCCGATTTTTTTAGTAGCACTTTTGAAAAATTAGGTCGCATATGCGACCAACTTCGCACTCTGGAGCCCTGAATGTGTCTAGATTATATAATGGTGGTGCTTGTGTGATGATGCTGGCTGGAAAGACACCCCAGAGTGACCAGGGTAGTGACCAGGGTAGTGCCCAGGGTAGTGCCCCCCTCTGGGGTTCCAGCTCCAAACACTTCAGCACTTGTGGCAGCTTCATGTGATATGGCCCCAGGGAGGCTTCCTGCTTCAGCCGCCAGGGCGCTCAAATATTTCTCACACACGTGTTTGCTGTTAGAGATGTTGCCGTTACCTCACCCCCCAAACAGTCTCTCGTAGCCCCCTCTGCCTCCTCGATTACCTTACACAGTCAGAGCCGGCGCTCACACTCCACGGCACATATGGACTCATGAGCTCAGTGTCATTACATAGGCACCATGTTGTCTACACAAGCACACAAGTTGGACTTATACAAAGAGTATATTTTTGGCTTAAAGAGCCTCTCTCAGAGATTTGTTTTTGCTTAAAACATTTTAGGTCTTCCAAGTAATGTGCATGATTGACCTCTGCCTCCCATTGATGTCAATATGATGCATGCAGCAGCTAGGGCCTGTGATCCATGAGCGCCTAGTGGGCCATCTGCTGTGGGTGCAGTGAGTGTGTGTTTCCTGAGGTTGTCAATCCAACTCTGCAGGAGGGAGACAGAAAAGCCTTATCACAGCCACACACACAGCATCCTCCTGCTGCAGACGTGGGCCCTCAAAGAGCGCCATACCAAAGGGTGCACTGCACTCAACGACACTCCAAAGTCTTCAAGTCGTCAAGTGTCTTCAGAGAGCAGTTCGACTGCATCGAGGAATGTCTTTTCTGGGTCGTGTGTGTGTGTGTGTGTGGATGCGGACACGAGCACTAGACCCTGCTCTGCGTCGTGGGGCCTCACCCATCCTGTGGGCGACCTCAGGAGATAAGGCGCGTGTGGTTGCGTCTCGCTCACCCTTCTAGCGTGTTTACTCTGGAGCGGAGGAGGAGCACGTATGCAGCAGGGAGAGCGGTAGAGCCGCAACAGAGCCGGAGTCCAGGCCCAGGCGGGGCAAACGCAGGGAGGGAGAGAACACAAGTGCAGCGGGCCGAGTTCAGCGGCTGGGCAAGTGGCGCGCGGCCGAAACCCGAGCGTCCGCTTTGTTGTTGCAGCTCAATCGGCGTTTCATGTCCCATCAGAAAGGATTAGGGCCGGTTATTATGACTGATGCTGGCCGATAAACCTACACTGGGCCCGCAGGCAGCCGCAGGCAGAGGGGGGGGTAGTTGGTTGGGAAAAACAGACACACAGTGCCCTGATTTGCGATTCACTCTTCAGGGTTCATAGCCGTGACTGTGAGCATGGGTTTAGCTCGGAGCTTTTTTTCTTTTTAAGTTGCTGTTAGTTAGCTTGAAACGAGTAGGTTGCTTTGAATTGCTTTGACAGTCCTTGGTTGTTTTTAATTGCTCAGAGGTTACAAAGCATCCCCTCCATACTGCAGCTATGTATTCTGTGTTTAAATGAGCCACACAAAAAGTTCTAGAGCTATAAATTTAGATGTATTTTCATGATGGGAGTTTGCTTTTTCATTTTTTTGTTTGCTTAAAATCCCATTTAAAGCTTCATTTAACTCCAATTCCAGGTTCGTTCATGTCAGGGCAGGACCCAGCGATCAAGTGTAAAGCATTCCAGCAATGCAGATGGAACCAAAATCAGGAGGAACGGTTACGGTGGAAAATTCCAATCTGCGCCGCCGCCACTCCATCCTGCCTGTTGCCGGGGCCAGCGGCCAGGGCTGCCTGAGAGCGCGGCTAGATTAGAGAAGAGCTCTTTTCTCGCCGCCCAGAGGGCTAAGATTAGCCCAGGTCTCGTCACTGGAGCCTTGTCGATGGGAAAGGCCTTTGGATTCTCACCCATAAAAATGCCCCTTTCCCTGCAACAGTGGACGTGAAAAAACGACCTGACATAGTGGGTTATATAAGGATGGCCCACATCTCCCCTGCCTGATATTCTCTGCCTAAAGTCCAGGTTTCAGCTTGGTCCTGATAATAGCCACCCCGCCACACACACACACATGCACACGCACACACACACGTCCGGTAAAACTCCCCCACTTTGTATGTTTTAGCCAAGCCCTGACTAATGCAGCGGAGCGCCTCGATGAAATATTTACAGAGTGCAGCCAAGGGATCGGACAGGCCCTTATTACACTTCACTTGAGAACTTTTCAACTATGATTCAGTCCCATGGGGACATACCACATAAAACATCACTGACAAATGAAGTTTATAAGTTCACAGCATCGGGTCAGCTAATAAGAAATGAGTAGACCAAATGTCTGAGGTATGAGAGCACAGGCCATAGCTCTGATAAGAACTGAGATCAAACTGAAACCAGTACGGTGGCCACCTGAAGGGCCACTGCCGCATAAGGACTCGTTTCCCCTCTACAGTCTCTGAAAAGTCGCTCACAGACCATCTTTAAGGCTACAATTTAGGGCTGGATGATTCATGCGCTTGCTGGAGTGTAAATCTCTGATAGCACCTGTTTGAGGGTATAGTCAGCTAGTGTTTGAGGGTAGTCAGCTAGTGTTTCCTTCTTGCTTGCTTGCTTGCTTGCTTTCGCTCCATCACACCATGCTGACAGGGTCATCTAAAGCCATGGCATCACAGGGCTGTGATAAAAAAATAAAAAAGACGCCGACTGCTTGGCTTTTACAGACATCCAACAGTGTGGCAATGGCTGTTACATGTTCCAGTCAGGTTTACACAGAGAGATGCTTCGTCCCTGGCTACGGATGACTGATTCCCACTCAGGTTTGGGGGAAATCAGGGGTGAAATAGGAAAAGGGGGGGGGGGGGCATAAAAGCGAGGGAAAGAGCAGAAGTCACTGCTGGATGAGAGCATTCTGGGTAATGTGAGGAGGCAACAGCAGGGGGCTGCAGCTGTCGAGTAGGACCGTGACACATCCCTGGGCCCATCATCTGACCCTTGCTGCATGACATCATCGCCTCCAGATCAAAACACAATCAATAGCTTTTCTCCCAAAAGGGGTGTCATGTTTTTTTTTTTTTTTTGGCCATGCTGTTGGGGCAGCACATTTTCTAGATACTCGATGACACTAATTAGCTTAACAGACAGGAGGCACTGCAGTGTGTGCTTTTGGACGGCAGAAACTTTCCATCTCTTCAGGCCCAGACGCGGGTTGTCAGGGTGTCCGTTTCCCTGCTTTGCTTGCCAGTAATGCCAGGACAAGGTGCCGGTGCAAAATCCTCAATCTACATCAAGGCTGAGAGGCACTACGTGGCCAACAAGAACAAGGACGCTATTAGCTTGGTGAGACTAAATGCATGAATCTCAGCATTGTCAAGAAAGGTCTTAAGCAGCGGAATATTTGACAGCTGGAGAGAAAGAAAAAAAAAAAAAAAAAAAACACAGTGCAGGCAGTTTTTCAGGAGACAATGGCCTCTCGCGTCCACGCTGGACAAAGTCATTGTGTCTTATCATTGGGCATTGTAGTCTTACATGTAGCAACCAGAGCTAAAGGAAGTTCACACACTTGAGAACAGTCACCACAGACATTACAGAAGTTGCAAAGAGAGGTTAGACACTATTTAGACGTGAGGCGATTTTTTTTCCGCCACACTCTGTGTGTGAGAAGAATTCTGCTGTTGTATAAGCAACCAGGTTGGGTGGACCTGTGGTCAGGTTGTGGCTTTCTGGCGATTAGCCGCCCTCTAACCAGTGCAAGAATCACACATTTGACGGTTTGTGATGAAATATGCTCTTTCCCGTGATGGGGCAGGCTATATGTCAGAAAGAGGAACTGACTGCGTGGGAGCCTTCATCCTGTGTGACTGACAACAGGGAAACAACAGGCATAACTAAGGGCGTAACTAAGGACACAAGATGCCTCTAGGACCAGCAGCTGCTAGTTCTTTCAAATACTGTACAATTATCCACTTTAGCAGACACTATTGTCCAAACTCAGCAACTCAGTCATTGCATCTGTAGGTTTGTGTGACATCATCTAGTGGAGTGTGTGTGTGTGTGTGTGTGTGTGTGTGTGAGAGAGAGAATCCCAACCCATGCTCCCAACCTTTTTGATGACAGCTTTTCTTCGCCCTGGGTTGCAGTGACATCATAATGATAAAGCTGGAGCAGAGTTCAAAGTGGTGACTAGACGTCAAAGATCGACGAAAAAGAAAAATGCAGTCTCAAGTGACTCAACCTTGAGTGTAGTGGCTTATCAGAGGTGAAGCAATCCAGTGGCTAACAAAGCAGGCACTCAGGCCTGAAGGAAATGCCATGTAATTTGGGGCAACCCTGCTATCGGAAAGCAGGACCTCTGTGGGATTACCAGTCCACAGGGTCACACGCGGTAGGGGTTGGTCACTATGAAAACGGAGACAGGAGGTCACGCCCACTGCCTGTCTGGAAAGCCACTGGCATGGGGTGTTGCCAGAATGAATATCTAAACTGGGTCCACAACCCCTCCCCTTTTTTCTTCTTCTTCGAAAAACTAGGTCTGTGAGCCTCGCGTCATGTACACAGACAATAGCCGTTCTGCTGAAATAACTTTACGGTGGTGACTGGGGAATGTTTAGCCCATTTCTGTTGCACACCAGTCAACAGCGAGACAAGCAAAAGACCGAGATAAAATACAATTCCTCATGATTCTTCCTTCCCCTACACGTCCCCTATAAACCATGTCACCATGTAATATGCCGCTAATCAGAAGTCCACCCAAAGGACAAATTATTATTTATTCATTCATTCATACTTTCATGACATGTTATTGTTAGCCAGTTTAAAACACGCTGTTCACAGATCGGCAACGATCCTAGCTTCCATTTATGTTCAGGACAATTCTGAGATTGATTGTCTACAATGTCGAGTGTTTTGAGGAACTGCAGTGAGAACTTCGATGCAAGCGTCTTAGCTCACCATATAAGGCTAGCAGGTAGGCATAAGTAGGCGCAGCAAAGCGGTGTGGCAGACAGACTAGTTAGGAGCAGCCTAGGCTATAAACAACGTAGTCCTTTACAGTGTGATTAACCGTAGTTGTGCCCAAGGCATTTACCCTAACTAACGTTAACGAATAGGTTTAAACGGCTTGAGTTCTAATCCAGTTAAAGACAGACACCGGTTGCAACCAACCACTTCTTCATACAAGTTGTTTCTGGCATGTATCGTTAATACCGTAATACTCCACCCCTTTGCATGATTTTTGATTTTAGCAGGTCTAGTCTACTACATGGAAGATGAGCGAAAGCCTTTGTATGAAGACTAGGTAACATGTTAACAGACTAATGACAGAAACGATTTCCACGAAATATGCCAGTGAAAATACTTAGCTTCACAGGAGGCTAATGATAGTCCTATTAATTCTACGATGGGGAAAACACATTGCAAGCAGCCTCTGCGTTGGTAAATGACATGATGGGCTAATTCATTGACAACATCCGTTACCGTTACAGTAACCTAACAGTAAGGTTATGGCAACGTTAATATTTACTTTTGTTATTGCTCGGTTGACATTACATCGACTGCTGTATCCTTCGAAATCATATTCAAAACCGACGACATCATTTTAACATTGCAAGAAAACAAGACAGCTAACGGAGTTAGCCACCAACTTACCACAGCTGAAAACAAGCTTGGCAGGTTGTCTTGGCACTTGCCGAGCTCAGAGGTAGGCTAACCAGTGATAGACACACGTAGAGCCAACACGTTACTATTAACCAGCTACTAACATTAGCTAGCTGGCTAGTGGCTAGCCAAGTCAGAATGAGTGGTTAATCCCAGCGCCTCCGCCTCAATTAAAGTGCCTAACGTTACCCTGACATCACCACTCCCTTTTTGAGGTATTTCCTTACTTGAAACAAGAAGCGGTAATCCTTACATTCTTGCCATTGTGTTTTTGAAATGTTTTCGGGTGAGCAAGATACCTGGCAATCTGTCTCAAGTTTTTCCTAATCAACTGACACACTTCCGGTTGAAACTTCCGCATTTCCTTGTCTGGACTTGGAAGACCGAAGTCTCTGCATACCTATGAAATGTAACATTAGTGGGGGAAAGTTTGTGGGCTGGTATCAGCACACAAAAAGGCAGACGGGAAAGCTGAATTGAACTAGCCGGTTTTCAGTGGACAACTGAGAGGTCATTATAACATTTTCTTCTCACCTAGGCTAAATCACTGGAACAGGGCAACATCATTAGTTGGCTGAAATAGGTCTTATGAATAGGCTAGGCATAGTCAGCACATTCATTGAGTGGATTTGCTGCAGTCATACATAGCCAATAAATGGCATTGCTAAAAAAATACAAATAATCTGTTCTGAATGTCATCTAGGCCTAGCCTATTTTCCTCTTTGAAATCAAATGGGATATGTTTCATAGCCTAAACTTACCTGTTTGTATCTCTCCGGCAAGGACCCTAGATCCAAGCAATTCAAAGATTCTTGTGCTCTGCTAACTTTTCTCTCTCTCTCTTTTTCACTTCTCCCGCCCCTTTACAGCTGTTGGACCCTCCCCCTTTGGAGAAAGAATGACCGCATCCCATCAAACAAGTTCCCTCTCGTTTGACTCTGGCTCAGGACGTGTATATCATTGTGTAAACACCTCCTCTCTCTCTCTCTCTTTCTCTTTCTTTCTCTCTCTCTCTCTCTCTCTCTCTCTCCCTTTCTCTCTTTCATTGCTTACAAACTCAGTCCTCAAGTTTTGTGTTTCTCAACACCCCCTTTCTTACGCCTTCCCCCCTCCTCTCTCTCTCTGGATTCTTGAAACATTCTTCATTCTATGACATCAACCGTGCCTGCCTTTCCTTGTAAGGTCAGAGTGAGTGAAGGAGGAGAGAGAGAGAGAGAGAGAAGTAGAGAGAGATAGTGGAGGTAGAGGCCTGATTAGATACAGACACTGAAACATTTGGCAGGGGAGGGGGAGCAGAAAGGACTCACAGTCCAGCACAAAGAACTTGGCTCAGGAAAGCCGTGCCTCATGCTGGAACAACACAGTTGAAGGCAGTGGCTCTGGCGGGATTACAGCTTACTTTTGCAGTATGAAAATACCAAGCGTGACACACTTTGAATGCACCATCACTCTTTTTTTCTCTGCTGAAAGAGCAGTGTTGTTTAAATGAAGCAACCAACCATCAGTAATCCAGACTAGGGTCGTAATGTTTGAGATTTGGAACATTATGTTCCCCTTTTTTACATGGTTCCTCGCGCAGTCTGACTAATCTCATGAACAAATAAGGATGTGAAGCTACCTAGTCACATAGGGAGAGGATCAAAACGCCCATCCTGTACATCTGTTGTGTGTGCGCACACACACACACACACACACACACATGCTGACACACATACACACACACACACACATACACACACATACTCACAATGGATCCTCATGAGGCCCAGATTCAGGTGTCTTTTTCCAAAAGCCTCTTTACACACATGCTTCCTGGCTGTTTTTTAGCTCAGATCATATGCACCGGTTAAACATTATGAAAGCCAGACCTCTTTACACAGTGACAGTGTTGGCCCGGCTACTTATATAAAGCTCATTTAATGTTGAAATACAGGTGGAGTCCTGACTTTTCAAGGCTTATTGAAAAAAGCCTGTCAAATTAGAATTGGCAAAGGTGTGGCAAAGGCCGTCAGGAGGTGGTTGATTGACTTCAGGTCACTTTCAGCAGAATTCATAGCCATCAGCCACTTTTGGAGACAGCCACTGCATGGGTCTTTCAGCCAAAGTGAAGCTGAGGCTAAACAACGGGAGGCTCTCAAGAATCACAGCCAATGGTCGCTTGGACGACAGCCAAGACTTCACCAGGAATACACGCTCTCCCTCCCTTTCCCTCTCTCTCTTTCCCTCTCTCTCTTTCTCTCTTTCTCTCTCTCTCTCAAATACTGTAACTGTCAGAAAAACTGAAAAACCCCTATTCTGTTTTTCATTCAACCTGACTCATGGAGTGAAAACGAATGGGTCAATCTTTCCATCCCTTTCCTTTATGCCTCTGCACTGTGAGATCCCTGAGTTTTGTACTGAAGAACTCAAGCTTTGGTGAAGTATGGCCAAGTCAGCTTAGTCAGCTTGCATACATGTAGTATACAAGCAGGGAGGTGTATTTCAAAGCATGCCACTATTCATTCTAATCTATAATAGTATCTTATAAGGAAAGGTCATGTAATTTTATATCATATACTTTTAATTACTTTTAATTTAATTTACTTTTAATTTAACTTTTTTTTTTTTTTTTTTTCAACAATAAAGTATCTATCTATCTATTAAGAAGTACTATGCTGTGTATGCAACAAGCTACAGTTAAGAATTATTTTTCAAATTTTTGGGTGGCACGAACAAGCAAATGTTGAATTTCCCCTTGGGGATCAATAAAGTATCTCTATCTATGTTAAGCATTCAGTTGCACCACCACACTTGGCATGCTGAATTTGGACCGACCTTCTTCTTATGTCCACTAGGGGGAGGTGTCCGATTCTGATTATCTGATTCCCTCATTGTCAGCAGGGCCGATAAATCGTCAGTCAGTCTTCTTCTGTCTTGACAAACACCGGCAAAGGGAATGAGATAGAGAGACTCTGGGTAGACCCATACATACTGATACGTGGATGATGGACATGGGCATTTAGCCGACAGGACAAGAGGAGTGAGTGATAGGCGGGGGAGTGTGGACACAAACAGGGATGTGATGTGAACAGATAGTGCAGGGGTCTAGACGTGAGGACCGTGGGGAGAAGATGGACAGACAGAGAGAGAGAGAGAGAGAGAGAGAGAGAGAGAGACAGAGAGAGAGAGAGAGAGAGAGAGAGAGAGAGAGAGAGAGGAGAGAGAGAGAGAGAGAGAGAGAGAGAGATGGAAGTAGGGAAAGTGGATCTGAATTATAGAGGAGAGCTGAGATTCCTAGATGCAATATGGCCTTTTGCCACACACACACACACACACACACACACACACACACACACACACACACACACACACACACACACACACCCACACACACACACCTCCTCTGTAAAGCATTAAGAATGGTGGGGATTACATACTGCAGGCAGGCATGTTGATAGAGTTGGCAGCTGCAATACAGATGATGGTGTATGGTAGAGAAAACACACACACACACACACACAACCGTTCTTACTGGTGTACAGACATCCACCTCTGTTTGCCTGTTTGTACGTCATTTGTGTATTTGCTTAAAGGGCTGTTTGTTATTCAGAAATGATTGGAATGTGTGATTATTTGTGGATTTGAATACACATACAGAGCATACATTGTGCATCTTTGTGGTGTTTCATTTTGTGTGAGTTTGTTTGTATTCGTTTGCATATGTGCGCATGCTTTGTATTCATGTATGTATGCATGTGTATATCATGCTTTCTTGTGTGTGTGGGTGGGTGTGACAGACTTTACATTTACATTTTCATTTATTCATTCATTAGGCTTTTATCCAAACCAACATACAACTGAGCCAGAAAACAATCCAAGCAACTGTGGGAAGTGACATTAATAAAAAGAAGTGCCAGAATGCTCGGTTTCAATACCACTAGGTGCAATGTGAACGGCACATAGCACATTAGTGTAGTGTAAGGGGAAAAAGACTATAAGTATTACATGATATAATTATCAGATTCCCCTTGTGGCGCACATAGCTTAGCATGGAGAACATGGTTGTCTGCCCATGCTATCAGGCTTCCTCTACTGCGGGGTGGAACAACACAAATGCCTTTCTGCAAACACCAGGTTCCTTCCCGGAACGTAAGAGCAGACCCTGGACTTCCTCTTCGCATTCTGCCTCTTCCTCCTCGTCTAAAGCCAGCAACACCTTCATTATAACCATTCACTTTCACACAGTAAAATTGAACAGATCAATGAACTTACTTATTAAATTATAACAGCACCAGCGCTATCTGTTTGTTCAGACAATACTGTTTTATCTTCCATTCATTCTGAACAGAACATTATATCAAGTATGTCTCTTTAAATAAATCACATTCTGTGGAATTCATGTTTTTATTTTTCTGAAGGAATAAAACTGCACCTGAAAGCCCCCAAAGCCCAACACACCTGATATGAAACGACAAGCATGTTATCAGGTTATTGAGTATGCAGTTTTATTTTCTTTATGTGGACACTTTGATTCATGCTTTTGGCATCTGTCAGTACAGTATAGTTGTTTTGTCAGTGTGCATCTTGCAAACCCATAACTGTGGTGTTGGTCTGTC